>NC_048228.1:57203346-57565558 GCF_002007445.2 Ailuropoda melanoleuca | reverse complement strand
AAGACTCCACCCCCAAACTACTAGAAGTTATAGAACAATTCAGTAATGTGGCGGGATACAAAATCAATGCTTAGAAATCAGTTGCATTTTATACACGAACAATGAGACTGAAGAAAGAGAAATGAGGGAATCCATTCCATTTACAATAGCAACAAAAATCATACATTATCTTGGAATTAACTTAACCAGAGATGTAAAGGATCTATATTCTAGAAACTACAAATCACTCTTGAAAGACATTGAAGAAGACACAAAAAGATGGAAAAATATTCCATGCTCATGGATTGGAAGAATTAACATAGTTAAAATGTCTATGCTACCCAGAGCAATCTACACTTTCAGTGCCATCCCAATCAAAATACCAATGACATTTTTCAAAGAACTGGAACAAACAGCCCTTAAATTTGTGTGGAACCAGAAAAGGCCCCGAATCGCCAAGGAATTGTTGAAAAGGACAAACAAAGCTGGGGGCATCATGTTGCCGGATTTCAAGCTATACCAGAAAGCTGTGATCACAAAGACAGCATGGTACTGGCACAAAAACAGACACATAGACCAATGGAACAGAATAGAGATCCCAGAAATCAACCGTCAGCTCTATGGGCAACTAATCTTTGATGAAGCAGGAAAAAACATCCAGTGGAAAAAAGACGGTCTCTTCAATAAATGGTGCTGGGAAAATTGGACAGCTATATGCAAAAGAATGAAACTTGACCACTCTCTCACACCATACACAAAGATAAACTCCAAATGGATGAAAGACCTCGATGTGAGACAGGAATCCATCAAAATCCTAGAGGAGAACATAGGCTGCAACCTCTTTACATCAGCCACAGCAACTTCTTNTCATCGGCCACAGCAACATTTTCATGACACATCTCCAAAGGCAAGAGAAACAAAAGAAAAAATGAACTTGTGGGACTTCATCAAGATAAAAAGCTTCTGCACAGCCAAGAAAACAATCAAAAAAACTAACAGGCAGCCCACGGAATGGGAGAAGATATTTGCAACTGACATTACAGATAAGAGACTGGTATCCAAGATTTTTACAAAGAACTTCTCAAACTCAATACATGAGAAACAAATAATCAAATCAAAAAATGGGCAGAAGATATGAAAAGACACTTTCCCAATGAAGACATACAAATGGCTAACAGACACATGAAAAAATGTTCAAAATCATTAGCCATCAGGGAAAGTCAAATCAAAACCACATTGAGATACCACCTTACACTAGTTAGAATGGCAAAAATGGACAAGGCAGGAAATAACAAATGTTGGAGAGGACGTGGAGAAAGGGGATCCCTCTTACACTGTTGATGGGAATGCAATTTGGTAAAGCCACTTTGGAAAACAGTGTGGAGGTCCCTTAAAAAGTTAAAAATTGAGCTACCCTATGATCCAGCAACTGCACTACTGGGTATTTAGCCCAAAGATACAGACGTAGTGAAGAGAAGGGCCATATGCACCCCAATGTTCATAGCAGCATTGTCCACAATAGCTAAATTGTGAAAGGAGATGAGATGCCCTTCAACAGATGAATGAATTAAGAAGATGTGGTCCATATGTACAATGGAATATTACTCAGCCATCAGAAAGAATGATTACCCAAATTTGCAGGAACATGGACGGGACTGGAGGAGATTATGCTAAGTGAAATAAGTCAAGCAGAGAAAGACAATTATCATATGGTTTCACTCATTTATGGAACATAAGAAATAGCAGGGAGATCGGTAGGAGAAGGAAGGGAAGAATGAAGTGGGGTAAACAGAAGGGGAAATGAACCACGAGAGACTATGGACTCTGTGAAACAAACTGAGGGCTTCAGAGGGGAGGGGATGGGGGATTGGGTTAAGCCAGTGGTGGGTATTAAGGAGGGCACATATTGCATGGAGCACTGGGTGTTATATGCAAATAATGAATCATGGAACACTACATCAAAAACTAAGGATGTACTGTATGGTGACTAACATAATAAAAAATTGTCATTAAATTAATTAATTAATTAATTAATTAATTGATGGTGCATCTTATAATCAATAGCATCTTAAAACTGAATATTAAAAAAATATTCAAAAAGAGAGTACTATGGGACATGCTATTAATGCTGTTGAAACACTGTGAAACCCAAAAAAGTCTTGTGATATGTCACTGACAAATATAAAGTTCATACTGTTCTTGAGTTATGATTGTGTCATCGATATCACAACTCTATGTGTGCTGACTGATGTTTTGAACCAAATAATTCACACTTCAAGAAGCAGACTTTCTGTGAGATATTATCCTGTAGTTATAGATAAATTTCAATAAAAATGCATTATTTTATAACCCATTTGTGAAAAAATGCTTATTTGGCACACAAGGAGCTCATGTTTAAATGAAATCTAATGTCCATAATCTCTAAATCAATAGCAAGTAATAGGGTCAAATCCTTTCTCCTTTAGTATATTTTGAAATTTTTTAAAAGCCATCGCTGTTTTATATCTGCTTTATTTGACTAATAAGGACCCTGGGCAAATTATTTACTTAAAAAACAAAGCACATAGATAATCATCTAGACTTTGACAAAAGTCAAGGATCTATGCCTACTTTGGAAAACATTAAAGAAGGGTGATATGTCAAATGATCATTCACATATTTTCAAAAATAACAACTTCCAGGGATGCCTGGCTGGTTTAGTTGGTAGAGCATGCAACTCTTAATCTCAAGGTCATGAGTTCAAGCCCCATGTCCAAGCCCCATGGAGCTTCCTTAAAAACAAACAACAACAAAAAACAACTTCAAACAGTTGTTCCATTCCAAATATGCCTACAGATTATCAACCCTATTATGGTTTACAAAAAATAGTTTCTATTTATGATACGTGTTTAAACCATGTTAAAAAGTTTGGAAGAATTGTCAAAAAAAAAGAAAGAAAGAAAGAAAGAAAGAAAGAAAGAAAGAAAGAAAGAAAGAAAGGAAGAAAACAAACTGAACAAGAACAACCAAGCCATGGCAGCTCTCAGCTTTCTTGACTTTGAATATAAAGCTCTTCACAACTGCAAGTCTTATGAACAAGTGGTAAGGAAAAGTGGGTAAGTCCCCCAGAGAAAGGAAAGCAATTGAAATGGAAAGTTCTAGAAATAGGGTGACCATATCTAACTGAACAAACTCCAGCCATGGGAAAAACAAGGGACGTTATCACTGCCTTATTACAAGGAGTTTCTAAGAAAACTCAGAGGGACCACTAAGGAAATGGACTGAATTCTTCTTCTGTAGATGTGGCTAAAAGCTGATCTCTAAAGATGAACAGTTAAACATCTGAGCATTCTCCATCTGAATACATACTAATAGCTTTTAACACCAAAGTAAGCATGCAACCAAACTACCTGATTTTGAATCCTGGCTATGCCCCCTTCTAGCTATGTGACCTTAGGAAAATTACCCAGCTTCTCTGTGCCTCAGTTTCTTCATCTGTAAAATTGATACTAATATATTACCTATCTTACAGGGTTGAAATAATTGCATAGGTCAATACATATTAGTGCTTACACTAGTGCCTGACACATTCAAAGTACTCAGTGTTTTGTATTGTTAAATATATAGATGCTTTATTCCTTCACATTTTGCTTCCATTGGTATCTTCTTTAGTAGTTTATCAGCATTTGTAAATCAGCAACTATTAATTCATATCTATTCTGTAAAATAATGAATAAGTAATCCTTTGGAAACATAATACATATAGCATGGTCATATCTCAAAGTATTAATCTAATTGTGTTCTAGGTATTTTCCTCCCCCTTTCTCTTACTTACAGCAAGTACTACTTTTTCTCATCAAACACAATAGAGCAGAAAAAGAGATGCAAATGAGCATTTAGAACAAGTGCCAGAGAAAGATTCTGCATCTTATCCAGAGTGCCTCCAAAAGACTAGCTAATTCTGGGCAGGAAGAAAAGGGAGAAAGAAGGATGGTGTTTCAAACAGGAAACAAAGAGGGATGAGAAGTCCAAAGTAGGAAGGAGACGGAGAACACTTATCACAGGTGAGACAAAAGCGAAGAAGAAGGGCCTCTTAAGATGGACTGTGCTCCAGTATGGACCATCCCCTCATTGTCCCATGAGGCCCCTCTCCGGACCCTGCACTTAAGATGACCCTTCCCTGGCCATCCTTCAGCTGTGCTGCCAGAATAGGATACGGCATATGCAGCCTGAACCCTTCCCTTTTCTAGACTGTAGTCCAAGGACCCTACTGGTGGCCACAAGGAAGATGCTTGCATGGATATGGTCAAAGCTTGGACTTAGGGGCTGAGATGTCAATAAGAATGTCCATGAAGCCCCTCACAATGCAGGATGGAGTTGGGAGTGGGGAGAGAAGTTGGGGCCAAATGCAGGCCAGCACTTGAGGCTATATCCTCCCAGGCCGGTGTGGCACTCCAAAGAGTATGAGAATTCTAAATTAGAATCTGGTGTCTTCTAGCTTGCCAGGGGCTGAGGAGTGGGGGAAAAGAGATGTTGGTCAAAGCGTGCAAACTTTTGGTTTTAAGAGAAATAAGTTCTGGGGATATAATGTACAGTGCGATATACTTGTATACTTGAAAGTTGCTAAGAAAGTTGCTATGTTCTCACCATAACAACAACAACAAAATGGTAATTAGGTGAGGCAAAGGATAAGTTGACAAACCTTATTAGAGTAAACATTTTGCAATATACAGATGCATCAAATTATCACATTATATATCTTAAATTTACACAATGTTATATATCAATAAAGCTTTTAAAAAGATAGTATGATAGAATATGTTTTATTTACCACTTTGCCAACTTGATTTATAACTTTCAAATATTAGACTTATGGTTTACACACTTTCATGTGTGTTCTTGTTCGGGGTCATGCCCTGTGAGTAGAAAGGGGATGGCCCTACCACTGTCACATGCATATTGTAAGTTTCTGCAACCTAATCAAAAGGGATATATCACTAGAGTATATACTTGCCCCAAAAGGCAAGTATCATATCTGTTTTATTCACTGCTATATACCAAAGGCAAAATAAAGCTCACAAGCCAAATCCGGCCTGCTCTATGTTTTTCTCTGGCCTATGAGCTAAGAAAGGTTTTTACATTTTAAATGGTTGAATAAATTCAAAAGAATAGTATTTCTTTTTTTTTTTCTTTTTAAAGATTTTATTTATTTATTTGACAGAGAGAGACAGCCAGCGAGAGAGGGAACACAAGCAGGGGGAGTGGGAGAGGAAGAAGCAGGCTCCAGCGGAGGAGCCTGATGTGGGACTTGATCCCAGAATGCTGGGATCACGCCCTGAGCCGAAGGCAGATGTTTAACGACTGCGCCACCCAGTCGTCCCAAAAGAATAGTATTTCATAGCAAGTGAAAATTAAATGAAATTCACATGTCAGCTTTCATAGATAAAATTTGAAAGCTACACATATTTGTTTAGGTATCATCTGTGGCAGGTCTCACGCTGCAATGGCAGAGTTGAATTGTGACCAGCAATCTTACAGCCCACCAGCCTAAGTTATTTGCTCTCTGGCCCTCCATGGGAAAATCTGCAGACTCCTACTATATACCCAGAGCCTTTTAGAAAATATGGTCTATAATTGGTTTTCAATAAATGTTTGTTAAATGAATGAACGTCACCTACTAAGAGTTCATCTGAATCACTGTCGGATGTCAGAACTCCAGCCTTTCTTAGAGGCCTGGATTATACTATCACATAGAGTAAAATTAAATGTCATAACCTGGGGCGCCTGGGTAGCGCAGTCATTGAGCGTCTGCCTTTGGCTCAGGGTGTGATCCCGGCGTTCTGGGATCGAGCCCCGCATCAGGCTCCTCCGCTGGGAGCCTGCTTCTTTCTCTCCCACTCCCCCTGCTTGCGTTCCCTCTCTCGCTGGCTGTCTCTCTGTCAAATAAATAAATAAAATCTTTAAAAAAATAAAAAATAAAAAATAAATGTCATAAGCATGTTATAAGTGATAGACATATTGAAATAGAAACCTGATTTTAAAAATTGTTTGAGGGGTGCTTGGGCGGCTCAGTCAGTGAAGCGTCCGACTCTTCGTTTCGGCTCAGGTCAGGTCGTGGGTGGGATTGAGCCCTGGCGTTGGGCTCTGTGCTCAGCAGGGATTCTGCTTGAGATTCTCTCTCCCTCTGCCTCTCCCCCCACTTGCACACTCTCTCACTCTCACTGTCTCTCAAATAAGTAATTAAATCTTTACAAAGATAAAAACAAATAAAAATTTTTGGAAAATAAAAAATCGTTTCATGCACTTGGAAGTACAGGCAGTTTCTCTAAGATGCCTTACAGTATAACAAAACTTGTAAATTTACCAAGGTCCAGGGCTCAGTGACTTTATGAAGATGGCAGGTTCAAACTTGGTTAGTCCTAAAAGAAAAGAGAGAGAACCATCTCTCAGCAACAGGATCCAAAAGTCAGAATGCCCATTTATTAATTTATAGTATAAAATACAACTGTTATTCCCCAGAATACCATTATACTCTCCCTCTATTGGAAAACCAACCTGGAAGAACAAATTATGAATATGATATTAGCTGGTTCAATGGATTAGTGACATCAGACTGGATTGCCTGTTGTATTTGTTTCCACAAGAGTTAGAGGTTATTCTGTGTGATCTGAGCCTCCTTTTCCCCTGGTCAATCTTAGATGAGAATTACCAGCACTTGCTGAGGGATATCTCCCTTGTCTATGCTTCCATGGCTGACCTACTTCCCCTCATTAATTACATGTGCTTATTCCATCACCCTCCAGTCAACTCTAGGAGGCCTGGGAGTCATTTTGACTTAAGTTGACTTTGCCTATCTCTGCTATAATTTATTATATATGTGTCAATTTTATAGATTAACATGAAATAAGAAAGATTGTTTTCCAAGTTCCAGCACAGGAATGAGAGAGATAAATAACTCACTACACTCTGCCCTATACTGTCAAATACTAATATAGCACATTACACATATTGTGTGTGTATCTACATATGACACTTTTGCCACATGTATGTACATAGAACAAGAGCTTACAAATTTTTAATCACTCTGGATATACACATAAAGAATATTTTGTTGCACTTGGTTTTGAAGCTCTCAAGTGATTAATACTGGATTTATATAAAGCTAAACAACTAACTTTCAAAAGGAAAAAAAACATTATAGCTACTATAAATGGTGTGTTAATAATTATAAAAAGCCACAAATGTTTTTATAAGTAGCAAATTGCACTTAGAACACAAAATGATGATAAAATCATTGTAGGACAAGCCAAGGCATTTAAGCAATTATTTAGCTGCAGTGATGAGCTGAGTGTAACTTCATATTTAAAAACAGCCAACATGAAAAATAATTTAAAATAACTTTAGCTAAAATTTCCCAGGGCTTTCCACGTGGCACATGTTTTAGGTATGTTGCCTTTCATTCAATTCTCACCGGTTTGTGATATAAATGCCAGTATTTTCTTTATTCTTCCTCATAAGAAAACAGGCTGGTATTGTGAAATGATTATGTTTAGTGCTTGATTCAGACTGTCTCAGTTTAAATTATTGCATTTACCACCACTTACTGTGTCATCCTAAGCAAGTTATTTATCCTCTCTGGCCTCCAAGTGTCTCATTGGTGAAATGAGATATTTGTAACTGCCTCTTAGCATTGTCATTAAAGACAAAATTAGATAAAAAGATAAAATAGTGAAATAATTAATAGAACATCTGGCACATAATACATACTCAGGAGATTTTGGTGTTATTATTAGAAAAGATAGGTAACATTCACAAAGTCACAAAATCTGCAGTTACAGGAGCAAGACTAGGACCTGGGCTCATGTCACTCAAACTCCGGCGCCCTTTATGTCTGCACTCTAAGGTGTTTGTTTACTGAACAACTGATGACATTACATTAAATGATTTCTGAGACCCATGAAAGTCTATTCTTCTTCTTCAAAGACCTCAAGATGGTTTTTAGTTTTCTTCCCCTCATCCGAAACCCATGTGCCAGAGGAGAAGGAAAGCGACAGGCACATGTGTGTGTTCCCTGGGTAGACTCTACAAAAGGTAGGCCAGAGTGAGCAGCCTTACAGGTGAGGGGCCCTAGCATCAGGCAGTTATCAGGTACATCACTGGAGGTGATGGTGGGAGCCAAAGACGAGCTGCCACAGTGACAATCTGAAGTCAAGATGGGACCACACATAGCATTAGCTGATTAAAAACTCTTTTGCCCCTTTTCTGTATTTCTTTTCCACCCCGGCACTCTCCCAACCCCTCACCCCCCTAATGGGGCCCAAACTGACAGACCGAGTCAGGAAAAAGCAATGGCAAGTAGACCATGCCCCTCTCCCCAGGGCACGTCCCCCCAGAGGTCAGGCCAGGGCTGGGAGAGGGAAACAAAAGGGAGTCGAGCAAGGGAGCAGACTTCTAGATTAGCCTGGGTTGAGTATTTAACACCCTGAAGTGGCTAGAAACTTATGAAATCCCTCCCTAAAAGTCATTAACAAGAGGGAAAGGGAGAATCATTAAATATAACCAAAGGCACTAACTAGAGAAAAGCAAAACAGTTTCATGCTAGTATCCCACCAAATTCAGGCAGTTTAATTAACTGATGGGATAATATGGTTTAACATATACTTCATATATGTGGTTTATGGTTTTATAGTTTTATAAAACTATCAGTGTGTTTCTTTGTTTCATGTTCTTGTTCCCACGAGACTGTAAGCTCCATAGGGGCAGAGGTCACTTCCCCAGCAGCAGCTCAGCTCTGACACATAGTGTCCCTCTCACTGATATTTGTTAAATAAATATGAATATGTGTAGAAGTTAACTCTCCTGAATTTTCAATGAAAATTTTTCAATAGCTAAGATTAACAATTAAAAGTATGCTTGTTGCAACCACATATCCTAATTATCAGATGAATCAATTAAAAATTAGACTTTGAGGCACAAAAAGTAACTTGAAAAAACAAAAAGAGAGAGAAAGCAGGAATCTTCTGCCTGAGGATTCATTTCCTCCAGAAATTCTATTTTAAGTATAAGTTTGATACTTGCTGGAAGGAGAGGACCATGGAGAAACAGCATAGGGTTAATCTGATAGAAAGAAAGCCTCCAAAAAGTAGCTGATGCTTGTTCCAGAGAAAAGGCAGATGGTGTGGGAGTTGGAGGGAGTTACTTTTTCCTGTACTTCCCTCTTCTCCTTACATCCCTCAAGGTGATATTTCATCCCAGAGTGATCGAAGTCCCTGAAATCTCAAGAACAGGCAAGCCTTCTTTTACAAGCAACAGTAAAAAATTTTGAGCAGCTAAGCATGTTACTAGGGAATTAATAATAAATCTGTACAAATTGATATTCCCCTGAGATAAAAGGAAAGAGAAAATATTAAAAAACCGATGCTTCTGGCAAATGAAAAACTAATGGAGTGTATATCTCTCCGGGGAGGGAAGGACTTTCATTCCCAAGACTGAAGCCTGCCACATGGGCTAATAGACAGGGTGTTAGTCTCATCCCTGATGCTATGACAGCAATAACTTCAACCCAACCAAATAGCATAGCGCAGTGAGAGCCCAGTAGGCTTACATTAGAACACGAGTTCTACCATTTCTTAGCTGTGAGACTTCAATTAACTAACTTACTGTCCTTGAGCCCCAGTCTGCAACAAAAAGGAGAGATAGTATCTACTTGATAGTGTAAGGAGAATTAAACAGGAGCACAGGCATATTGGCTAGGATCTAGTAAGGATCAGTAAGCTTTTGATTCTTTCCCTGTAATATAGTACATTTTTTAGTTAATTTTATCTTTATCCAAAAGAGCCTCTTTACTCACATAAACTACTTACTAACTCACATACTACCCTATTTTAATAACAAGGTCCAAAACTTTGGGAGGTCTTTCTTAATCAATTTCATCATATCACATTCAACAGACATCAGTTCCTTGGAATTGTTGATCATGCTGCTTTGGATTTCATCTCCTTCCATAAGGCCCCCATCCCCACTGTCATTAGCATTAGATTATAAGAGCTGCGAAGCCAAGGTATATATATATTTTTTTCACTATTAAACCCTAGCATCTAACACAGAATCCAGCTAGCATTCTGTAGGTACTCAGTAGATATCTATTCCCTGAATGGATAAAGGTAGATGTATTCACCAAGACAAGCTAACTGCTGCATCAGACAACCTCAGTAGCCCAGTGTCTTAGGGCAATGTGGGTCTGCACAATCACTCAGATACTGGGATCTTTTCATCTTGTGTTTCCACTTCCTCCAAAGCCTCTGAAGCTTCCACTGAAAGAGAGAACCGATAAGTAGGGTTTCCAGGGAGATTTGGGAGGCCAGATCAGGAAGTGACGTCCATCACTTCCCCTCATATTCCATTAGCCAGAACTCACAAATGGGCCCACTACCTGTACGAGAAGCTGGATAATGTAATACAACTATGTCCCCAGAAGGAGGAGGGGGACTCTAGCCAGACTTTTTCACCTAAGAGGTCAGTCTATATGTGCTGAGGCACTAAGAGACCAGCATTAGGAATTAGACAGACAGCTGTCATCAGCAATAACAGCCAAGTTTTGGGAATGAGATTCTAGGAGCCAGGCAGGCTTGGGAGGAAAGGAAATAAACAGAGTTGAAGAAACCAAAATCCAAAACTAGAGGCCAGGACTGAAAGTCAAGATAGCGGTTCTACAACTCCAAAGACAGTGGCCAATATCATGGCTCAATGTCATCAAATATCAATACCAAACTAATGGCAGCAAAGATAACTATATTATACCTGTTTCAAGTCCATCATATTCTGGAAACTGAAACAGGTTGGGTTTCATGGGGGACCAGTGTGCCTCAGTATGCAGAATTAGGAATTCAGAGGCAGGGGTCTGTCAGTAAGGCAAACAACCAGTGAAAGAGGGGTCTATAAGCCCTATTCACTAGATATGATTGGGAAAGATATGGATCCTCCAGATCCTTAAGCTTCTGCATTCCTTATTCCCTGTTATACATATGTAGACCAAGGGGTAGATTCTAAGAAAGATCATACTTTTCTGGAAGGAACAGGCCTTATCTTAGTTCAGACTGCTATGAAGAGATACCATAGACTACGTGACTTAAACAACAGGCACTTATTTCTCACAGTTCTGGAGCCTGGAAGACTGAGATCAGGGTGCCAACACGGTTGGGTTCTAGTGAGAATCCTATTCCTGATTACAGATGGCCATCTTCTTGCTGTGTTCTCATATGGTAGACAGTAGAGAGAAGCAAACTCTCTCCTGTCTCTTCTTAAAATGACACTGATCCTAGTATGGGGCTCCACCCTCATGACCTCATTACCTCCCAAAGGCCCCACATCCAAATACCATCACAATGGGGATTAGGCTTCCATAAATGAATGGGGGGGGGACGGTGAGGGGGACACACAAACATTCATTTGATAGCAGGCCTTAACCTAGAGGGCAGGTACAGGATCCCCTGCATTTACGCAGGAGGCAGGGGCCCGCATCTCCAGCCTTCACGCAGATGAGACATCCTCGCCTGTACAAGAAGGTCCAGTGCCCCTACACAGTTGCCCTGAAGCAATGCCCTTGACAGGACAATGACAAGATCATTCTCCATTCTCACTTTCAGGTTTCCCTTTTCAACACATTTTCCCCCTGCCAAGCATAGTAATTAGTGCTTCTTTGTGGGCTTAATTGTAAATTTGTTTTGATTAATTAGCCTCAGAGCTGACTTGGCAGTTATTGAGACATTGGAGAGAGTTTTGGATTTATTTTGTGTTCAGACCCCTGTACTCCCTGGAATTCCTCTCTCTGCCAGCAGCAAAACTTCAAGTTCAAAACTATGTTAGAGAATGCTTTATGGGTCTAATTAACTATTTGTCACTTTGCGGTAAGTACAAAGATAAAATCTCACCATCCTGTGTAAGTTGATGGATGTGTAACTTTTTATAGTGCCATGGACCAAGGAACTCAAGAATCAATTTCTAGACTCGGGAACAATGACAAAATTGTCTAATATATTAATTTGTGCTGTAACACATTACTCATGATGTACCTTCCAAATGGTTCCTCAAAATCTTAAAGCCTCCTCTTTCACTGAAATTTTCTTAGGTCTCTACCTCCAGAAATCAATGTGAAAACTGAAGCTGGTAATATTTAGCCCAGCAAAGCAGAGCCAAGAGTCACAGTAAGATTTGTGGGAAGAGAGTCCAACCAAGAGATTGAAGACCTAGAATCCGATCCTATCCCTGACACTAACTAGCTGATTAGCACCCCCAGACATCCATCTGAAATGAACAGAAGTAAAATAAAGTTTTAGCTCATCTAACAGAAAAGTCCAGGAGTTGGTCTTTAGACACAGCTAAATCAAGATTGAACTATGTTACTAAGGCTCTGTGTCTCTCTGAGTCTGCAGTACTTGGCCTCTCTTTACTTTCTGCATTGGCCTTTTATATATGCCATCACCGGCCTGTCCCAGTCCCCCCACCCTCCTCCCCTCTGAATCCCTCAGTTTGTTTCCCAGAGTCCACAGTCTCTCATGGGGCATTGGCCCTTATTCTGCAGATTAGTGTGTTCAAGGTGGCTACAGCCGACAGCCAATGGCAGCTCCAGGTATACACGGGCCTTATAACTCTGTCTCATTAAAAGAGAGTGTCTCTTTCTGAACATCCACAAGCAAAATTTGACATTAGTCTCTGATTATCTCATTTGGGTCACAGGCCCACCCTGAACCAATTCCTGTAGCAGAGGGATCAAATCATCTGAACTAGGCTCTGTCTTATACCCTTTCCTATGGTAAGAAGGAGGAAGGGGAGGGGATCAAAACACAAGTGACAGAATCAAAACCACATGCAGTGGGGAAACGTGGTCCAGGAAATGAAAGATCAGGTACTATTACCAGAAACAAAGGAAGGATAGAATAGACAAAGACAAACAACAGAAATTTGCTACATCGCTTGTTAAACCCATCACTTATTCTATCTGGAAAATAGGCATGAAAATATCTCTATTCACATTACTTGGAAGTACAAAGATAAAGCACAAAAAATGCCTCAAGAAAAGACTTTGGGAAGAAAATATTTGTTAAATGCTTTTAAAAGAATAAATTACATCTCTTCTACACTACTATTGAAAGTATAAATTTTCATCAACACTTTGGAAACAATTTGGCATTGTCTTGAAAAATTGAATATTCATAAAACCTGCAACCCAGGAACTTCACTCCTAAGTGGCAGAGACAGAATGATCACATTCCATCTGGTCCCCTGCAGTTCTCACCCTCCCTCTCTTGTATTAGGTTGGCCATATGGCTCCTTTAGGTGAAGAAGTGTGGCTAGAAGTCATCTGTCACTTGTGAGGTAAAGCATTGAAAGGCCCAGTGCAGTTCTGCTGTGTCCCTCTTCTCCAAATTGGCAAAGGAGGTCTCATATTCTTGATGGTGCATCTAATGATGCATATTAATGTTGCCTCTGTCAGCCTGGGTCCCTGAGAATCCCCAGCCAAGAAATCAACCTTTATTGTGTTAAGCCATCTATGTCTAGGGGTTGTTATCACAGCATAATCTGCTATCCTGTCTGACACTCCTCAAGAGAAACTTTCGCACATGCACAAGATGATCATAGCAGTAACCGTTCATAATAGTAAAAATGTCTGTTCAACCCAAATTCCCAATGACAAATATGATAGATTAAAAAAAAATCATGGGATATTTGCACAACGATAAAATATATTGATACAGGCAACATGATATATGAATTTTACCAGCATAATGTCAAGTGAAAAAGCAAGCTGGGGGAGATACCATATAGTTTGATGCATGTGCTTTTGTAAAATTTAAAAATAGGCAAAGGAAACGATATTATTTAGGTCTATAGATATACATGGGGTTTTGTTAAGCAAGAAAAAGATCATCACAAAAATCAATATGTTGGTTACTCCGGGAGGTGACACAGGATATGGGAGAGGGAAGAACACATAGGTAAATATAGTTATTGGTAGTTGCAATGGACTGAATATTACTGTTCCCACACATACAAACACAAAAGTCATATTGGTTTGGTTTGGCTTGGCTTGGTTTGGTTTTAGGAGGATGAAGCTATCTGGAGCATGACTCAGGAAGCCACAGAATCTTATCAAAGGAACTAATTGCTCCAACTTTCAGTTTTCAAACTTTTCTCCTCTACATGGAAGGGGCAGTCATTGGCAAAACCGGGAAACTGTTGGAGCCTGTCTTTGGCTAAATGGGTTCCATTATCCCCTGATACTGGTGTCCTCAACCCCTTACTTTAAGATACCTTTTCACATTCTCTCCAGTCTCTCCCCTTCCAAAACATGGTTTTAACAACAGATGGAGCTGTTTTTCTCTGTGATATATAATCCTTCTCTCCACTCTCTAAACACTTTCCCAGCGCGGTCTCAACAAATATGTCATCAACAGCCCATATATGCTGACAAATCCCAAATTGACACAATTCTCTGCTGAGTAACAGAATGGTAATTCTGCTCATTGTCATCTCCATTTGGTGTCTGACAGACACCTTTCATTCAAAATAGACAATGTGCACTTTTCAACTTTCCCCAAAATTCTGTCCTTCCTCCTACTTCCCCCCTTCTGATTAGTGCTACCACCAGTTACCCAGTTTCCAGAACCATGGTTCTGGAGTTAATCTTAGACAACTTCCTATCTGTAGATACCCAGGATAGTGTGGTTATCTTTTCCATGAGACACCAGCAGCAGGGGCCAGGGCAAAAATGAGTGACTAGAGAATACATGAGGACCATTCTTGAAGAGGTATGAATCACTTCAAAGAATCCCCATAAGTAGTGGAGGGGGTGTGGGTATTTAAAAGACCAGGTTCTGGAGTCCCTGGGTGGCTCAGTCATTAAGCGTCTGCCTTTGGCTCAGGTCATGATCTCAGGGTCCTGGGATCGAGCCCTGCATCAGGCTACCTGCTCACCGGGAAGTCTGCCTCTCCCTCTCCCTCTCCCCCTGCTTGTGTTCTGCTTGTGTTCCCTCTCTCACTCGCTCTCTCTCTGTCAAATAAATAAATAAAATCTTAAAAAAAAAAAAGACCAGGTTCTGTGTTATCAGATAGAACTATAAACAAGAGGAATTTGAGTTAATCAAATTTTACCAATAGATTGGTAAGACCTAGAAATCAAATTCCATGGTTTGGGTGTTTATTTCCTCTGCTATAATGTAAATTTCTGGAAATTATGAGCTGAGTTTTGTCAATCTTTAATTTCTCAGTGTCTATGGTGCATCCTGACATAAATTAGATACTTGACACTGTTTACTATTTAAATGAATAAATCAGTATAAAATGTAACTTTGCCAGGACTGTTTACATTTGTGTGATTAAAGAAATTTGGTCATATCAGAGTCCTTGATGGTGGAAGGAAGACACTCCTCAGTGAGCCCATACGTCAGCTCGTGCCCAGGGAGAGAAGTGGTTCAGAGTAGGGCTTCTGATGGCTTGTCAGCAAGTCATCTTGCCTTGTACTTAACATATTTTGTAGCTCCACATAAATAAGCAAACAGCATAAGAAGGAAAAGGAGAGGCAAGAGTTCAGGAACAAATAACTTACTATGTTTTGGAAACATTTGCCTCAAAGGATTTGGTAGCATAATTTGTAATAATTTTGTCTTTGTTTTATTTTTTTAAAACATCAACAAATAAGATTATGGAGGAAAAAAAAGCAACATACTTTCACAAAATGTAAATGAGACGAAATAAAGGGAATGTTGTTTCTACTAGCATAAATATTTACTACTCTGGTTAAACATTATAGAAATCATGATAAATGGGTGCCTGCCTGCTTATGTTCAAGGGAGCACTATATATTCGCTGTAAGCTATCCATTGGAAACTGATTATTTTCTCTCTTCTATAATTTTAGTGTTGTTTTTTGAAAGCATGTTCATTATTTATCTTGTGGGATTCCACATTTTGGTCAGGCCATTTCCTTTATGTTACCAGAACCAATGTCAGATGTTCATTGTGGTGACTCTTGTAAAGCCACCCAGTGGAATATAATAGGCCTGCAGTCAATAAATAAATAATGTTGACCTGAAAAGAACAGTGAAAGCACAACTTCTACCCACTAGTCACTACTGACTGTTAACTGCTCTACAATGCCATGAAAAGAGCACTGTGCCCATGGCAACCCAGCAGTTGAACTCCGATGGTGGGTTTTTTTTTTTTTAAATCCTGGAAGGGGGGGCAGATGCGCATTCACACACCTACCATAGTTAATAATAACTTCCAAATCTGGCATTTCCTGATAATACAACAAGCTTATAAAACAGCTTTCATCCAAGACCTTAAAAGGCCTAAAATCAAGCAAGTATTATCAGCATTTGAAAGATAAGAAAACCCCCGAAAGATTATGCAATTTGCCCAAGGTCAGACAGAAATACTTACTAAAGCAAAAATACAGCTCAAGGCAACCAACTCCCAGTCTGTTCTAATTAGGCAGTCCTCTCCTGTGTTGGGCTTGAAGCTCTGCCTTAAGTTCTCAAAAACCTCAGTTGGATCACTGAAGTCCAGGGAACCTTCCCAGAGGGCACCTGTGGTTAATTGAACACCTTGCAACTTGCACAGTTCTGTTATTAGTCTCATTAATTAGTTTAAAGCATTTCTCACAAAACAAATTCTCAAAACACATGAAAATTACGGATTTCCCTCTTGTTTTATAATCTCATAAATTAAGACATTAGAAACAAATTATAATTGAAAGTATCACATTTTCACTTACAACTCAATAGAAAATAAAGCTACTGATTGTATCAATTGTATCGTGCTGGGTAACATGAAAGAGCCAGGCGGAGGGTGCAGAAGCCATCCACAAACACTCCCTTCACAGTGCAGAGCATCCTGAGTTAAGTAGCACAAAAACAATAGGAGTAAATTGCCTAAAACAAACACAGCACTCAAAAATACTAAACAATGTTGGAGACATTTTCCCTTTCATCCTTATGCTGTTGCATTTGCTTTTCCCTAAACCCTGACCGCCCTTCCTCTCTCATCTCTCCTTCATCATGTTAACTCCCAAAGATCCAACTTAGGCATCCCCTCTTTCCTGAATCCTTGCCCCATCCCTCCACAGAGGACTAGAGCCCTCCTCTGTGCTCCATGACCCACTAGGTCTATCAACTGCCTTTCTTCCAGTGCTTACGTGGTCTCTTCTGTACATTAGACAAGTTCTGTGAAAGCAGGAAAATTGTTTCCATTTTGTAAAGGTGGGAGAGGAGCCAGAAATTATTCTCATCTCCTGTGATCTAGCTTAATACACAGAAAAGTTTAGGAAAATTGTCCAAAACTGGAAAAAGGGATTTTCCTATTTCAGCTCCAACACATAAAAAGCTTAGAATTTGCCACTCTAATCCTCAGAACAAGAAGAAAGCTAAACACACTAAAATTCAATGACTTTTCTTGGACCCATCAGAGAACTGAGATTGTGGGAAAACTGCCATCCTAAAATCTGGAGACAAAAGTGAATCTGGAAAGTTATAGCTAACTTTGTAAAAACTCACAAAAATCAGGCTCTCTTGTTTTCCCAGGCAATGGCTTTGGGGGAATGTTCTCCTTGTGCTCCACTCTCTCTTGCCTTTCTCTACCACCTGGGCTCCCTCCCCTCTGTAGCACCCGAAACCTTTTTCTCCCCCAAAGCATGTCTTTGCACTTCCTCTATGTGACCTCTTCTCTCCCTCTAGTTGTGCAATTTGTTCTATCGGTCTTTGGGTCAATTTCTTGGCATTCAGAATGATTTGATTGTTATCTAGCTGTGTTCAAGGGATGAGGTAAGCCTAGCGTCTTCTTACTATGCTGCCGTCTTAGCTTTCCCCCAAAATGTCATCTTATAATAGAGTTTTACTTCTTGGCCATTCGGGATGTTTCCTCCTTATTTTTTTGCACTGGCTAGAACCTCTACTATAAGGTTGAATAGAAATGATGACAGTGGAAATCCTTGTCTTGTTTCTAATCTTAGAGAAAAAGCATTCACCATTACATTTGATGTTAGGTGCAGGGTTTTCGTAGATGCCCTTTACCAGGTTAAGGAATTCCCACTTATTCCTGTTTTGCTGTGTATTTTTATTAGCAGTAGATGTTACATTTTATCAAATAATTTTCCTGCATCTATTGAGATGATCATATTGATTTTCTTGAAAAGAAACTTGAAAAGTTTGTTAATATGGTAATTTAATTGATGGATTTAGAATATTTAATCAACCTTGCATTCCTGGGATAAACACACTTCCTCATAATATATATGCTTATGTTATATTTTTGGACTTAATCTGCTTTTGTTTAGAGTTTTTCTATCTATGTTAATGAGGGATATTAGTCTATAGTTTTCTTGTAATGTTCTTGTCTTGTGGTATCTAGTTATGACAACTTCATAGAATTAATTGGAAAGTACTATCTCCTTTTCAATTTTCTGCATGAGTTTGTGTTGAATTATTATTATTTCTTCCTTAGATGTTTTATAGAATTCACCCTTCAAACAACACAAATAAAAATAAAAGTCACCCAAATCTGCCATCCAAAGATAATCACTGTGTGCTTGCCTATGTAATATTTTGAGATTATATACTATATATTGTCTTAAAATAATGGAGAGTTACAAGTAATCTAAATGTACAATATGGTAAATGGTTGATAAATGTGGGTCATCTATACAACACAATATTATACAATCATTAAAAATGTTGTTAAAAGTATTTTTAATTATATCCAAGTTTACTTAGTGAATTGGAAGTGTAGGCTATTTTATTGTTCTTTTGGGGGATATGTTTTTGTCTTGCTATTGTTGGCTTATTTTTGTTTTTTTTTTTAAATGCCTTGATAATATAATCCAGGAAAGTGGACTTTTTTTTAAGAGTTTATTTATTTACTTTAGAGAGAGATAGAGAGCATGAGCGGGGAGACAGGCAGAGGGAGAGGGAGAATTCCAAGCAGACTCCACACTGAGTGGAGAGCCAGATGTGGGGCTAGAGCCTAATGCGAGGCTCAATCCCAGGACCTTGAGCCCATGACCTGAACCAAAACCAAGAGTCAGACAGTCAACCAACTAAGCCACCCAGATGCCCATGGGAAAATGAACTTTCAAAGATACAACAATGTTCTACCTACCAAGGATTAAGAATTCACTTTAGATTTGGGTTATATTTGTTTTAAGAAACGTTGAATATGATCTTTAGTTACACAAATTTAAGGAAAGGATCCATTAAATAGCCTCAAAGAAAGCTGTGACACTATGACAACACCTGAATTCAGATTTTTTTTTACTTCAAAGTAAATTTTGTTGCTGTTGTTGTTAATGGTTAAACCGCAGTTGTTTCTATCTCTTGATTGTGTTTACAAAAGGAGGAAAGAAAATGAAGGAAAACATTTGCCTATGAATAGCTTATGTCTTATCTCTGTATGTATAACTCATGTGCTGTAAGTTGCTACCTGATCTTGAAAGGATGTGCGTTGAACAGTTGCTTCTAAATGATAATAGGGTAAGAACCACAGGACTGCAGAAAACACATGTAGAAATAAACTTTAATGCAAGAAAAAACAGAAAATAAAACTAAGCTGGACTTTCGATGTCCTTTATGCAGTGTTAATTAGGATTGAATAACCCCAGACTTGCAGATGTTTGATAATATGTTCTAATATAATTTTCCTACTGTAATTTTCACACCCCCATGGGCAGGAAGAGTCCTCTCTAAATGAAGTAGATTATTTCCTCTTCAGTCATGCTGGAGAAAGGCCACTTAGGACAGAAAATGAGAACTAGTAACTTAGCTTAAACTGAGACAAGTATCCGAACTCAAATACAAGGAAATTCTTGAAGTTGATACCTGTCCCTGGAGACCCTCAGTAGGGCAGGCAGGGAGGGAGCCTCCTAGAGGACCCTGAGAGTACAGCAGCTTAGAGTGTAGCCACACTAGGAGCCAGTTTAAATTAGCCCTTGTATTGGATTTCCAGTACATTAACCATGATACTCAATGAAATCTTGCTCCAGGATGCATCCTGGTTTGTACTGTGAGAAATGAAGGAAGAGGCCCGGGAGTGAGACACAAAATGGGGAATGTGGCTTCCTTCTTAGAGGCCTGGGGTGAGGGAGCAATAGCAGAGACTAGCAGAAGAAAGCTGTGCCCAGAGAAGCAGTTGATGGCCGAGGCAACTTGGTAGTGGTGTTCTGTGCACAAGCAGCTGAAGGGTGCAGACAGAAAAATTTCCCCTTCCTCCCTTCTTGGTTCTTTGTCAGTTACATTGACGTAGGACGAATTAACAGGAGAAAAACAAATTTAATCTTGTATGTACAGGAGGCCATAAAAATATGCAACCCAAAGGCATTTGAACAACTGAGGCTTGTATGCCACCCTGAGCTAAGAAATGGGGACAAGAGGCCTGGGCTTCAAAGTGTAGGGCAATTCACAGCATACTAAGAAGAGCAAATATTTGGTGATGAGGTGTTGGCCCTACCATCCCAATAAAACTTTTTTCAGATAAAAAGTTATCTCTGGTAATAGCTGTCTTTCTGGGTGAGGCCCCATGTCTAAATTCTTTTAGTCAGTTATGAGAGAGGTAAAACTTTTCCTGAGACTACTTGGCCTTGATTGCCTAAGGGCATAATCCACATGCCAAAGTGGCACGTGTTGGGTGGCATAGTCTCCTTCCCTTGAAGGGAAACACGGGTAACCTGTCACCAAACATGTGGAAAAGCACTGAGGAATCCTGAGAGTGGTGGTGGTTTGAAGAGCAAAAGAATAAAGTTGAGATCATTTTGAAGGATTAGAAAGAAGAGACTTTAGTAGGGAAACAGTTATGTTCAAGACCTGGCTCTGCCACATACTAGCTGAACAACCTAAAGGAAGTAGGTTAGCCCCTCGTCCCTTAGTTTCTTCATCCATATATGGGTATAATGGTAACATTATTATAAAGAATGTTTATTTATAGGAGAAGGACATGACTTACTACACATAAAGCTTGTTGACTAGTGTTGAACCATTGAAAGATCATTGTTGACATAGACTGGTGACGGCTCACCAGAGCATTTATCGACGGAAATGTAATCATGATGTAGTTGATGAAAAATGTCATGAAATAGTATGCATATTTCAATCATATTTTGTCAATATATTTAGAGATACAAAGAGAAATTATGGAAAAATATAGTCCAGTATCTCTGGACTAGGACATTACAGGCCCTTTTAATTTTTTCCTATTCACATCTCTACTTCTAAAATTAGCTATAGTAACTTTATTTAATTTAAAAAAAAAAGAAAATACATTTTAATACACAATGAAAGAGCAGCATAAGAATTCTGAAAGCTGATTGATAAAAATCAGATTCTTCAATATGCCCCAAGAAATTAATTTTAAGTTCAAAATGCCCTTAAGAATTAGAGGAAAAGTCCTGATTTGACTGTTTACCAGTGTGATGTTTAAAAGTTATAGTGCCTGCTATTATCCTGCTATCCTTCCAAAAACGATTCCATCCTTGTCAGCAAAGGACACTATGCTAGAATCACTCTCAGTGAATAGGCAGGGAATGGACAGGCCTTTAAAAATAGTCACTTGTTGGCACAAAAGCAGCTATACTTCACCTTGAAACACTGGATAAGATTGACCGCTTAGTATTAAAAAAAAAAAAAAAAGAGTTGCTCTATATACATTTCCTGTCTACATTTTCACAACAACCTGATAAGAAAGGTGCTATTTTTAGCAAATTTTTCAGTGGGCCCAGGAGCTTACATAACTTTCCTCGAATTACAAAGCCAAGAAAGGATCAAACCAGGATCCAAATGAAAGTCTGGCATAAAATGAGGCACCACAGCTGCCCTGAGTTTCAGCCATAGGAACTCAAATCATGTGTGCACACACTCACTCTACACAGAAATGAAAAGAATCTCTGGCGTACGTTATAACTAATTGTTCCCAAGGTTTTCCAGCACAGACCCCTTGGACTTAAGAATTCTATATTAGCTTACAATTTGAGGCTAAATGGAAAAAGAGGAAATGCTATCACTAAAAACACTGAAAAATAAGAACAGCAATCACCTCCCCAAGCAAAACATCTAAAACAGAACATTGTAAGTTTGCGAGTTAGGTATTACCACAAACCTTTTTTACTTGTCATTATCGAATATAGATGCCGTTCATTTTTTCCACAAAGAATTCCAGGGTATCTGTCATATTTCAGGCACTGTGTGGTAGACATTTACATTGGTCTCATAAGCTCACTTACAAGTGCTTTATTTTTTATTTCAAACTTCTCAGACTGTCAGTCACGGAGATTCAACATTAGCAGAGGAACATACATGCCTCCAATTACGTGCGCACTCCTGTGTACACATCAACATAGGTCGCGGCTTTCTCTAACGTTGCCTAAACAAGGAACAGATTGCATATTCTCCCCAGCTAACACTCAATTAAAGTTTAAATCTATCTCTAGGAATTATGAAAGCAAGGAAGTGTATATTGATGAGATTCGGGACACGCTACTCCAAAATATGGCAACTTGGCGTATTGAATATTTTAAGCCAAAGGAGTTTGAGAAAACAGCAGAAGGAAGGAGGTCACTTTGACCTCCCCCACCTCTTTCTCCCCTAGAACAACAGGTCAAAAAATCCTCATGGCGGGAGGCGCCATCCCCTATACCAGAAAGAAAGAAACATGCTTATCTCCAAAGACAAAGGGCCGCCAACAAGAGTCCAAGCAACAAGACTTGCTCCGTTCCTGCCACTTACTACCTGACCTCATACTCTGACCTATTGTATTTCTTCACGACTGCCCACTCTGCACCAAACCCAGCATAAAATATCCAGGTGTGTGTCTTCAGGCCTTCATTTCTTTAAGGAAGGCTCCCATGTCACATAGAACTTCCATCAATTAGTATGCTTTTATCCTATTAATCTTTGTCAGTTTAATTTTCAGACCCAGCCAGATACCCTAAGAGGATCAAAGAAAACTTTTCTTCCTTTTCAATATACAAATAAAGGCGAATGCAATTGAAAGGCATTGATACCCAGCAGATACCTATAATTGAGGGCCCATTTATCCCCAGTGATTAAAAAAAAAAAAAATTCTGTGAAAATGACCGTCCTCTGTGAATGGTGACGAAGTCAAAGTCTGATTTTACACATGTAAGGCACTTTGTTTGGATGGTGATGTGTCTTTCTCCTTCTTCAAATGCAGGGAAAACTCTGCTGGAGCATTACCTCATCCTTTATTGGGGAAGGCCTGTTTGTAATGGAGTCATTATCCTTCTGAGGACTGAGTAAGAGAAAGTGTTCCTTCTTTTTTGTACTGAAGTGCTGCTCCTTGACTCAGTTATTAAAATGAGGGAGCAAATAGCTCCTTGTTCTAATTTTCCTTATCGGCCTCCACAGGGCCCATTTCAGGCTGTCTGTGAAGTGTTAGAATGCAATTGTGTGCTTGAATAAAAAGGAGAAACTGAATTAGAGCCTCTTAAGACCATTATATTGTCTTATTTAGTGACACTGTTTGCCTCACCATTACTAAGCAATGAGCTAAGTGTTCTTCCTGAGTAGTAATAATAATATCCACATTTAACTAGTGCTTTACACTTTGCAAAGCACTTTTGCATCCTTTACCCCTTTTCATCCATGCAACGAGCCTATCAGGAGGGCGTTATGATCATGAGTTTATAAAGGAGGGGACTGAATTGTGGTTATGTTACAGTTTAAAACTTGAAAGCCAATCTTTGAAAGCAGATGAGCCTGGTATTAGCGCTAAGCTTGTCCCACCTTTGGGACAGACAGCCCTCCAGTTCATAGGAACTCAAGCTGAGCCTCCCTCTGCCTCTGGGGAGAAGCCTCTGGATCGTAACTTAAATGGTTACTCTTTGAAAGGACAGAAAAGAGGTAAATCAGAAGCACATCATATTAGTGGACAGAAACATGAATATTTGTTATTAAGCCATGTGTTATAGAGGGCATGTCATTTTTAAAAGGTTTAGGTTTTTGAACAGGTGTTTTAACCATGCATGTGTATGTGAATATTTTCATAATCTGTTTAGCTATTCTGTCATATGTCAAGAAAAGTCCACATTTTATAGAACATTTCAATATCGTCGCAAACAATCTTTGATTATGAATGACGCTAGCTGGTATACCTGCTGGTTTGCTTCTTTTAGAAACAAACACAATCCTAGATATGTTTGCATAAACCAATTTTCTGACAAGCTAAATTTCATGAGAGGTTTTCCTTATTTTATATAATTCCCTGAAGATGTTGTTTTGTGATGCAAGTAATCTCTCTCTGACTAACTTTACTTATCAATTCGTGTTTTAAGTATAAGGTTTTCTTCAAGTAGAATGTACATAAATGACTCTTAGATAGTTCAGTCCTTTAGTTTCAATTGGCTATAGCATCTGCTGAATCCCTGCTGAGTGCCAGGACTCTGCTAGAGACAGAGAATTCAAAGACAAAAATACAAACGCTTGTGCTCAGGTGCTCACAATTCTAGGTAGAAAAGAAACTAGGAAAATGTCCAAACTCTCCATTCCACAGTCTGCAAATCCCCAGAGAAACCATTCACATCATTACCACCAATAGCCCCCGATCTTAGTCTGGGGCCTCTAGAAAGTAGAGCCTTGGCAAGAAACAAGATGGTAACACTTCCATTAGAGGCTGGAAGGCCAAGGCAGAGGGTAAGGAAGAAAGAAAAGGAGGCAAGGAAGGATGCGATGCAACACACGAATGCCCCACGATGTGACATTCACTTCGTACCAGCCAGCAAGTTGTTGGGCACATGTTAAAAAATAAACAGAAGCATATTAAAATTTTTCAGAGTCCATCTGAGCAAAAATTGATTTGAATCAGGCAGCACCAAACTGGCAGTGGTTAGGAGTACTCCACTGACAGGAGCAGGCAAAAGGCTTTTATAGAATAGAAGTGGAAGCAAAGCAAGGAAATTATTTGATTGGCTATAGTTTAAGCAGTTGCTCTATTTGGGAAAGCCTCATTAGCTGTTGGTGATCTTCAGGTTTCAATTTCTTAACCTGGAAGCATTCCAGGCTCAGGTTTTGGTTTGCTTCGGTTGGTTGCTAAGGTATTAAAACCATCTCAGTCTAATGGGCTCCTTGTTTAATTAATTCGACACAGGGGTGTTTATTTTCTGTGGGAACTTCTCTGGAAAGACTGTAAGAATGAACGACTCCTCAGAGTCGTCCCTGGAAGAGAGAAACACGGGAAGTTTATGTGCCAGGATCCCATTTTTATTTGTTTGTTTATTGATCAAGGTTAACCCACATGGAACACTGATTGCAAACCAGCCCCTCTGTTCACTCAGGAGCCAGTTACCTTGTTCAAGGCCAAGCGTGGGGAGAATACCTGGTGACGGTAAGGCACAAATTGGAAGGAAGGAAGGGAGGGACGGACTCTGAGATAGCATATTCACCTTTGATCTCAAGACAGTATCGCTTCTCATTTCTATATTTTAGACTCAGTACATAAAATAATTACATCATTTTCCCCCCAGAATATACTAAGTGGAGTTTGTAGGTGAGATTACTTTTTTATGTGGTCTTGAAGAATCATGTGTCTCCCCTCAAAACACTTTTGAGTTTATGGTCATTGTTATTTGATTACTATTGGTAGCTTCCGCTAAATAGTAAGTTTTTGATAACAAGGATCACATCTGGTTTTTATTTCCATCCTGTCTCCAGTAGCTGGCACTTATTAGGAGATCAGCAGATACCTGTTGAGTGAGTAAATGAATGGATGAGGTCAGTGTGCTCAACATTCAATCGCGGAGTTGTTGGCATTCAGCGGCAGCTCCGCTAGCCTCTCCCTGGTGGCACTGTTACATGCATTTAAAATGGTTTTATTCTTTCTCATATTTTTTCATATGCTCTCAACGGCATATTAACATTAAATGGTCATATTTTATGTCTGTTCTTTAAGTCCTCCACTCCTCCACTTCTGTTTTTAGCTCTTGGATTTTTTGAACAAGGGAAAGAAATTAGAGAAATGTGGTGTCTTTTTATTTATGGATGCTGCTGTGTCTCAGACATGCATGCCCTCTGGGTGGTCAGTATCCAAATGCCAGCTCTCTTGTGGAATGCATGTGTACGTACTTTTTTAGAGGGCTAGGGGTGGGGAGAGTTTCTGCCAAGACCTCTGTTCTGTGGAGTTCCTTGATGTGGGAAGTCTGCTCCAACTCAACTTCCCCTAATGCCCCCTTAGCTCCCACTTCTGGTGGCCCACCCCTTGGGCTTTCTCTTGGAGTCCCCTCACAGGCAAGTAAGAAGAAAGTATTAGCAAGATGGCTCAAGCCAAGTTACCTCGAAGTATATACTTGTCAACAAGGATTCCTTCACATTGTTATGGCACTGTGAAGGTGGAAGAAGGGGAGAGAAGAGAGAAAATAAAAGAAAGAGACAAAAGAAAATGTATATAACTGAACACAATTATCAAATGCAACAATTTCAGGGCACTAGACATCCTCACTGCCAGCTATCTGTCTTCCCTAATCCTCTCCTCCATCTGATTTTCTGGCCTTTGTCCTTTGCACGCAAATCACTACCAGGTAATTAAATGACTAAAGTTAATCTAATTCCTGTTGTGGTGGTATTGACAAGTATGAGTGATGTAATGGTCTAGCCTATCCAGATAACACATTTGCAGTTTACTGGGTCCTTCAAAGCCTTACCTGTAAGGAAGGGGGGGGGGATGTTAATTTAGAGCACTACTGCAAATCAATAAGGGAGATATTTTAGATTGGCAAGGGCATTATTTCAGTTCTTCTTAAAGCTATTATTTATCTAAGTTGCCGCTTCCTCTCCTTCCTAAAAGCATTAAAATCTATATTTTTACTTAAGTTAAAGAGAATTATAATAATTACATAAGATTTTTGTGGCACATTTTGAGATAATTGGAGACCTCCTGATGTGCCATAAAACCAAGGATTGAAATTCCCTGCAAAAAATGATTTGGTAGTTTGTGAAAAACTTACATATTAAGGTACTTCCAAAAGGAGACCAAACACTCAAATTTTCCCTCCAGAGCCTTGGTTCTAATCCTTAAGTTATTCTCATCCTCTTTCACAGGTGCTACATGTGACAACGGAGCTATAATTGCTAGAGGTATTATAAATTAGATGGTGTGTTGTCTTTTTCTTTGATAAAGTTAAACTCTTAGCATTAGTCAGAAATTGATTTTGAGTTGTTTAAATAGATTACAGGTGCAGAGCGCCACCTGCTGGTGAAATATGTACACTAGCGCAACTTTGCCTGATAATAACTAATATTCTGGTCATTTTTCTATTACCAAAAATCACAATAATAAAATTTAATTCAGAAAAAAAGTTGTTAACATACATAAATTGTGTATATTATTTTTCTGAGATTACTTACAAACTTCTAAGAAAAAAAGTCACTGAACTCAGAAAACCTGACTTGGCTCTACCAACATCTAGCCAGGGAACCATGAACAAGTTTTTAATGTCACTGAGCCTCAGGCTTCTAATCTGTAACATTTGTGTTTAAAAAAAAAAAAAAAAGCTGTTCTGGATGAAACACAATACCATAGAATTTGAGGAAGGGTTAAAAAAAAAAGTGCTGAGAGTTGAGGAATGAATGCAGAATGAGGAATTTACTTACATTGATCCCAAGTCCTGCAAAATGAGACTTGCAGTTTGGTGGAAAAATAAGAGAAGAAGGTACTGGTACGAAACTAAAAGTTATTGTACGAGGGATGTACATCCCTTAGGAATTTATGCAAAATGCTTCTTGTATGCCCAATCTTGAGATTAAAAATATAGCTGCTTCTTTAAAAAAAAAAAAAAAGATTTTTAGTGGGAAAAAACCCTAAAATCTAGACTTAGGAAAGCATGAAAGGCAAGAGACTAGAGATAACAATGAGATGAGAGAAAAGGTAAACTGCAAATAAGGAAGTGAGCTGTCTAGAGGATAGGACAGAGATTCATCCCAGAGCATGCCAGATGATGACAGTGTCACAAGTGTGGGTAAAGATGTATGTCTCAGGGGTAGAGGTACCACTAGGCTAGGAATTGGCTGAGTTGTCGAGTGGGCATTGAATGGTCAATGGCAGCAAGGAGAAAAGCTATCAGCAGGTGTCCAGGTCCTTAAGAAATATGAAGGAGAGACTAACACACAAGAATGAATATAGGATGGTGTAGGCAGGGAGCATTGGTGCCACAGCAGGTATGATTTCTGCTTGAAGATGGCAGTTTCCTCATCAATCTCTTGCTCCATCTCTCTCTCTCTCTCCCTCTCTCTCTCTTTCTCTCTCTCTCTAGTGTCCCAAAAGCCTGAAGCTAGCTTTAAGCTTTAATAACTCCAAAATTATAAATGCTACCAACTTGCAAAAAAAATCATTTGAGAGTTTAACTATTCACATTTTATTCACTCTTATGTAGTTTTATGGCTTTTTAAATATAAATTTCTAATTTTAATTTGTAATTCAGTCAAAATTTGCCATCTTCAATCAGAGGAACTGAATATATTTCTTCAGCCAAGATTGATTAAGACCAAAAAACCTACTAAGATTCACAAGAACCCCCTAGCAATAGGACCTTGGATCATATATCATAGAAATAATTATTTGATAGAGGGAGGCTGAGTCTCCTTCTCAGTATGATCAATTTCATTCAGACACACATATTCACACATACATGCAGAGGCCAATTTGAAAGCCTTAAACGCGGGAAAGCTTCCCAGTTTGTTCCTAGAGGTGCACAAAACAGCTGATCAACTATTAAGATGTGACATTGTTTCAATTTCAAAAAATAATGACATACTCCTGGGAAAATTTTGCTAAATGGACCAGTAACAACTCAGATTCCCTGGCTTTTAATTTGTTCTTTCTCCCTTTTATTTGAGTTCTGTGTCTATGCCTTGTAAAAAGAAGTCAACTACATTAAAAACATACTTTAATAGAACTGTAGTCAAGTTTACCATGTAATGTGGTATATGTTATTTATTAGAATGTGTCAGTGTACTGTTTATTATATGTTATGCTATGTATGAAACATATTTTCTTATAAAAGCATAAAAACCTGAGGCCATGTTGCTAATTTTAGCATGTGTTCAGGGGTGGTAGAGTAGAACAGCTAAAAGCATGAACTCCGGACTTAGACTAAGCTGGGTTCTACCTACTAGCTAGGTAATCTTTGGTTAGCTAACCACTCTGAGACTCAATTTCTTCTACTATAAAATGGGGATGGTAATAATGTTCCTCATCTCATAGGTTCTTGAAGAGGATTTAAAGAGATAACATATGGAAAGCTAGAGCAATGCATCAGAAAGATTGTCACTTAAAGTCCGATTAGCTCAACCTGAATTCCATCATCACTTTCCTGTTCCTCCGTCTCCACGTGTTAACCTGGCCTGCCTCGATAATCATTTGAAGTGGGAAGTTAAACCTAACTTGCAAATCTTCTTTTTCCAAATCCCTTCTAGAAAAGAATGCTCTCTTCATGCTCCCTTTTCTTTGATCTTCTCTCCCTACATAAGAATTTGAGACTGAAATGTAAGACAATTAAATTAATTTTAATTTCGGGGGATCTTAGTATATTGGAGCTCTGTGTCTACTCATTGTAATCAACTTTAAATGTTAGATTCTAGTTCTTAAGCCAAAAAGAAATGTGGATTTATTCTTACAAGCCAAATTCTCATTCCTTGGTGTTCCCTGGATACAAACGAAATGGAGATTATTAAAAGGTTAGAATATTTTTGGAAATTGTAACTATTATGCCTAGCTTTAACTAATTAACCCTTCCATTGAATTAATGACAGGGTTAATTAGCTCATACGGGATACATCATTTAGTTTAGAGGGGGAAAAAAGCCTTAGAGATTAGAGTCATACCTTTGCCACCTTGTGGTTTCATTTCCACACTGTACTGTGTTACATATCTTCGTAAAAGCTGGATAGATACATTGTTCATCTATGTAATTTTAGTATATCTCAGCATGGTATTTAAAGCTGCCACCTAAAACTACCAGATGATTGCATTTGGTCCTTTTTTTCAAAATGCCAGATACTCAAAAGTTCATTCTTGATAGCCTTTTAAAGGAGAAAATGCTTCATATACAGTGGCAATAAATGGCACAAGACATGAGGAAAAGCTGAGTTTACAAAGGAAGACTGGAATTTGCATAGTTCTGTGGGTTTCTTACTTAGAGCTACAGTCTCTGCAAATGTATCATTCCTACTTTTTACCTGTACAACTGTTGACATCCTTGAAAGATGTATCAACACAGCTTAGACTTCTTACCTTGAAGACAGAGTGTTGTCGTGTGATGCTGCTGTTGTTTTGTTAACTTTCCATTCTCACATCCAGATGGCCATTTCCTTCACCTCCTTCACTTCATTCTAATGATGACAAGAAGAGAGCCCTAACGTCACCCTCATCTTCAGTCACAAGCATTGGCTGCAAGACACAACCCCAGGGTATCAGTGCCAAGGTCAAGAAAATCTTTAGGTTCTATAATTTCTGGTCCACTTGTATTTCCACCACACACTTGAAACATACTCTTATGTAAATAGCACATAAAAAACAAAAATTCTCCTGTTTCCATGGCTCCAAAAGAGGACTACCAGAGATGATCTTTGAAGCTAAAATAGAACCCACAACTTAAATAAGCAAATCTATAAGTTTCCAACTGAAGTGCCAACTGAATATTAGACCACAGGCACATCCATCCCGAAATAACTTTGTCTCAGAGGTGGCATAAATGAATTCACTAGAAAGGACTTTCTTTTTTTTTTTTTTTAAGTTTTTATTTATTTATTTGACAGAGAGAGAGAGACAGCCAGCGAGAGAGGGAACACAAGCAGGGGAAGTGGGAAAGGAAGAAGCAGGCTCTCAGCAGAGGAGCCTGATGTGGGGCTTGATCCCAGAATGCCGGGATCACGCCCTGAGCCAAAGGCAGACGCTTAACGACTGAGCCACCCAGGCGCCCCTAGAAAGGACTTTCTAACTTGGATCAGTTAGCTATTATAAAAAATGGTTCGCTGAGTAATCTGTATCAGTTAGCTGTATAACAAACTATGCAAAACTTACTGATTTAAAACAATAATTCTGCAGTTCAGACATTTGTACTGGGCTCAGCCGGTGGCTCTTCTGGTCTTCATTGGGCTCTCACATGCATTTGTGGTCATTTGCTGGGTTGGTCAGAAGGTGGTTGGTCTAAGATGGTCTCAGTTGAGATTACTTGTGTCTGGTGTCCACAGTGTCTCACCCCTCAGCAGGCTCATTCTAGCTTATTCTTGTGGTATCAGAGCAGGTTTTCAAGGACTATTAAGGCCAAAACTTGAAACTTGCCTGAGAAGTATTCAAAGACTCTTGAGGCTTAGGCTCAGATTTGATATACTGTCACATCTGCTGCATTCTATTCACTAAAGTGAGTCACAAGGCTAACACAGTCATATCGTAAAGGGCGTATATCCAGGGAAGAGTGAAGAGTGGGGCATGGTTGTGGCCTTTTTTTTTTTTTTTGGTGCAATCTACCATTTTTATACCCAACATATGTAATTGGATCATCTTTATTTGAATACTTACAAGCAACTATTAACAGACACAAAGGAAGAAATTAATAATACGATAATAGTAGAGGACTTAATACCACATTTTTATCAATGAATAGATAATACGGAGAGAAAATCAGTAAGGAAATAGTGGCTTTGAATGACACATTGGACTAGGTGAACCTAAAATATATATTCAGAACATTCCATCCAAAAACAGTGTAATATACATTCTTTCCAAGTTCATATGGAACATTCTCCAGAACATATCACATGTTAGGACACAAAACAAGTCTCAACAAATTTCAAAAAGATTAAAATCATAACATGCATATTTTCTGACCACAACAGTATAAAACTAGAAATTAAAAAAAAAAAAAGTAAAGAACACAAATACATGCAAGCTAAATAACATACTAATAAGCAATGAATGGTTCAACTAAGAAATCAAAGAGGAAATAAAAAAAATACATGGAGACAAATGAAAATGAAAATACAACAATCCAAAATCTTTGGGATGCAGCAAAAGCTATTCTAAGAGAGAAAATTATAGCAATACAATGGGTACCTCAAAAAATGAGAAAAAACTCAAATAAACAACCTAAACTTACACCTAAAGGAGTTGAAAAAGAAGAACAAAGCCCAAAGCCAGTAGAAGAAAGGAAATAATAAAGATTAGAGCAGAAATAAATGAAATAGAAACTAAACGAAATAATAGAACAGATCAATGAAACCAGGAGTTGGTTCTTTGAAAAGATAAACAAAATTGATAAAACTTTAGCCAGACTCTAAGAAAAAAAAAGAGAGAGAGAGAGAGAGGACCCAAATAAATAAAATCAAAAAAAAGGGAGGAGAAATAACGCCAAAACCATACAAATACAAGGGATTGTAAGAGAATACTATGAAAAATTATATTCCAACAAATTGGACAACCTAGAAGAAGACAAATTTCTAGAAACATACAACCTCCCAAACAGAATCAGGAAGAAATAGAAAATTTGAACAAATGATTACCAGCAATGAAATTGAACCAGTAATCAAAAAACTCCCAAAAAGCAAATGTCCAGAACCAGATGGTTTCACTGTTGAATTCTACCAGACATTTAAAGAAGAGTTAATCAATACCTATTCTCCTGCAACTCTTTCAAAAAATGGAAGAGGATGGAAAGCTTCCAAATTCATTATGAGGCCAGCATTACCCTGACACCAAAACCAGATAAAGATACTATAAAAGACAGAGAACTACAGGCCAATGTCTCTAATGAACACACATGCAAAAATCCTCAATAAAATATTAGCAAACCAAATCCAACAATACATTAAAAAAAAATGACCATGACCAAGTGGGATTTATTCCTGGGATGCAAAGATGGGGTTCAGATTCACAAATCGATCAATATGATACATCACATGAAAAAAGAGAAAAGATAAAATCCATATGATCACCTCAATAAATGCAGAAAACCCACTTGACAAAAAGTTCAACATCCATTCATGATAAAAAAAAAAAACCCCTCAACAAAGTAGGTTTTAGAGGGAATGTACCTCAACACAATAAAGTTCACATATGAAAAACCCATAGCTAACATCATATTCAATGGTGAAAAACTAAGAGCTTTTCCACCAAGATTAGGAACAAGACAAGGATGCCCACTCTCACCAGTTTTATTCAACATAGTACTGGAAGTCCTACCCACAGCAATCAAATAAGAAGAAAAAAAAACATTCAAATTGGGAAGGAAGAGGTAAAACTTTCACTATTTGAAGATGACATGATACTATATATAGAGAGAAAACCCTAAAGACTCCACCAAAAAACTGGAATTGATAAATGAATCTAGTGAAGTCACAGGATACAAAATTAATATACAGAATTCTGTTATATTTCTATACACTAATAATGAAGTAGCAAAAAGAGAAATTAAGATAACAAGCCATTTACAACTTCACCATAAATAATAAAATACCTAAGGATAAATTTAGCCAATGAGGTTAAAGATCTGTACTTCAAAATTATAAAACACTGATGACAGAAATTGAAGATGACACAAACAAATGGAAAGCTTTACATCCCCTGCTCATGGAAGAAACAATATTGTTAAAATGTCCATACTATCCAAAGCAATCTACAGATCTGATGCAATCACAGCAAAATACCACCAATGTTTTTCACAAAACTGAAACAAATAATCCTAAAATCTATACGAAACTACAAAGGAGTCCAAATAGTCAAAGCAATCTTGAGAAGAACAAAGCTGGAAGTATCACAATGCCAGATTTCAAGATATACTACAAAGCTGTAGTAATCAAACAGTATGATACTGGCACAAAGATAGACCCATAGATCAATGGAACAGAGAGCTCAGACATAAACCCACCCTTACATGGTCAATTAATCTATGACAAAGGAGGCAAAAATACACTATGGGGAAGACATTCTCTTCAACAAATGGTGCTGGGAAAACTGGACAGCAACATGCAAAAGAGTGGAACTGGACTATTTTCTTATGCCATACACAAAAAATAAACTCAAAATGGATTAAAGACCTAATTGTGAGACCTGAAACCAAAAACCCCTAGAAGAAAACATAGGCAGTAATTTCTTTGACATCACCCATAGCAACATTTTTCTAGATATGTCTCCTCAGGCAAGGGGGGAAAAAGCAAAATTAAACTATTAGGACTATAGCAAATAAAATGCTTTTGCACAGTGAAGGAAACCATTAACAAAACAAAAAGGCAACCTACTAAATAGGAGAAGATATTTGCAAATTATATATCCAATAAGGGGTTAATATCCAAAAAATATGAAGAATTTATACAACTCAACACGAAAAAACAATCCAATTAAAATGAGCAGGGGATCTGAATAGACATTTTCCAAAGAAGACATCCAGATGGCTAACAGACACATGAAAAGGAGCTCAACATCATTCATCATTAGGGAAATGCAAATTAAAACCACAATGAGATATCACCTTATACCTGTCAGAATGGCTAAATTCAAAAAGACAAGAAAACATGTTGGTGAGGATGTGGAGAAAAAGGAAGCCTCATGCACTGTTGGTGGGAATGCAAATTGGTACAGCCATTGTGGAAAACAGAATGGAGGTTCCTCAAAAAATTAAAAATAGAATTACCATATGATCCAGTAATTCCACTACTGAGTATTTACCCAAAGAAAATGAAAAGACTAATTTGAAAATATATATGTGCCCCTAAGTTTACTGCAGCATTATTTACAATAGCCAAGTTATGAAAGCAACCCAAAGGCCCACTCATAGATGAATGGATAAAGAAGATGAGGTGTGTGTGTGTGTGTGTGTATATATATATACACACACATATTTATGTACACACACACATATATACATGCAGTGGAATATAATCAGCCATAAAAAAAGAATAAAACCTTGCCATTTCCAAGGATGTGGATAGCACTAGAGAGTATTATGCTAAATGAAATAAGTCAGTCAGAAAAAGACAAATACTATACGACTTCACTCATATGTGGAATTTAAAAACAAAACAAATGAACAAAGAAAAAAAAGACAAACAAAAAACCAGACTTTTAAATAGAACAAACTAGTGGTTACAAGAGGGGAGCTGGGTGGGAGAATGTGTGAAATAGATAAAGGGGATCAAGAATACACTTATTTCAATGAATAGTGAGTAATGCATAGATTTGTTGAATCATTATATGTACACTTGAAACTAAGAAAACAAAACAAAGTAATTTTTAAAAGAGAAAAATATGAATACTTTCAAATTCGTTCCCATTCAGTTTAGGACAGCGATGTACTACAGCAGACTCCCAATGCTACCAAGAAGCTAATAATATTTATGTGGAAACTTATTCAAATCATTTTAACAAACTTTCTACAAAATACCAGCCCTATTTTAACTTGATATTATTGTATATTTACTCCACAGGTTGTAACTGGGAATTGATAATTAACTTCAATGCCACACAGAAAAATAATGCATTCCAGTGGGGAAAGTAGTGAACTAGAAATTAGATAAAACATTGCATTTTGGTTCCACCTGTGATTCCAACTACAGTGGTGTCTTCAGGTTAAATTTAAGGACCAGGTATTTATCCAAATTCATAAACTCCATTCAATCAAAAAGAGAAATGAATGAAGAGAGTAGAGGAAGAGTTGATGATGCTGAAGAAGGCAAATCATTTCCCTGAAATAGTCTTTTTTTGGGGGGGGGGGGTAGCCTGATAGAATAGCAAGAGTACTAGTTTGAGAAATAGAAAGCCTGGGGTTCCATCCTCAGCTCAATCACTTACGTATTGGTGATCTTGGAAAGAATTTGATATCTACAAGTTTGTGTTTAATCATTTTCATAAATTAAAGCTGTGGGTTTCAAAAATCCCTGTCAGCTCTTTAAAAACAAAACAAAAGGAATGCTGACTTTGGAGGGTCCTGAATTCACCATATAATTACTATGCCTAATTCCCATCTTTCCTCACCCCCACCCCCACCCCCAATACCTCCAACCCATCATGGAAAAAAAAATTCTAAAAATATGTGTGTTGAATGGCCTCAATCCAGCTGGGCTAAGCTTACTTGCAATGTAAATGGAAGAATTCAATATGCTAACGTTGGTAGTGAGTGAAACTTGTTTGACAATCAGATTACATGACAGACAAGACAAGACAAGGCTGCCAACAATGTCCTGGATGTGTGACTGGAGTGGGGGCTGTGAAGAATGACAGTGACATGAAGGAAATCAAGGCTTTTCCCAGAAAACAGATGATCCAACAGAGAATAAAAATAAAGCTGTTTTGAAGAAGGTAGATAAGACTTCTAGATAAACTCCTTGAATAGCTACAGGGATTGGTGATTACAAAAGGTTTGAAAGCCAAAGGTTAAAATAGGAGAACAGATTACACAGCTCAGGGGAGCTACACAGAGCTGTGCGCCAGAAAAGAGGAGATTCAGAGAGACTTCTAGGAATGGAATTCCAGTAAACAACAAGTACTCAGTTCAACTCAATAAATTCAACAAGGTGTATAGAGAGCCTATTTTATGCCAAACAATATTCTTGTAGTAAAAGAAATTTTTGAAATGCATATTCTTGTGCTCATTGAGCATTTTAGTAAGGAATGGTAGACCATAAGCAATATAAATAAATATATATAAATTAGAAAGTGCTAGGTATGGGAATAAATAAAGCTTGTCTGTCAGTCATTCAGGTAAAAATGATGTTCCCCGAAAAAAGTGGGTGGTTCAGCTCACAACTCAAACATAAATGCTTTTCCACCAGACAGCCATGGTACTTTTTAAAAAACAGTTTTACTGAGATATTATTCACATATATACAGTTCATCTAAAATACAAAATTCAATAATTCTTAATATATTTACAGGGTTGTGCATCAGAAATCATCAACACTGTAAATTTTAGAACACTTTCAATCACTGCCTAAAGAAAATCCACAGCCGTTAGCCATCACCCTCCAATTCCTTTTTCCACCCCCCACCCCCAGGCAACCAGTAACCTACTTTCTGTCTAGATTTACCTATTCTAGACTTTTTATATAAACAAAATTATGTGGTGTTTTGTGAAATGCTTCCTTCACGTAGCATAATGTTTTCAAGGTTTATCCAAATTGTAGCATGCATCAGGACTTCATTCATTTTTATGGCCAAGTAATACATTATTGGATGGATATCCCAGATTTCACATATCCACTCATCAGTTGATACAACTGGGGTTGTTTCCACTTTGGGGTTATTATGAATAATGCTGCTATGAACATCTAAGTTTTCGCATGAATATGTATTTTAATTTTTTGGGGGTATATAACTAGGAGTAGCATTGCTGGGTCATATGGTAACATAGGTCCAACTATTTAAAGACCTATCATCCTTTCCAACACTTACTTTTATCTGTCTTTTCTATATTAGCCATCTTAATGGGTGTGAATATATTGGTTTCAATTCAAATTTCTTTAATGATTAATGCTGTTGAGCATCTTTTCACGTGATTAATTGGCCATTTGTGTAACATCTTCGGGGAAATAGCTCTTCAAATTATTTGTCCATTTTTAAATTTTAAATTATTTGTCCCTATTATTCAATTGCAGAAGACTTTATATATCAAAGATACAAGTCTTACCAGACTTACAGTTTACAAATATTTTCTCCCATTCTATGAGTCTTTTCTTTTTATTAATGATGTTCATTGAAGCACAAAAGTTTTTAATTTTCATGATGCCCACTTTTGTTGTAGAATGATTATTTGTATCCCTCCAAAATTCATATGTTAAAATCTTAATTCTCAGTGTGTTGGTATTTGGAGGTGAGGCCTTTGGGTGGTAATTAAGTCATGAGTGGAGCCCTCGTGATAGAATTAGTGCCCTTATATAAAGAGAGAGTAGGGAGCTTGTTTCCCCTCTTCCATTCCCTTTCCATGTGATGACACGGGAAGCAGAACTCTATTGAAAACCAGGAAGTGGGACCTCACCAGATACTGAATCTGCTGGTGCATTAATCTTGGACTTTCTTGCCTCTAGAACTGTGAGGAATAAAATTTCTGTTGTTTAAGCCACAGGTATTTTTGTTACAGTAGCCTAAACAGAATAAGACAACTTAAAAAAAGTGGTGTTCTCTCCCCATGTACATTCTTGCACGCTATTTGTGTGAATCAGGGTTCTCCAGAGAAACATAACCAATAGGATATATGTAGATATAGATGAAAGATTTATTACAGGACTTGGCTTTTGCAGTTATGGAAGCTGAGAAGTCCCACAATCAGCCATCCGCAAGCTGGAGAACCATGAAAGCCAGTGGTGTGTCATTCCAAGCCTGAAGTCTTGAGAATCAAGGAGTTGATGGTGTAAGTTACAATCTTAGTCCAAAATCCTGAGAACCAGGAGCACCGATGTCCAAAAATAGGAGAAGATGGATGTCTCAGCTCAAGCAGTGAGAGAGAGAATTCGCCCTTCCTTAGCCTTTTTGTTCTATGTGGACCCTCAAAGGTGCCCACCCACGTTGGAGAGAGGACCATCTCTTTTGTTCATTTCACCAATCAAATGCTAATTGCTTCCAGAAACACTTTCACAGACACACCAGAAATATTTTACCAGCTATATAGGCATTCCTTACCTTAGTCAAGTTAACACACAAAACTAACCATCCCACTATTACTGAAAGCCATCCTCCACAATAGCAATGGGGGGGGGGTCACAGGGGGTAAGGCAAATCAGAATAAGCCCCAAGACTTTTCTGATAGAGATACTGAGAAAAATAGTCTTTTGCTTCACAGCATGTGAAAGAGTGTAAAACTAGAACTGGCCATCTACCTAATTTGCAGTAGGAGAGAATGAAAGACAAACACGGAGAGAGAGCAAACAAGAGACCCAGACAGAGTGCTCTCTTGCCAGAGCTGAATCTTAATTTCTAGTCCTGAGTCTCTACTTCCTGTAGCTTTTCCTTCTAATGAACTACTGCAATATTCCTCCCAATAAAATCAGCCGATATTTTTTTCTTACTCTACTAGAATTAGGTTGGGGTCACCTAGAAGTAAAAGTGATTAGACATGTTGGTGCTTTCTTGTTATTGGAGCACCCTGTGGAATTAGAGGTGAAGCAGCATCCATGTGGTTAGAGTGGACTGCCACTGGGAGAACACATTTCTAACATGGTGGGGAGTCTGGATGTGTGATTTCTCAGTGAGTCAGTGGAGATGCAGGAGCTAATATTTGGATAAACGAAGTTACCTTACAAACCACCTTAACTTTGATCCACTGGCTATCAAAAAGTTACTTTAACTTTGTTGTCCAATTGCAATTGTTTTGATGCAAAAACACAGCTAAGAAAACGATACCACTTCACATCTACTTAGATGGCTATAATTTTTTAAAATACACAAAATAACAAGTGTTGGCAAGGATATAGACAAATTGGAACCCTAGTGCTTTGCTGGTGGGAATGTAAAAATGTAAAATGGTGCATCTGCTGTGGGAATGCAGTTTGGTGGTTCCTCAAAAAGTTAAACATTAAATAAACACAAAATTTCCAATAACCCAGCAATTCCACTCTTATGACTATACTCAAAAAATTGAAAGCAGTGGAACTGGGTAACTCTCCCTAAGCCTGCTGCAACGAATTACTACAAACTTGGTGACTTAAAACAATAGAAATTTGTTCTCACTGTTGTAGTGGTTAGAAGTCTGAAATCATGGTGTCATCAGGGCCACACTCCCACTGAAGGCTCTAGGGGAGAATCTTTCTTTACCTCTTCCAGTTTGTGGTGGCTGTTGACATCCTTTCTTTAGCTTAACTAGAATAGCTCCAATCTATGCCTCCATCTTTACATGGCCTTCTCTGTGTGTCCCTGGGTGTCATTTTCTATCTTTTAGAAGGGCACTACCATTGGATTTAGGACCAACCCTAATCTAGGATGCTCTCATCTCAATCCTTGCCTTAATTACATCGCAAATATCTTATTTCCAAATAAGATCAATTCTGAGGCTCCAAGTGAGCATGAATTCAGGGGACACTATGCAACCTTGTACACTAATGAGGGGAATGGGCCGTGGCCTCAGACAGATTTGGATTCAAAGTCCCAAATCTGCCTCTTTCTAACTCTGTGATCTTAGCAAGTCATGCCTCTCTGGGTCTTAACAATGTAAATGTTAATTATATTCTGTCATATTTGGATATGGTTTTAAACATGTCTAATAACACACCTAAAAAAGTGAGGAAAATCAAGTAGTGGGAAAGAGATGACTCTTCACGGTTTAAGATATTCTGAACAGTTTAATATTAAAAGTTGTGATACTCTGGTCCTTAGGTAATTTAGACTAATAAAGATAATGAATATATTGCTGAAATACATACTTGAAGGGCTTAATTTAAATAATAAAACAAAATTTAAAACAATTAATGGCATTATCGGTGTCATCAAAACTGTTTTTGTTAATCTCTCATTTCAAATCCTGTTGTGAATTTATTTCCTCTAAATAAAAAGTTTGAAATGGTAGTGTCTCATAATCACTTCTGTGAGCTGAACTGTGTCCCTGAAAAATTCATATGTTGAAGCTCTAACCCCCAGTAGCTTAGAATGTGACTGTATTTGAATATAAACCTTTAAAGAGGTAATTAAATTAAAATGATGTCATTAGAGTGGGCTCTAACCCAATATAACTGGTATCCTCATAAGAGGATGAACTTGGACACAGACACACACACAGAAGAAAGACCATGTGAAGACACAGGGAGAAGACAGCCATCAACAAGCCAAGAGCACCCTCATAAAAAATCAGTCCTGCTGAGACATTGCACTATCTTGGACTTTTTGCCTCCAGAATTGTGAGCAAATTAATTTATCTTCTTTAAACTGACCACTCTGTGGTACTTTGTTACGGCAGCCCTAGTGAACTGATCCATTTGCCATTCGTTTATATATCACCCTAAAATCTGAACATACTCAGCCTTTTCTCTTTCCTTAAAATCAAGAACTATTCTCTGTGAAATACTATATGGATTGTAATTTAAGCACAATCTGGATACATGGCTGGTGCTTCACTGAGCCCAACTTACATTCCAGAACAAAGTGAATTTGCCTTAGAGATAAATCTAAGCCTTTGGACCTTTCAGGATGTAGAACACTAGCCTTGACTTTGCATTTTCTCAGTCTTTGTTCACAGAGATTCAAAAAAAATCCCTAGGTCTAATCTCAGGCAGGGTTACACTGTTCTGTTACTATGGAAATTTAGAGAAAGGAGAGCTCACATCTGGTCGGGGGAGGGGGTAGGGAATGTTCCATTGAGGGGATGGTATTCAAACAGATTCCTAACAATGAGAGGAACCAGCAGTAATTAATAGGCAGTGTATTCTAGCTGGAAATAAAAGATTAAGAAAATTAATGAAGTCTGGAATATTTGGTATTTGGAGAATTTGGGATAATCTCATTTCATTAAAGCATGTGTATGTGTAGGAAGGTGATAAGTAAAAAGGGTATTCTAGAAACCAATTATTGAAGATTATAAAGCTAAAGAATTTGGATATTTGTTCAAAGGGTACAAGCATTTCAACAACTCATCTCAGATATTTGTTAAAAATACCGTTTCCTGAGCCATATTCTTGATTAAATAAATCAGAATCTCCACAAGTGAGTCTCCCACATGTGCATTTGTAGCTATCTCCCCATGTGTTGTCACACTAAAATTTGAGAACCACTGCAATAGATGGTAGGAAATTATTAAAGGGTTCTAAAATTTTTTGAGCAAGGGAATAACCAAATTATGTCTATACTTTAGGATTAATTTAATAACAATAGTAGTATGGCTATAATAAAGGAGATATTATAGACAAGGCAGGAGATAGTTTAGGAGGCTGATGCAACGGTCTACGCAGAAAACAATAAAGGCTGGGATAAGGCTGGATACAAAGGGCTCTATCTTGTCATATGAAATGCATGACAAACATAGAAATACAGAATTTTATAATAATCATATACAGTAGGCCAAGAGAAAGGAAGCATCTAGGAAGACTAAGTTTGCAAGCCTAAGCAGTTTAGGTACTGTTTGTTAGAGATACGGTAGTCATAAGGAAAAGTTTGTTGGGCATTAACCAGAAATACATGATGGATTCAGACTGGGACATGTTGAGTTTGAGATTCTAGTAGGACACCCAGAGTGAGACATTCAACTGGCAGTGTGAAATACAGAGTCCAGGAGTGAGAAGAGCGAGCTCAAAATACAGACTCAACATTTATCTGGATAAAGATGATGGCTGAAGCAATCTGGGTGGGTAACACTTGTCTGTTGTCTATCCAACACAGGCCCTAGGGGAAAGTCACACAGAACGAGTGCGGTTTTTTTTTTTTTAATATTTTATTTATTTGACAGAGAGCGAGCGAGCACAAGCAGGGGGAGTGGCAGGCAGAGGGAGAGGGAGAAGCAGGTTCCCCACTGAGCAAGGAGTCAGATGTGGGGCTCAATCCCAGGACCCTGAGATCATGACCTGAGCTGAAGGTAGATGTTTAACCAACTCAACCACCCAGTCCCCCAGAACCAGTGGGTTTAATGAGAATTTATAAACTGAAATTGTATTAGTGATATACCTTCTTGCATTGTTAAGTTTATGATAGTTTACACTATGATCTGTAACTAAAATTACACCTCTGGGCCTTCTACATAAATTTATTTAAAAACTAAAAACAAACAGCCTTACAATATAATTTTAATGAATACTACAATTTTCAGAGTAGGATCAAGTTAGAGTAACAGCCAAAGAAATGTGTCTCTTGGGACCCACCAATCCTTACTATTTCCAGTATCTTCTGAATTCATCTTTGTAAAAAAAAATTTTTTTTGTGGAGTACATTCTCAATTTTCTTCATATGATGTCCATTGGTCACAACTTTTTTAATGTTTTCATTTTGACAATCTATCTTACCTTCCCTTATGTGGCTGGGTATGGATTCTAAGTTCAAAGTCATTTTATCTCATACTTGGAAGGAATTTTCCTTTGTCTTATACAGTCCACTATTGTGGATAAGATGTCTGTGCTGATTCTTATTCCTTTGTAAGGATCTTATTCTACTATCTGAAAGCTTTTAGGATTTCTTTTTTATCCTTAAGAGTTCAGAAAGTGTTATCAAAATGTTTCCAGGTGCATCTTCTCAAATTTTTTCTTCTTGGCTCTTAAGGGATTCTTTCAATCTATTGTCTTCCATTATTTTTTTTCTCCTTTCCAGATTCTGCTCCTTCTTCATAGAAAGTCTACTAATGCTTTACCTGCTAAATCTATCTACCATGTCCCTTAAATTTTCTATAATATTTCTCTTTAGTTTACTTATTATTTATCTTTTGGATTGCCAATTGGTTTTTCAACTATGTCCTTTCTATTATTTACCATACCTACTGAATACTTAAATTTCGACCTCTTATTGCCTAACAGCCTTTTTTCTTTTTTCAACAACAGTGCTACTTGTTTTATGGATCCAATCTCTTCTTTAATACTTATGAAGACACTAACTAGAATTTTTTTTTTTTTTTTTTTTTTCATTTTTTTCTCTCAACATGAATTCTGTCTCTTGTTGGTTGTTGTGTCAGTTAATCCTGGTCTTTTTCATACTTTTTCTCCCTTCTGTGTGGGTTTCCTCTGCAGTTTGGTTGTGCTGTTTCCCTAGTAATCCTTTCATTTGAAGGAGAGGGTGGGTTTCATGTAGGGGAATGACACTTGTCAATAAGCAGGATTCCTTGCAGGGTGGGTGTTCTGGGAACTAGTCAACAGGCAGACAGGGCTGCCATTTGAAAAAATAAGGACACAATGTATTCAGCATTTTAAGCCATGAGTTCAGCTGCCTATTCTTTTAATTTTCTTCTGTATCTATTTTTGAGGACACAAACTCTGTTCTACTTCTCAGGATCCAATACCCAAACTCAACAATCTGCTTTATTTTGGGGAAAAATAAGGTGCTTAGTCTATTATCTTGAACCAGAAATTCTAAGTTAGTTTCTTAAACCTTATCAATTCTTTTTTAGTTAGTAGGCATGATTAAAGTTAGATAATATTCAGATACTTTGTCATATATCCAACAGCAACAACAAACTTACCTTGCTGCTGCTTTTCTTATCATCATCATCATGAAGAGAATTTATTCTTTAGTTTTAGATATAGAGAAAAATTAAGTGTAAAGTACAAAAAATTCCCATATGCCCCCTCTCCTGACAGAACAGTTTCCTCTATTATTGTTTTACATTAGTGTTACATTTGTTACAGATGATGAACCATTACCATGCATTTTTTTTTTTTTTAAAGATTTTATTATTTATTCAACAGAGATAGAGACAGCCAGCGAGAGAGGGAACACAAGCAGGGGGAGTGGGAGAGGAAGAAGCAGGCTCATAGCAGAGGAGCCTGACGTGGGGCTCGATCCCATAACGCCGGGATCACGCCCTGAGCCTAAGGCAGACGCTTAACCGCTGTGCCACCCAGGCGCCCCTACCATGCATTTTTTAAACTGAGGTATAATGGACATATATTAGTTTCAGGTGTACCACATAGTGTTTCAATATATGTATATAGTGCAAAATGATCACAATTAGTCTAGTTAACACCTGTCACCATACAATCTTTTTTCTTGTGATGAGAACTTTTAAGATCTACTCTTAGCAACTTTCAACTATGCAATACAGTATTATTAACTATAGTCACCATGCTACACAATACATCCTCATTACTTATTTATTTTTTAAGTGGAAATTTTTACCTTTTAATCCCTTTCACTCACTTCACCCACCTCCCATCCACCACCTCTGGCAATCACCAATCCATTCACTACATCTATGAGCTTGGTTTTGGCTATTTTTGGTTTTTTAGATTCCACTTCTAAGTGAGATCATACAGTATTTCTTTGAAGGTCCATCCATGTTGTCTGTCACAAATGGAAAGACTTCCTTTTATTTTTTGCTGAAATATTTTCCATTGTAAATGTGTGTATATATATTAGTGTTAGTGTTTTTGTGTTCTTCAGATAAATACCAAAAGTGGAATTGCTGAATCATATGGTAGTTCTGTTTTTAATCTTTTTAAAGGAAAGTCCATACTGATTTTCCTAGTGGCTGAACTAATTTATATCCCCACCAACAGTATACAGTATACAACAGTGTAAGAGTTCCCTTTTCTCCACATCCTTGCCAACATGTATTTCTTGTCTTTTTGAAAACAGCTATCCTAAACGCATGAAGCGATATTTCACTGTAGTTTTGATTTGTACTTCCCTGATGGTTAATGATTTGAGCACCTATTCATGTACCTGTTCACCATCTGTATGTCTTCTTTGGAAAAATGTCTATTCAGATCCTCTGCCCATTTTAATTGGATTATGTGGGTTTTCGCTATTGAGTCGTATACCATTATCTTGCATTTTTATAGCATTTTACTGTTTACAAAAACCTTTACTTATGTTATTTAATCATCAGAAAGCAGGTGTCCAGTAAATACTTTTGGATCACTGAATAAATTAAACAGCTGTGTATGAGCTACAATTGGGTTGTAATCAAATGCAGATGGCAGGACAAAAAATATTAAAATAACTATTCTTTTTACGTTCAGCATCTATCATTTGCTAAATTACATCTTCCAGACTACTACTAATTCCTTGGTATCTTGATAGGCTTGATCTGCCTCACTGGAGTGAGAATTTGGTATCTAGAATATTCCCTCCCTCTGGCTCACCAGGCAACATGACTAAGCATATAATAATAACAAAAAATAAATAAAAATACCTAAAATCATACTTTATTGAAATATTGTTTTTACAACTCCACTAATTGTAGTAACCTTGTGACACAAGTTATTAAAACGGTTTTATTAAAAATACCTTCTTTATTTTACCAGTATCTGAATCATGTGAAACACTGCTTTTGAAGACCTACTCTGTGCTAAGAAGAAAGTATATTCTAACTAGCAAATATTTTTGCTAAGATTTTAGGGAGCAACCAGAGGAAGAAAATGCTCAGATATTAAAAGACTAATAAGACATCTTATACTACGTAAATCCTCCATATATATAGATAGCATCAGTGGTTTATAACCTGCATTTTCTGCTCCCATGTGCAGGACTTTCTGAGGGAAAACAAAAAGTATTCACTCATAGAGAGCTGATCTAAAAGCTGATTTTTCATTGGGTAGAAATCCAACTGCAATGACAGCTGAGAGTTTTATAGCCTAACACTTTGTAACTACTATTTGTCTGAGGCCCTTACCTCTGATGAACTTCACATGACAATGTGGGGAAAGGGTCTGTATCTTGATTGCTGAGGAAAAAACTTTTGCTGTGTTGTGTCCTATTTTCAAGAGAGAACTAGAGGAAAAATACAGCAATAGTAAAATAAAGAAACTATCATCCTCTTCTTTTCATATATGTTCTACATGTATGGCCTGATTACAAAGTAATAAGGATGCCCAAAAATAACTACCTTTGAGTTCCAGAAAGGCAAGGAATAACAGAATAATACGAAGCCTGGGAAAATTGAAGAAGTAAAAGTGTGCATAAAAAAGCCCACTCTAACAGTCTTAGAGATTGTTCTCATCTTCATCCATCATAACCTTGGCAAAGGAAAACAAAAAGATTTGGTGGGAAGGAAATGAGTTTGTCAACTTCATATGCCAACTACTATCTTAATGTCATGCAGTGACATTCTTAATATAAGCCAAGAACCTTGACATGATATACAGTTTAGCCCCACTTCCCTGATAAATCTTTAAAATGGAGAACAGAAGAATATTCCTTAACACTGTAAAGAATATTAAGAATAACTATCTTAAACCAGTGTCTTAACAATGTACAACTAGATACATTACTTTTAAAATCAGGGACAAAACTTTGTTCTGATAATTCTGGCCATAGCATTTAAATATAAAACCTAATCAAATGTATAACTCTTATAAAAGAGAAAAAACAGACACAGACACATGCATACACTTCCAAATTCAGTCCAGTTGCAGATCCTGAAATAGTCTGTAACCTAGTTATAGCCCCTCTTAGCCTCAGAATGAACGAAATTGAGGAAAACACAAATAAATGGAAAGATATTCCTTATTCATGGATTGGAAGAATCAATGTTGTTTAAATGACCATACTACCCAAAGCCATCTATAGATTCAATTCAATCCCTATCAAAATTTCAATGGCATTCTTCACAGAAATAGGAATGACAACCCTAAAATTCATATGGAACTACAAAAGACTTCAGATAGCCAAAACTATCCTGAGAAAGAACAAAGTTGGAGACCTCATACTGATTTCAAGTTGTCTTAAAAAGATACAATAATCAAAACAGTATAGTATTGGCATAAAAATACTCATAATCCAATGGAACAGAACAGGAACCAAGAAATAAACCCATGCATATAAACTCAATTAATCTTTAACAAGGGTACCAAGAATACACAATGGGGAAAAACTGATCTCTTCAATAAACGGTGTTGGGACAACTGAATATCCATGTGCAAAATAATGAAATTAAAACCTTGTCTTACACTATATACAAAAATTAACTCAAAATAAAAACCTAAATGTAAGACCTGAAATTCTGTAACTTCTAGAAGAGAACAGGAAAATCTTGACATTAGTCTCAGCAGCGATTTTTTTTTTTTACTTGACACCAAAAGCACAGGCAACACCAAAAATAAACAAATAGGACTACATCAACCTTAAAAGCTTCTGAACAGCAGAGGAAAAATTCAACAAAATAAAAAGCAACTTACAGAAAAAGTATTCACAAAGAACTCATAAAACTCAATAGCAAAACTAAAAAATAAATAAATAAATAAATACAATTTTTAAATGAGCAAAGGACCTAAAGAGACATTTTTCCAAAAGGACTACAAATGGTAAACAGGTATATGAAAAAGTTCTCAGTATCACCCATCATCAGAGAAATGCAAATCAAAACCAGGTATCACCTCACATCTGTTAGGATTGCTATTATTAAAAGACAAGAATTGCCAAGTGTTGGCAAGGATGTGAAGAAAAGGAAATCCTTGTATACTGTTGGTAAAAATATAAAACTGTACAGCTTTTATGGAAAACAGCATGGGGATTCCCAAGGAAATAAAAATAAAACTATCATACAATTCAAAATCCATCTTCTGGGTAAATAGCCAAAGGAAATGAAATCGATCTCAAAGCAATATCTGGACTCTCATGTACATTGTAGCATAATTCACAGTAGCCAAGATACTGAAACAACCTAAGTATCCACTTACGGATGGGTGGACAAAAATATTATGGTATCCACACACACACAAACACACACACAAACGGAATATCATTCAGGCACTGAAAAAAAGGAGATCCTGTCACATCTGCAACAACATGAACTTGGAGGACACTGTGCTAAGTGAAATAAACCAGACACAGAAGGACAAAAACTGTATGACTCATTTATATGTAGAATCTAAAAAAGTCAAACTCCTAGAGAGTAGAATGGTGGTAGCCAGAGATTGCGGGGGGTGGGGGGGATGAGAAGATGTTGGTCAAAGGGTACAAAATGTCAGTTATAAGATGAATAAGATCTGAAGATCTAATGTACAGCATGATTATAGTTAATAATATTGTATTGTACACGCCAGAGGTTGCGGGGGGTGGGGGGGGATGAGAAGATGTTGGTCAAAGGGTACAAAATGTCAGTTATAAGATGAATAAGATCTGAAGCTCTATTGTACAGTATGATTATAGTTAATAATATTGTATTATACTCTCTACTAAGAGAGTAGAGCTTAAGTGCTCTTACCATACATCCAAAAAAACGGTAACTATGTGAGGTAATGAATGTGCTAACTTGTCTAGTAATTGCTTCCCAATGTATACGTGTTAAATTATCAAGTTGTATACCTTAATAATAAAATATCATGTTTGCTATTAAAAGCATGATCTATAAAAGAAAAAAATCATAAATTAGACTTCATCAAAATTTAAAACTTCACTCTTCAAAAGACCCCATTAAAATGATGAAAATGGATGCCACAGACTAGGAGAAAATATTTGCAAACCACATAGCCAACACATGACTCATAACTAAAATACATTTTTCCAGGGGTGTCTGACTGGCTCAGTCAGTACAGCATGCAACTCTTGATGTTGGGGTTTTAAGTTTGAGCCCCACGATGGGTGTAGAAATTAAAAAAATAAAATCTTTGAAAAAAATTTTAGAAAAAATACATTTTTCCAGTTTTACTGAGATATAATTGACACATAATATTGTAGTAGTTCTAGGTATACACACACACACACACACACACACATATATATATATAATTTTATTTCTTTGGGGGGGGAGAGAGAGCACAAGCAGGGGAGAAGGGCGGAGGGAGAAGCAGACTCCCTGTTGAGCAGGGAACCTGACGCGGGGCTCGATCCCAGGACCCTGAGATCATGACCTGAGCCAAAGGCAGAGGCTTAACTGACTGAGGTACACAGGCACCCCTAGGTGTATGTATTTTTTAAATGAGAAAAATTCAACATTAAAAAAATCCAAATAGAAAATGGTTTAAAGACATGAAGAGATATTGCACTGAAGATCTATGGATGACAAACATATGAAAAGATGTTCAACGTCATTAGAGAAATACAAATAAAAATTATGAAGTATCATTATTTACCCATTAGAATTGCTAAAAAAAAAGTGACAATAGCAAATTCTGGTAATGATGTGAAGCTGGTTATCTCATATACTGATTGTGGTAATGTGAAACAGTACAGCCACTTCGGAAAATAGTTTAGCAGTTTCTTAAAAAAACTTATCATATGTAGAATGCTACTCATGATAGATAGAAATGAACTATTAGTATATATAACAACTTGGATGGCTCTCAAGAGCATTATGCTGAGTGAGAAAAGCCAAAAGTCATATATTCTTCATGATTCCATTGATATAACAATCTGTAGGTGATTGATATAGTGATGAAAACAAATGAGTGGTTACCAGAAATTAAGACTAGATGACAGGGTGGTGGGAAGAGGGGAGCTGATATGACTATTAAGAGGCAGCATAAAGGAGAGCTTTCTGATGATAGCTCTGTATCTTGATTGCAGGGGTGGTTACATGTGATAAAATGACATGGAATCATACACACTGTACCCATGCAAATTTTGTTTTGGACATCGTACTATAGTTATATAAGTAACCATTGGGGGAACTGGACGAAAGTTACATCCATTCAGCAAGCGAATGAATAACAAAACTGGAATACTATTAAGCAATAAAAATAATTATAAGCATCATGAGCTTTTGTAGGAGATGGCCATGATGAGTTAATGGATACTGAATTTATTCTCTCTGCACAACTATATACTAGCAAAATATTAAACATAACTATGTGAAGGCATTGGACAACAGTGCAGGGCTGCAATTCTTGAAAGGCATAAGGTTAGCTCCACAGTCACCTGGTATCATGCTTACGGGCACTTTCCAAAACTGAGCACAGGGAGTGGAATTCAAACAGAGCAGTGGTCTCATGGTGCAGAGAAAACAGACTACAATGTGGGCTGTTGAGAGAGCTGGAATTGCAGTGGGATACCAAAGAGGAAATTGCATTGAAAATAGAGCTCCTGAAACCTGCATGGTGCCCAAGAACAGTGTTATGCAATAGAACTTTCTATAATGATGAAAATATAATTTTTTGTGCAAAGATGGAAATATTTAATGTGCTGTCCAGTATGACAGCCACCAGTACCATGTGGCTACTGAGTACTTAAAATGTGGCAAGTGCAAGTAAGGAGCTAAATATTTTGTTTAAATTAAATTTAAATAGCTACAACATATGGCTTGCCCTAGAGTTTGGCTGAATAAATTGCAAATATGCAGAGCAAAATTCAGTGAGGTCTTTCTGTATCTGGCTTATTTCCCTTAGCATAATATAGTCCAGATTGATCCATGTTTTTGTAAATGGTATGCTCTCCTTTTTTAGGACTAATATCTATTGTGTAGCTACTAGGACTAATATCTATATGCCACAATTTCTTTATCCATTCATCTGTTGACAGTATGTTTCCGTATCTCGACTATTGTGAATTATGCTGCAATGAATATGGGAGTGCAAATAGCTCTGATTTCATTTCCTTTGGATAAATACCCAGAAGAGTGATTACCCAATTGCATGGTAGTTCAATTTTTAATTTTTTGAGGAACCTCTACACTGTTTTCCATAAAGGCTGTACCACTTTACATTCCTACCAACAGGGTTCTCTTTTCTCCATCTCCTCATCCACACTTACTTTATCCTTTTAATAACAGCCATCCTAACAGATGTGAGGTGATAACTCACTGTGGTTTTGATTTGCATTTCCCTGATTAGTGATATTGAACATCTTTTCATACACCTGGTTGGTCATTTATATGTCTTCTCTGGAAAATTATCTCACTTATATGTGGAATCTAAAAAAGTTGAACTCATAAAACCAGACTACAACAGTGGTTACTGGGGGCAGGGAAGTGGCGGAAATCGGGAGATGGCTGTTGAAAAGGTACAAAGTCACAGCTATGTAGGATCAATAAGTTCTGGAGATCTAATGCACAGTATGATGACTACAGTTAATGCAGTATTATATACTGGAAATTTGCTAAAAGAGCAGATTCTAGGTGCTCTTGCTACACATCCAAACTCACATGCACAATGGAAACTGAGGAGACAGATATGCTAACTAGCCTGACTGCAGTAATCGTTTCACTATATATATCAAAACACCATGTTATACACTTCAAATATATACAATTTTTATTAAAAGCAAACAAACAAACAAACTTTGTGAGGCCTGACAGAATCACCAGGAGCTGTGAGCTGAAAGAAGTGGCAAAATGTAGATATGGTTCTCAACAACCAAAGTAGAGAGCCCTTGTTGAACAACCCAGGCTTTTACTTTAGACACAGAAAGGCCACACTTTAGGAAAGCTACTCTGCCTTTAGAACATGTTTTTTCAACCTCAGCATTACTGATAAATTTTAACAGGTAATTATCTGGCATGCAATGTTGGAAGTGAGAGGATCTGTTCATTGTACTATGTTTACCACCCTTCCTGGCCTCTACATACTAAGTGCCAGTAGCATCCACACACATACTCAACAGTAACAATCAAAACTGTTTCCAGGGGCGCCTGGGTGGCTAGTCAGTTAAGCGTCTCTTGGTTTCAGCTCAGGTCATGATCTCAGGGTCCTGGGATTGAGCCCCGTGTCAGGCTCTGCACTCAGCGTGGAGTCTGCTTAAGATTCTCTTCTCCCTCTGCCCCTTCACCCCCCATTCTCCCTCTCTCTAATAAATAAATAAAACCTTAAAAAGAAAAACCAAACTGTTTCCCAACATTGCCAGATGTCCACTGAATCATAAAATCACCCCTAGGTGAGAATCACTCTCTAGAGTAACAGCCAATCTAAAACTATCCTAACAGACTAAAACAAATTCTCAACAGGATCATGCTGAGCAATAATAAATTAACCCCCTAAAAAATTTTCTTTAAAGGAAGGGGAAAAAAAAGAAACTCAACAATAAAACAAATGAAAGTTTATTTCCAGTAATACAAGTATGAAGGTCAACAATTTCCCTACTTAAAAACAAAAAGTATAAAGCTAGACAAAATGGTCAAAAACTATAATTTCAAGGCACCAGAAACCAGCCTAGGGTAAATAATAAGTTGAGAACTATTTATTCCTGAAAAAAACTGCTAGAGCTTTGGGGAAAAAAACAAAAGTTGGAGACTGTGGGATTCTTGAGTGAGGTTCTCATTCTATCCAAGTTGGTCAGTAAGGATTGTATCTTTAACAGGCTATGGCTAACTACAAAAAACAACAACTCTGCCCTAAGAGGGAATGGACTTGATTCAGTGCAGCATTGCAAATCTATAGCTTTGTCAGTCAATGTGGAAGAAACCAGTTAGGAATGGCCAGGGAAAACCTGTAGTTACTAGCCAAAAGTTATAGTCCCAGTTCTTAGCAACACAGCTGCCAGAAATTTACTTAGATGATCCTGGAAACAAGACAGACACAGAAGAGCTAAGATTAGTTCTGTACACAGCCTGTCTAACTCAGAAATGAGGCAAACACAGGAGAGACCAAAGAGAGGATGGCAAAAAGTAAAAGCCAAGGAAGACTTTGAGAACTGGTTGCAATACTGAATGTACCTCCCCCATCCCATACAGGGAGCAATTAGCAGAGGGTAGAAGGTCTACAGATTCAAAAGTGTTTGATGTCAACCTCTGTGTAAAGATTGGTTGACTACTAAACTATATAGAGATAGAGGCTATCCCTAGGCAGCCAGGATAAAAACTGAAATAAAGAATTTTAAAAACTGAGCGGAGACACCACAGGAGCAATAGATTCCACAGTTTGAGTCCAGGCAAGATCATAAATTAAAGAAAAAAGAAGAAAGAAACCTTAGATATAAAACATAACCAAGAACTGTTACATTACCTAAAATGTCTAATTTTCAACCAAAAATTATTAGACATGCAAAAAACAGACAAGTATGAAACATACTAAAGGAAAAAAAAGCAGTTGCTAATGATAACTGAGTCTGTATGGACCTAGACATTAGATTAACAAAGACTTCAATAGGGTATTAAACATGTTTATAGAATTAAAAGTATGTTAAAAATGAATCAGCAAAAGAGGAAATCTATATAAACTATAAAAAGAACCAAATTTAAATTCTAGAGTTAAAAAGCATAATTACTCAAATTAAAAATAAAAATCATTAGATGGGCTCAACAGCAAATATAAGATAGCAGATAATCATTAATTTTGAGACATATCAAGAGAAAGTATCCAAAGAATTAAAAGAAAAAAGATTGAAAAAAATGAGAGTCTGAGGAGAAGAAAGAAAAAGGAGAAAAAGTTTTTGAGTAATAGCCCAAAAGTTCCCAAATTTGATTAAAAACATTAATATTCAGATGCAAACAGCTCACCAAATCCCTAGTAGAATAAATACAAAGAGAATCTAGAAACACAAGAGTCAAAATGATAAAAGACTAAAAAAAATCTTCAAAGGAGCCAGAGAAAAATGACTCATCACACAGAACAATATAATTAACAATGGACTTCTTACCAGAAATGATGGAGGACAAAGGCAATGGAAAAACAAAGTCAATGTGCTTGAACAACATCAACAACAAAAAAAAAAACAAAAAACAAAAAAATTAAACCTAAAATTATCTGTCAAGTGAAACTATCATTCAGAAATGAAGTCAAAATAAAAGCATTCCCAAATACATAAAAATTAAGAGAATATGTTGCTAATAGGCTTAACCTGTAAAAGGCACTAAAGTTCTTCAGGCTGGAAGGAAAAATGCCAGGTAGTAAATTAGATACACAGGAAGGAATGAAGAATACCAAAGACAGTAAATATAAAAGACTATATATGTTTTCTCTCTTTTCCTAAAAAAGAGGATACTTCAAAACAAAAATTATAACACAAAATTGTTGGAATATATAAATACACATAGTCAAACAGATGCATATTATAATGTAATTTATACAATGATATAGTATAAGTTAAAACGGGAAAATAAATGAAGCTAAAGAAATGCAAAACTGCTAAGTTTTACTGAAATGAAGTCAGTAGTACCCTGACAGAGGCTGAGATAAATATAGATGAATATAGAAATCTCTATAGCAACCACTAAAATAATATCTCGAAATATAACTTTGGAAGATTTAAAATGGTATGCTATGAAGACTGCTAACCCAAAATAAGGCAGGAAGAAACAGTTATAATAAAAACAACAAAACCCCTTAAGACATATAGAACACAAAACAGCAGACATAAATTCAATCTAACAATATTTGCATTAAATAAGTGGATTACATATTCCAATCAAAAGGCAGAGCATATTACACTGGATTCTAAACACTTAAGATCCAACTATGTGCTTTCTATGAGACACATCTTAAAAGACATAGTAAATTAATTGTTAAAAGGACAGAAAAAGATACATCAAATGGTATACATAAGACAGCTGAGGTAGCTATATTAACATCAGACAAAATAAACTTTAAAATGAAATATATTACTAAAAGATATTTCATAATGATAAGTAGTTCAATACAGCAGTAAAATAACGATAAACTAATATGAATCTAACAATAGAATCAAAATAGATGAAGCAAAAATTGGCAGATATAAAAAAGAAATATTTAATAGATAGAATCAGAGATATCAACACTCCCGTATCAGTAATAAAAAGAAAAACTACACAAAAATCAGTAAGGTATGGGAGATTTAAACAACACTATCAACCAAGAGACATAGAATACCCCACCCAACAGCAACAGAATACACATTTGTTTCTAACACTAGGAACATTCTGAAGACAGACCATATTGTTGATCATAAAATAGTATCAATAAATGTTAAAGGATTGAAAGTGTACGAAGTATGTTTTACATATACATCAGAGGCTAAAAAAATCACACCCACAGGCTGAATACAGATCACTGCATTTTGTATATAAAGTTTTATTGCAACATAACCACATCTATTCATTTACTTATTGTCTACTGATGCTTTCATGTTTCAGCTGCAGAACTGAGTAGTTGCAATATAAACCATATGGCTGGAAAAGTTGAAACTGCAGAAAAACTTAGCAAATCACCAAATTAGTTCAGAAAAAACAAATCTGGAAAACTCCAAAATATTCACAATTTACAAGAAACACTTCCAAATAACCCACTGGTCAATGAGGACCTTACAAGAAAAAATTTAAAATACCCTGAATTAAATGACATATCAAAGTGAAGCTTTAAATGGCTGAATTAGAAAGGAAGAAAATTCTAAAATAATCTAAACATTCACCTTAAGAAGCTAGGAAAAAAAGGGGAAATCAAACCCAAAGTAGAATACACTAAATTATAAAGATTGATTTATTTATGAGAGAGAGGGGAAAGGAAGAGGGAGATGGAGAGGGAGAAGGAGAGAAACAGATACCCAGCTGAGCATGGAGCCCAGCCCAATGAGGAGCTCGATTTACAACCCTGAGATCATGACCTGAGCTGAAACTAAGACTCCCAATGCTGAACCGATTAAGCCACCCAAGTGCCCCAGAATGCACTAAATTACAAAGATCAGATGAAAAATGAATGGAATAGAAATACAGAGAGAAAAATCAATGAAACAAAAGTTAATTACTTTGAAAGAACAAAACTGATAAAAACTTAGCAAAAAATGACCAAAGAAGGAAAAAGGAAAAAAAAGAATTATACATCAAAATTTGTGCTTCAGATACTGTACCATTTTTATATTAATTTATGTATATTTTAAGATTATTTTGTCAAATCTCAAAAAAGCTTTTGAAAGAGAAAATATTATAAATTTCATGCAAACAAGGTGAAAATTTAGAAATAGGCAAATTCTTTAAAAATAAACTTACCAAATAAAGAGACAAGAAATCTGGATATTCTGGTACTTATTAAAGAAGTTAAAGCCATAATTAAAAATCTTCCCATAAAGACAACTCCAGACCTGGATGGTTTAACCACTGGTAATTCTTTCTAACATTTAAGAAGGAAATGTTACCAATCTTTTATAAACTTTTCCAGAGAATTACAAAAAGAAGGAACAGTGTTCATAGAGAATACTACTCAGAAATAAAATATGAACAACTGATATACATACCACGGTGGATGAAACTTAGATACTGTGTTGAATGAAAGTATATTTTATGAGTCCATTTACATAAGGTTCTAGAACAAGCAAAACCTCTCTACCACAATAAAGAATACCGGCCCAAGGGACTAAGTCAGGTTGACAGGAATTGAATTAGAACAGGAACTTCCTGAAGTGGCATTAAGTTTTGTGGGTTACTTATGTATAAGATGTACTTGCCAAGAACTCATTGAACTGTAAGATCTATGCATTTGATTATTTGTAAGTTACATCAATAATATAAATGCTTCACTTAAAGAAAAAATAATCAAGCCATTGCAGATGACTGAACAAAACTCTGGCCAGTCTAGGTAAAGACAGAAACACATCTAGTCCTGTAACTTTTGACTTGGGAAAGCAAATATAACCAGTTCTCTAGCGATAAAAATTTTATTCATATACTAAATTCTGCAACTTCTTATGGAGACCCTGAGAAGTTAATAGACAATGTCTTAGCAAGCCTCACAAGAAAATTAACTTGCACTGATTTTTTTTTTAATAAAAGCAACAGTTAACACATATTGTTGAATTACAATGACAAATGAAACTAAGATTTTCGGATTAATATGAAAATACTTATTAAAATGACTTCAGGAATAGATGCTAGCAATTTGTTTATGACATTTAGCCATTTTCTCTCCTAAATCAACATATTTTTAGTGCATCTGGTAACATTAAGAAGAAAGCCTGAGTTATTTTTTAATGATCTTTCACACTGACTCTCCTTCTAATAAAAAGATGAGCGCTAAGCAGAAGCATTAGTGTGAAACCTAAAGGTTTCAGAGAGAACATGGTCCTGCCGACATTTTGATTTCAGAACTGTGAAACAATAAATTTTTGTTTTTAAGCCACCAGTACGTACTATTTTGTTACAAAGCCCTAAGAAAGTAATACAGATACACTATTTATATGTACCACAATTCTCTATTATTCGATTATTTTGTTAGTGACTTAAAACATTTGGAAAAGATTATTCAATGAACGAACATATTAATCAAATATCTTCTAAAAAAAGAAATGTCCTACATTTCACTAAGAGAGCAGTGATTCTTTTCATGTTATTAAAATACAATGAATATGGGCATCATTACAGACTATGTGAACATTTGGAGAAAAATCAGAACACATGGGAGTTTGAAATGTTTGTCAGATAAAAGAACACACAAAACTGAATAAAATTTTTATTTTAAAATATCACAAATAATTATAAAGATAATGTCTCAACTGCACAAGCTGTTCTATATATATATATATATGTGTGTGTGTATGTGTATATATGTATGTGGGCACATATATACACACACACACATATTTAAACTTTGCTTCATCTTTCATCTTTTTATCTGAGTAAAAAGAAGAACACTTTCCTCATTCAGGAGATTTTTGATGTTGTAATAATTACCTAGAAGTAAAGTGGTAAGAAAAAAAAAAATTATTTCCATAGGAATCATTTCCTTTTATTAAATGTTTAGCCATCACTAAGGCAGTTACTGTATATAGTACCAAAAAATTTTTTAAATCAGTTCACTTAAAGTCTTATTTAATTACATGAACTAAAAAATCCAAGAGCTAACCATCATCTGTGACCCATATAAGCTTTGAAAGAAATGAAAATCTCACATCATTCTGATAATGAATGCAAAGGTGAACTAGACAAGGGAAAGAGAAAATTTCTATATATCAGAAATTGATACATATTAACTGAGTTAAAATAAATATAATGTGTTCACAACAATCCTGGTACACACTAAGGACTATATAAACACTGCTATTATTATTGTCTCCTTTCATTAGAATGTCAGCTCCATGAAGGTGGGGATTTTTTCCCGTTTTCGTCACTTATGTATGCTATACTCTTAGAGCAGTGCTTGACAGACTTCTGTTGAATGTTGAATAAATAAATGAACAAATTAAAAGTCCTCTTTCCAGAGGCCTGTGCTCTTTAATAGCCAATGAAACACACTATTCCGTATGTTTAAAATAACCTACTAAAAATTGCTTGACTACATAATGTCTTCTAGATAATATAGCAGAAATAATTTTCCTCCTACCTTGGACACAACTAAATATTTTTACATTTTGCGATAAGCAATTCTTGTTCAATTTTTATGTACCCAAATACTAACATACTTACCTAATGATAAAATCAAAATATGCATTGGCATGAGTCACATGACATTTTGACTACAGTGCCTTCCATTTGCATGGTGCTCATGAGCAACTATGTAAATATTTTAACTATATGAAGGAAGATGTCTTTATTTTTCTTACCTGAAGGAACATAGAACGAATCCCCAGTTGTTATTATATAAGGTGTTTCATGTAAGGTACATAAAAGGTCACCAAAGTTAACATAAAAAACCTGTAAAATTAAAAATTAAAATCTCATTTCAAATTGAACCACCACAACAGCACACTACAAAGAAACTTAAAGGAATGTAGTAAGCAGAATAATGACCCTCCAAAGATCATCCAAAAGATATCTACACTCTCATCTCCAGAATTTGTTTTGTTACATGGGAAAAGGGACCTTGAGATTGGGAGATAGGTAAGTCTGGATTATCTAGTTGGGCCTATTCTAATCACACAACCCTTAAAAGTGGAGAATCTCCTGGAAGCAGAAGAGAAATGAAGCAGAGGAAAACCAGAGAAATTCAAAGCATGAAAAGGACATAGATTGTTGCGGGCACTGAAGATTAGAGGGCCATGAGCCAAGAAATATAGGCTATTTCTAAAAACTGAGAATGAACTCTGGCCAACAACCAGCAAGGAAATGGGAGCCTCAGTCCTACGACAACATGGAACTGAATTCTGCCAACAACCTGAATAAACCTGAAAGCAGATTCATCCTAAGAGTCTCCAGAGAGGGATACAGAGCTTCCAACAACTTGATTCCAGCCCTGTGATACTCTAAACAGAATATTCAGTCAAGCTCACCAGGATTCTAACCAATATAACTGTGAGATAATAAATGGGTATTGTTTTTAAGTCAATGAATTTATAGTAATTTGTTAAAACAGCAACAGAAAACTAATACAAGAAGAAATTTCTTTTGTTCTTATTATTTACCAGCTTACAAAAATTCAGAACCACCGTAAATAACATCACTTAGCTATACTACAAAATAGCTAGGTTTTAAATACACCTTTTTAAAGGTTACATGGTTGGGAGAAGTAATTCAATCTGACAGATCAAAGAGAGAACAAAAAGCAAAACAAACAAATGATATATTTAAACAAGCATCAACATTAAGAAAGTAAACGAGGATAAATCTAACTCTCAATCACAAAGGCTTCCACATTCATATTCATGGCACATTTTACATTTTATACATAAGTAGCACCATGGCAATGATCTGGTTTTTGGGCAACTAAAAAAACATAAAGCCTTCAAACATTCAGATTCAAATTCTGAGATTCAGCCATCAAAAATATTTTGCCTCAGAGAATTACTCCTCCTCTTCCACCTCTTTTTTTTTTCTTAACACTTTGTAAATGAGCCTAAAATACCAGAAAAACAATACTCCTTGCCAGCCACTATTCTAAGCACTTAATTTGTATTCATTTAATGTAAGTAGCAGTGAGACAGGTACTGTTTTAATAGCTTTATACAAATGAAGAAAATGAGGCAACAGAGGGGTGTAATTTTCCAAGTTCACAACGTAAATGGCAGAAATGAGATTTGAACTCAGGCACTTTGATTCCAGAATTCATGCTCTTAACCACTATGATATGCTAACTCCCTAAATAGGAAAAAAGTTCTTCAAATGGTTCCAACGGTACTTTAATTTAAAAAAAATTTTGTACTAAAAAAATCAAGGTGTTTTTAAAATTTTTATTTATTTTTTAAAGTTCTGTTTATTTTCTTTAGTAATCTCCATACTCAGCATGTGGCTTGAACTCACAACAGGAGATCAAGAGTCACATGCTCTACCAATAGAACCAGCCAGGCACCCCTCAAGGTGCTTTTTAAAAACACGACTACAAGAGTTTTATCATACCTAAACATAAATGAATATTTAATATCAAATACCCAGTCAGTATTAAGATTTCCAATTGTCACTTAAATGTATTTTTAAGAGTTTGTTTATCCTCTTAAATTGCTCAGTGCTACAGTGGTTCTCAATTTGCGGGTGATTTCTCAATTTCAGGAGACGAGGCAATGTCTGGGGATGTTTCTGATTTTTACAACTAGAGGAGTACTAATAGAATCCAGTTGGCAGAGGCCAGGGGTGCTATCAAACATCCCACAATGCACAGGAAGCCCCTCTACAACAAAGCATTATCGAGTCTAAAATGTCAATAGTGCCATGGTTGAGAAACACTGAGCTATAGGTTCTACTAGGTTCTTTTTTATTCCTTGCAACTTATTTACTAAAGAAATCAAGCAAATTCTGCTGTAAAAATCTTTGCGTAGCTGAATTTTGCTGATTACAACCCCAGGGTATCCTTTGAAAGGTCATCTATTCTTTATTTCCTATAAATTGGTAGTTAGATATTAAAAGTTTTGATCAAATTCAGGTATTTTTGTTTTTTTTTTTTTTTTGCTTGTTTGTTTTTAAAGGAGATGGAAGAGGCAAGACTATTTCATACATAGTGTGGTATTCTGCCATTAGGAGGCACATAATGTCTGGTTGTCTTTTTATTTTTTTTCATTTCTTTTTTTTTAATTTATTTTTTAATTTTTTTAACCCCATCCTCCCACCCTCCTTCTCTCCAGCAACCCTCAGTTTATTTCCTATGATTAAGAGTCTCCTATAATTTATCTCCCTGATTTCATCTTATTTTTTCATCTCTTCTCCTATGATCCTGTTTTGTTTCTTAAATTCCACATGAGTGAGCTCATGAGATAATTCTTTCTCTGACTAACCTATTTCACTTAGTATAATACCCTCTAGCTCCATCCACATCATTGCAAATGGCAAGATTTCATTTTTTCGATGGCTGAGTAATATTCCATTCTATGTATGTGTGTGTGTGTGTGTGTGTGTGTGTGTGTGTGTGTACCACATCTTCTTTATCCATTCATCTGTTGGTGGACATCTGGGCTCTTTTTCCCTAGTTTGGCTATTGTGGACATTGCGGCTATAAACATTGGGGTTAAGGTGCCCCTTCAGATCACTACATTTGTACCTTTGGGGTAAATCCCTAGTAGTGCAATTGCTGGGTCATATGGTAGCTCTATTTTCAACTTTTGGGGTTGTCTTCTTTTTTAGATGTTAGCAGACACTGATACTCAATGCCTAGACAGATCCAACAGTTTATCAGGGGTTGTAAAATGGTAATATTTCATTCTACCATTCCTTTTTCATTTATTAATTGGAATTTTTTTTTAAAGATTTAATTTATTTATTTGACAGAGAGAGAGACAGCCAGTGAGACAGGGAACACAAGCAGGGGGAGTGGAGAGGAAGAAGCAGGCTTCCCAGCAGAGCAGGGAGCCCAATGTGGGGCTCGATCCCAGGACCCTGGGATCACGCCCTGAGCCGAAGGCAGAGGCTTAATGACTGAGCCACCCAGGCGCCCCTATTAATTGGAATATTTTTTAAAAGATTTTATTTGTTTATTTAAGAGAGAGAGCACAAGCAGGGGGAGCATCAGAGAGGGAGAAGCAGGCTCCTCACTGAACAGGGAGCCCAATGTGGGGCTCAATCCCAGCACTCTGGGATCATGACCTGAGCCAAAGGCAGATGCTTAACCAACTAAGCCACCCAGACACCACTGATTGGAATCTTTTTTTTTTTTTAAGATTTTATTTATTTATATGTCAGAGAGAGAGACAGAGAGAGCACAAGCAGGGGGAGTGGCAGGCAGAAGGCTGATGCAGGGCTCGATCCGAGGACTCCAGGATCATGACCTGAGCCAAAGGCAGATGCTTAACTGACTGAGCCACCCAGGCATCCCTGGAATATTTCTTTTTTCTTTTTTTTTTTAAAGATTTTATTTATTTGACAGAAAGAGAGACAGCCAGCGAGAGAGGGAACAAAAACAGGGGGAGTGGGAGAGGAAGAAGCAGGCTCCGAGCGGAGCATGGAGCCTGATGTGTGGCTCGATTCCAGAACCCTGGGATTACGCCCTGAGCCCAAGGCAGACGCTTAACGACTGAGCCACTCAGGAGCCCCTGGAATATTTCTAACAAGAACAAACTTCACCTCATTTTTATTTGGTTACATAATAAAGTTTATAAGAAAAGGGCAGAAAAAATGTTCGATTATTTCCCTTTATTGCCGTATTTGTTGTCAAAATAAGTTAGCCTCCTAGAATTCTCCAAAAGCGGTGAATTAGCTTTTCTTTTTGTAGTAGTCTTTCAAATTCATGAATTTAGATATAAGGGCTATGTATCAATCCACTTGTTATTCTTATTGATTCTCAAGCTGACACATCTTTGTCCAGTGAGAGCATCTTCAAGTTGGATCCTGAGACCTTATCACCCAATTCTAATGGTCTCTGATAAGTTTGCTAGCAGTTATGACAAAAAACATTTCAAGCTCAGTGGCACCTGGGTGACACAGTTGAGTAGGACTCTGACTTTGGTTTCAGCTCAGGTCATGGTCTCAGGGTTGTGAGATTAAGCCCCGTGTCAGGCTCCACGCTCAGTGCAGAGTCAGCTTGAGACTCTCTCTCCCTCTCCCTCTGCCCCTCCTCCCCACACTCTAAAATAAATAAATAAATAAATAAATCTTTTTAAAATATATATATATACATATATATATATACACATATATATATATATGTGTGTGTATATATATGTGTGTGTGTATATATATGTATGTATGCATTTCAAGCTCAGCTCCAGGCCTACATTCAGACATTTCTCTAAGAAACTCTGGTTCTTTAAAGTATGTTGCTCTCACTTTTTTGTTTTTTAGTTCCAGAACATTTATTGTCTAATTTTTCAAATATTTCCAGCCCTTCACTCATTTGTGTTTTTTCCTCTCTTCTCCTGTTTTTTTGTTTTTTGTTTTTTGCTTTCTGTTTTCTGTTCTCCACATCACTTAACTTTTATATTTTCCATTTCTTAATCTCTTCTTGTTTTTTGGGAGAGCTCCACAACCAACTTCCACAGTTAATCTGTTAATTCTTCTGTGGTTTGATTTTAACAAATCTACTACTGCTACTATCTCCCTCTTATACAGATTCTTAACACTGAGTTTGAAGGAAAGAGTTAACAGCCTGTGCTGTTTCTCCATCTGGTCCCTTTTATTTCTCAAAAGCATATATTCAAAAGTATGCTTCATGTTTTAAAAAATGTAAAAATACTCTGTTATAAAAAAAACCTTTAATTTTCATTATAAAAAGTTAAAGGCAATATTTAGAAGAAATAAAAACTATAATAACCTGATAACATGTTATTTTTCTGTAGTTCCTTCAATTTTCATTTTTAAATTCTAATCAGAATAAAATAGAGAGTTTTTTATTTTCCATAAGTTTGCTTAAATATTTATCCTAAAGGTCTTCTTATACAGCTATTCTTCAAAAATAATATGCTTAAACTGATATAAAAATACTTATTGCAGTACCTGGAACATCTAAGTGCTATATAACTGCTTATTATTATATAATGACATCTTATTATTAAGTCAAAATATAAAATATAACCATTTCTTTCTGCAACACTTTTCAATGGTTTCTAATTTTTGCACTATCAATGTTACAATAAACACCTGTATGTCCAGCTTCCCTAACCTTTAAATTATTTTCCAGAAAAAACATTCTGAAATGAGATTCATAAATCAAAGGGTACAAATATTTTTCCAATAATTTCTACTAGCTCAGTAAATATAAAATATTCTTGTTTTTAATGTGGATTCTTTTGAATAGTAGCCAGGTGAAATACTTTCAAACATTCACTATTTAAATTTTCTTTTGTATAATAAAGGCATTACAGTTTAATGGATAACTGCTATTATTTCAATGATGATATTTCACAATGCTTATCTTATTAATTGTTCCTTAATGACTGTGTTAATGAATGTGTTATTTTTACTGTTTTAATAGCACCTGGAGATCTTTAACATTTTAAGATTGGATTAAAGCCTATTTTAAAGTATTTTAAATCCGATTCTAGTTATAATAATATATTAATGAATTACTCTGACTTTCATGTGCACCTTCTTTTCTTGCCTCAATTTGCCCTTCTTTGGTAATCTAAACTCAAGGGCCCTGATGTTCTTTTTTTCTTTCTTCAGTTTAATTTGTCAGTAAAAATAACTGTTTTGAATGCAATACACCAGTAACCCATGGTATCACAGGTTCCTGAAATGTTACTTACTGAAAAATGTGCCTTAGACTCAGTATTTTTAAATGGCAGTAAAAGATAAATAAATATTATCAAAATTTGGTGATATTCAAATTCTATAATTTTCAATTTCAAATTCAAAATGTACAAATATAACATATATATATCTCACATCAATGGTGCAGGGGCATGTGTCTCCAATGACAGAGAGAGAAAGAAACAGACTCACCTTGAATCTCATTATAATTTCAGCCAGTAATACTGCCGCATACAGTAATAACATTATTTAGTACTTACTGAAGTAACTAGCTCCTACTTCTCAGTCAATTGTTAATTACATGATTCTGAAGAAGACTTTTAAAACCTCATTATTGCTAAGCTGCATGATCAGTGAAATGAAATTTAGACTTAATTTTCACCAGCTCTAATGATTTGTTTGCAAACCTACATTCTACAGTTCTTTTAAGTAAAGAATATTCCTTAAACTTTTGAATTTCAAGGTTACACTGCTATGCACAGAACAGGTACTTTTAAATAACCATTGGCTGATTGACTCTAAACAGATTCAACAGAAAAACTCTCTATGCGCTATAATAATATCATTTCTGAGAAAACAGCATTTTTAATGCTTCATCAAGTCCAATAAATCACAGTTATACTAATAGAGAAACATTAATATATGGAGAAATACACTCACCAATATATCTGAGCCAACATGCTGCTTTCCCTTTTCTTGATGTGGTCCTAATATCAATTTTCCAGTAGAAAAAATAGGTGTATCCAGTGTTTTATACACTTTCAAATCACCATGCTCAACAAAAAATTGATATGTATCTCGTGGCCTTAAAAGATCTAAGGGAAAAACACTAATATAAATATAAAGCAACAATAATGCTCAATGATATAATACATACACACACATATATACAATAGAATTATTCCTAGATATAAACCTGCCTTACAAAGACAGAAGTGATTAAGGTTGTTTACTTGAGCTACAATGGTAGAGGTCAAATTTTGTCTGTCTCACAAGCTGTGGGACCAGGCAAGTTACTTCTCTCTGTGCCTCTGTTTTCTTTTCTGTAAAATGGGACAATAATAGTTTATCTATGTTAGAGTTGTGACTATCAAATGAATTAATGTGTATAAAGTATTTAAAATACTGTCTGACACAAAATAAGCATTAGGTAAGTCTTAGCTACTAATAATAATGGCAGAATTATTATTATTTCTATTATAGCTCAGCCAGAAAACAAAATTAGCTAAGAAACAAGAATTCCACATCTTTAAAAAGTTTAACATAGCCCACAATTGACAAACGTATCATAATAGATTATTTTGTAACTGCTTGACTGATTATTAAATGGCAAGATTTTTATCAAGTAAAGCAAGAGTACTTACTATTGCTCACAAATCACTATCTCTATTTTGAATTTCCCTTTTACTTATAAACCTTTACAAATATATAGTTAATACATTCTTCTGGAAACAGCTTCTATTTCCTTGGATATTTGGGAATGTTAGTAATCTCACAGGTTACAGGATATAGAAAATACATAGACTCAAGAAAGAGACAAAAATTTAGGAACTCCTGACAACACTCACAACTTTTCTAACCTGATACAATATAGCAATGTTTTTAGTTCAGACACTACACTAAACAAAATTTTCTGTCTACCTCTGTTTCCAAATAAATAATTTGACTATAAAAGTAACTTTACTACTTAAGATGTTAAATGGAACCTATTTCACAGCCAAAATTTTAATTGGGAATACGATTACTGACTCTCTGGTTTGACCTATTTGTTTGGTGGCTTAGGATAAATAGTCCTCAGTACTCACCAGTATAGTCAAAACAGCTAAAACATTTAAATATTTCCTGTATGTAAATATTGCCTGTTGGTAAATAGCTAAGGGTCCCCTACTTGCCCTTACCACAGTATAGCCCATCCTTCAGAACCAATCATGGGCTCATGGACGATGTACTTTTAATGCCTATTAGATACAACAGCAGGCCTCTAGAACCCTCTGCTGGCCTTAAGGTTAAGCCTGGCATTTGTGTGGCAGATCAATGTCCTTGCTAGTCATCACCCTAAGGGTCCGATTTCCCAGGTACTATTATTGGCATCCCATGGTCCAGAAGGCTGTCTAAATTCTGCCCACGGTCCCTGCCTGGACTCACAGTAAGGGTGTATTCTGGGATCTACTAGGTAAATTGTAACAACTACCCATAAAAACCCCCGTTCCCATGTGTCATCTTGGTTAAAGAAGGCTTAGGCCCTACTGGGGGAGGCAACACTCATGATGATAGCACCTGTACCCTAGAGGATAAATGCACTGTGCTATGTGTCCCCTAGACATTGTTTGCTATCAAAGCTCTCCCAGAGTAGTTCTCACATAGGCTACTTACTGGAATTAGACACTCTACTGGACTTTGGCTCTAAAAGAGCTGGGAAGAAAAAGAGAAAGTAGATAGGCTAGTCATCAAGCCAGCAATTTGTCCTTACTAATTATTAAATTAAGCATTTTCATTATCCCTAATCTTACCCATGGAAATAATCTCTCTTGTTTCTGGGTCCTTTACCCTTGTTGGCTGCAATGGATCTCCCAGAGGTATACTCAGATTTACCAAGAATTTATTCTCTGCAAAAGAAATATCACTGTAATACAAATCACTTACTTAAAATTCTTCTAAAAAAAAAAGTCTAGTATGAAATACAACTATGGACGAGTTGTTAAAAAAAAAAAGACTGCTGGGGCGCCTGGGTGGCACAGCGGTTAAGCGTCTGCCTTCGGCTCAGGGCGTGATCCCGGCGTTGTGGGATTAAGCCCCACATCAGGCTCCTCCACTGTGAGCCTGCTTCTTCCTCTCCCACTCCCCCTGCTTGTGTTCCCTCTCTCGCTGGCTGTCTCTATCTCTGTCGAATAAATAAAATCTTTAAAAAAAAAAAAAAAAAGACTGCAACAGGCATAAAAATCTCTTCCTATTTTTCTATTTATAAATGACCACTCTGATAAACAAAAATTCAAAAACCACAATGATTTAATATAGAAGCAAACATACTAAACTTTTTTTCTGTAAACCTGTTACAACAACTTTTGGTACTCTTGCATCATCAAGAATGTTTTGAATATTCTCTCAAGAGAGCTAGAAGTATGTAATATACTTCAGAAAAAAATTCATTAAAATGTCTATTATAATCATAATTTGAGCATGGGAAAAGTGAGTTTCAATGATAGGGTAATTTACTCATGAGGAAGTGTCTTATATTATGCTATTAATGATTTTTTTTAAGAGCAAAATCTGTTTATTTTCAGAATTTGGAAACAAAAGTGGACATTAAAAAGTGATTTCAAAAAAATAGAAAAAGAAAATACAATATTCTAAAACCTATAGGATGCAGCAAAAGCAGATGTTAAATCCGGGGATGTACTGTATGGTGACTAACATAATATAATAAAAAATCATTTAAAAAAAAAAAAAAAAAAAGCAGATGTTAAGAGTGAAATTTATGCTATAAATGCCTGTACTGAGAAATAAAGTTCAAAGAAACGACTTAACATTACACCACAAGAACTAGAAAAAGACTTAGCTGAAATTTAGTAGCGGAAGGAAACAACAAAGAAAAATTAGAAATAAATAGAGACCAGAATAAACAATAACATAACATTGAAAGTAATAAGCAGTTTTGTCATTTGATTTCTTATTTGGCCCAATGCTTGCTTGTGCAGTGGTGTATTGTTTATTATTTATATACTAAATATTTAATAGCTTACATTGTAGATTTTCAAGCTTTGTTTTATTATTGATCTTTGGTTTTGAACCACTGTGGTTGGAAAACATACTTGGTATGATTTCAGTCTTCGTAAATTTGTAATATTTGTTATGTCTCTTTTTATGTGGTTTAACCAGGGGATTCTTCTGTGTGTACTTGAAGAAAACGTGTATTCTATTTTTCTTGGATGGAATGTTTTATATATTATCTTTTAGAACCATATACTCTGAAATATGCTCCAAGTTAAAAATGTTCTTGTTGAAAAAAATAACTTTCACTGAGGGTACTCATTTAAAACAAAGCATAGTAGAAGGGAGGTAGGTGGGAGGATGGGTGAAGTAGGTGAAGGGGATTAAGAGTACACTTATCTTCGTGAGCACTGAGTAATGATGTTTAAAATTGCTGAATTACTATATTGTAAACCTGAAACTAATATAACACTGTATGTTAACTATACTGGAATTAAAATAACTTAATAAAAAATAAAAGAAAGAAAAAAGTGAATTCACTCTAAAGTATTACATCTAATGTTTTTATAAACAAATTTCAAAATTTGTACAGAGCTACTTCTCAGAGGACTATGATTTAAAATAAAATCTAAAAGTTACTTTCAGGAATAAGTTCATACTTCTCTCCTCATTATCAAGACAGATCCTTTTCCTATTAACCATTTTGCTGACTGTTCCAATGTTTCCTTTTGACTTCTTTTTAGATGATACTGTGTCTGGGGACAGTATTCCACCAATCACAAATCCTCCTGAAAGTTAAGAACAAAAAAGGTAAAGTATCATACCTGAGAAAGTAAAGATACTGAAACAAAATTTAAATTACTTTAGCACATTTCCTTTCAGACTACCAAAGAATATTTTACTATTACTATATTCTACAGCCAGGAACTCAAACAACACAAATACCAACCAATTCCACTTATGTTTCAACTACCCTAAATTTAGATGCACTGATGAATGACCTCTGTTGCTTGAAATCAAAAGTCAGGTTGAAAAACAAAGAACACAAAAGCCAGCAATGAAATATTTATAATAATTCACATGTGAGTTTAGTTCTTTGACTTACATATATCCATCACAGAAAGGAAATAACTTTCTTGCCCACTATCTGTATTTCTGTATAGAAATATGATGAGCAAATGGGATGAGAATAGTAAAGGGGAATACTTAATCTTTGCCACTTATAATTTTCTCATGTTCTGACCTAATGACTTATTTTATGCAATTAAAAACCTTGTTCAATAGTATGGAAAAATAACACTCTCAAGCCACACACTCACCTCAAACTGCTACCAAAGAGAGAAAAAGATACACATTTCTACAGCAATCAGACAAATCTGTACTTGAATCTATTCTGGCCTCATTTTTGGAGAAGGATGATAAAATGAAATAATTTATGTAAATATGTAAGACAGCGCTTTGCACATAATATACATAAATAAACTGTTGCATCCTCATTATTCTTTATTGTGAGATATTAAAGTATAGATTGGAATTTACCTGATGGCCTTCCATGATAATCTACTCGCTCTCCCCGCCAATATTCCAAAGGTTTCAATCGTGTTCTCTTGGTCCTGCGAACATTTGGTGTGTTGGAAGGCAATACTGTAAAAATATAACACAGAAAAATGTACACACATAAATGTTTAATTGGATAGTCTTTGTAATGGAATGATTGATATTACCCTCTAGAACACTAATGTTTCTAGACAAAACAGTAGAAAAACAAAATTTTACGATATATTTGTGCTAATAGTTAAAGAAATTCCAATGAAAAACTGCTAGACTGGCAAAGATTAAAAAACTCGGTAACACCCAGAGTGAATGATATAAAAGGCACACAGAAACTCAAATATATTGTAAGTAGAAATGTAAACTGACTGAAGGCAATTTAGCCATAACTTGATTCAGAATTTAATTTATAGGAAACAAATCTGCAAAAATACTCACAAAAAGGGGCAAAGCTAGAGGTGGTCCAAGACGGTGGCACAGGGAAGACCCTGAACTCACATCCTCCATGGACATACTGAACCTGCACCTACATATAGATCAATTCCTTATAAAGAACTGAGAGCTGACTGAACAACTGCTCAACAAAGGACAGAGGGACCACAGAGAGAAAGGCAGGAGAGACAAGACACAGTAGCATCTGAAACTCCACCCCAATCTGATGACCAGCAGAAGGGAGGGACGTCACTGAGAAGTTCATAGATTCACCTACCCTGAGGCACAAAAACCCCAACAAACAAACAAACAAACAAAAAACCAGTGGTTTAAAGGGTAACTAGACTATAACTGAAGAAAATCCTAAACTCAACAACAACAAAAAAAACTAAATGAAATACAGATAAACAGTCCACCTGAAAAGGAGTTCAAAGTAATGATCATAAAAATGCTCATCAAACTTGAGAGAAGAATGGATGAACTCAGTGAGAACTTCAATAGACAGAAAATATAAAAAAGAACCAATGAGAGCTAAAGAATACAAAACTGAAAGGAAAAATAGACTAGAGGAATTAACAGCAAATTAGAGGATGTAGAAGAATGGAAGTGAGATGGAAGACAGGGTAGTAAGAAAACACCTAAGCTGAAAAGCAAAAAAAAAAAAAAAAAAAAAAATTTTTAAATGAGGATAGGTTAAGGGAACCCTGGGATAACATCAAGTGTAATAACATAGTACTACAGGGGCTGCAGAAGAAGAAGAAAAAAAGAGATAGAAGGGCAGAACACTTGACTGAAGAAATAACTGAAAACTTCCCTAATTAGGGAAAGGAAACAGACATTCAAGTTCAGGAAGAACAGAGAGAACCAAGTAATATGAACCCAAGGAGGTCCACATCAACACGCATAATAATTAAAATATCAAAAGTTAAGATAAAGTAGAAATCTTAAAAGCAGCAAGAGAAAGCAGATAGTTATACACAAGGAAAAACCCATAAGGATATCAGCTGATTTTTCAGCAGAAACTTTGCATGCCAGAAGAGAGAGGCAGGATATAGTCAAAGTCCTGAAATGAAAAACAAAACAAAACAAAAAAACCCAAAACAACAAAACCAAGAATGCTCTTTCCAGGGAAGATTATCATTCAAAATTGAAGGAGTGATGTGAATTTCCCAAACAAGTTAAAGAAGTTCATCACCACTAAACCAGCCTTACAAGAAATATTAAAAGAATTTCTTTAAGCAGAAAAGAGAAATCCATAACTAGAAGAAAATTAGGAAAGGAAAATTTTCACTGGTAAAAGCAAACATATGAAAAAGGTAGTACATCAGTCATTTATAAAGCTAGAATGAAGGTAAAGACACAAGTAGTAAAATCAATTACATTTAGAAAAATTATTTATGGGATTCACAAATAAAGATGTAAAATTTTACATCATGTACATAAAATGTAGAGGAAGGAGCAAAACATAGTGCTTTAAAATGTGTTGGAACTCAATCAACCATCAACTTAATATAGACTCCTATATACATAGAATGTATATATGAACCTCATGTTAATACCATAAATAAAAAAAACTGTAATGGAAACACAAAATAAAAAAAGAGAGAGAAGAATACAAGCATAACACTAAAGAAAGTCATCGAATCACGAGAGAAAAAAAAGAAACACAGAACACTACAAAAGCAACTAGAAAACAAAGAAAAAAAAAACACAGTAAGTACATACCTATCAATAATTGCTTTAAATGTAAATGGACTGAATGAGCTAATCAAAAGACACAGGGTGAGTGAATGGATAAAAAAACGACACCCATCAATGTGCCGTCTAGAATAAATTCATTTCATACCTAACAATACATACAAACTGAAGTTGGGACTAAAAAAGAGTCCATACAAATGGAGGTGAAAAAAAAAACCTAGGGTAGCAATAACTACATCAAACCAAAAATAACATTAAAATAAAGACTACAAGAGACAAGGAAGGGAATTACATAATTATGTGGGATCAATCCAACAAGAGGATGTAACAGTTGTAAGTATATATGAACCCAATATAGGAATATTTAAATATATAAGGTAAATATTAAAAGACACAAAAGGAGAAACTAACAGTAATACAACAGCAGTAGACTTCAGGGGTGCCTGGGTGGCTCACGGGGTTAAGCATCTGCCTTTGGCTCAGGTCATGATCACAGACTCCTGGGATCGAGGCCCATGTCGGGCTCACTCCTCAGTGGAGAGTCTGCTTCTCCCCTTCCCTCTGCCCTTCCCCCTACTTGTGCATGCATACGCGCGCTCTCTCTTTCTCTCTCTCTCTCAAATAAATAAATCTTTAAAAAAAAAAAAGAATTGTATTAGCAGATAACATGATACTGTATGTGGAAAACACAAAAGACTCCACCCCAAAAATTGCTAGGAATTTTTCCTGAATACAGGAATTCAGTAAAGTGGCAGGATATAAAATCAATAGACAGAAATCATTTGCATTTCGATACACTAACAATGAGACAAAAGAAAGAGAAATTAAAGAGCTGATACCCATTTACAATTGCACCAAAAACCATAAGATACCTAGGAATAAATCTAACCAAAGAGACAAAGGATCTGTACTCAGAAAACTATAGAGTACTCATGAAAGAAATGGAGGAAGACACAAAGTAATGGAAAAACATTCCATGCTCATGGACTGGAAGAACAAATATTGTTAAAATGCCTATGCTATCTAGAGCAATCTATACATTCATTGTGATCCCTATCAAAACACCATCAATTTTTATCACAGAACTGGAACAAATCATCTTAAAATTTGTATAGAACCAGAAAAGACCCTGAATAGCCAAAAGAATGTTGAAAAAGAAAACCAAAGCTGGTGGCATCACAATGTACAATGCCAGACTTGAAACTCTATTACAAAGCTGTAATCATCAAGACAGTATTGTACTGGCACAAAAACAGACACATGATCAATAGAACAGAACAGAGAACCTGGAAATGGACCCTCAACTCAATGGTCAACTAATCTTTAACAAAGCAGGAAAGAATATCTGATGGAAAAAAGTCTCTTCAACAAATGATGTTGGGGAAATTGGACAGCCACATGCAGAGGAATCAAACTGGACTATTCTCTTATACCACGCATAAAAATAAGCTCAAAATGTATGAAAGATCTACATGTGAGATAGGAATCCATCAAAATCCTAGAGGAGAACGTGGGCAGCAACCTCTGTGCCCTTGGCTGCATCAACTTCTTGCTAGACATGTCTCCAAAGGCAAGGGAAACAAAGATAAAAATGAACTACTGGGACTTCATCAAGATAAAAAGCTTCTGCACAGCAAAGGAACAGTTGACAAAACCAAAGACAATCAACAGAATGGGAGAAGATATTTGCAAATGACATATCAGATAAAGGGCTAGTATCCAAGATCTATAAAGAATTTGTCAAACTCAACACCCAAAGAACAAATAATCTAGTCAAGAAATGGACAGAAGACATGAACAGACATTTCTGCAAAGAAGACGTTCAAACGGCCAACAGACACAGGAAAAAATGCTCAACATCACTTGGCATCAGGGAAATACAAATGAAAACCACAATGAGATACCACCTCACACCAGTCAGAATGGCTAAAATTAACAAGTCAGGAAATGACATGTTGGCGAGGATGTGGAGAAAGGGGAACCTTCTCACACTGTTGGTGGGAATGCAGGCTGGTCTAGTCACTTCTGGAGTTTCCTCAAGAAGTTAAAAATAGAGCTACCCTACAACCCAACAATTATGCTACTAGGTATTTACCCAAAGTATACAAACATAGTGATCCAAAGATGGACCTGCACCCCAATGTTTATAGGAGCAATGTCCACAAGAGCCAAACTATGGAAAGAGTCCAGATAACCATCAAAAGAGGAATGGATAAAGAAAATGTGGTGTATCTATATACAAATTATTTTGTATATTATGTATATTTTGCATATTATGTATATTTTGTATATTATTTTGTATATTATGCAAATATTATGCACCCATCAAAAAAATGAAATCTTGCCATTTGCAACAACGTGGATGGAATTAGAGGGTATTATGCTAAGCAAAATAAGTCAATCAGAGAAAGATAATTGTATGATTTCACTCATGCGGAATTTCAGAAACAAAACAGGACTATAGGGGAAGGGAGGGAAAAATAAAACAAGACAAAATCAGAGACAGACAAACCGTAAGAGACTCTTAATCATAGAAAACAAACTGAGAGCTGCTAGTAGAGAGGGGGATGAGGGGATGGGGTAACTGGGTGACGGGCATCTTAGGGTGCTGGAATGAGCACTGGGTATTATATAAGAGTGATGAATCACTGACCTCTACCTCTGAAACCAATAATACATTAAATGTTAATTGAATTTAAATAAAAAATTTTTAAAGACTGATGAATCACTGAACTCTACCTCCAAAACTAACAAAACACTATGTTAACTAATTCAATTTATATAAAATAAAATTTAAAAAAATAAAATTTTTTTTAAAAAGCAGCAGCAGCAAAAAAAAAAAAGTAGTATCAATGAACTGAAACTCTCATAATCATTACAACTTTGGTTGTAAAATACTTTGGTTGTTACAGTTTATCATAACCATCTAGCTGATTTTCTGTTGGAAGTATTTCTCCTGGATTCTCAAGAGCTAGTTTTTGGAGTCAAATTTACATACTAACTTTACCATGCACTAGTTGTGAAACATCACAGAAGCTAAAGCCACTCAACCTCTCTAAAGTGAACTGTAGTTTTTTCCATCTGCCTGATAATAAATAACAGAACCCACCTCATGGAGTTTTGTGAGACGTAAATTAATATAATGTTGTAAAATGCCTGATATATAGCAATTCATTAAACATTAGCTATTACTGTTTTTTAAACTTTATTTAACTTACTTATTTATTTAAGTAATCTCTACACCCAACATGGGGCTCGAACTCATGACCCCAAGACCAAGAGTCACATGTTCTTCTGACTGAGCCAGCCAGGTGCCCCGCTATTACTGTTTTTAAAAAAAATGGATAGGGGCGCCTGGGTGGCACAGCAGTTAAGCGTCTGTCTTCAGCTCAGGGCGTGATCCCGGCGTTGTGGGATCGAGCCCCACATCAGGCTCCTCCGCTATGAGCCTGCTTCTTCCTCTCCCACTCCCCCTGCTTGTGTTCCCTCTCTTGCTGGCTGTCTCTATCTCTGTCGAATAAATAAATAAAATCTTTAAAAAAAATGGATAAAGCTGTATTTATAAGAATGTTCATGGTAGTACTATTTATATTTAGAAAACAAAAACCAAATTGAACACGATCTAAATGCTTCACAATAGGAAACTTACAATTTGGGTAGTTATATTTGCATGTGTTTGTGTGAATACACATAAATCCACTCATTTTATCTGAACAATGCAAAGTTCTATATACTAAGCTGATCTTGTTGGCTATATAATCAAATTCCTATGCTTTTACTATTTTCTGTTTGCTAGAAGTTTCCAATTCTGAAAGCCATGTATTAAAATCTCCCAGTCTAACTACTGTTTAAGTGAAAATCTTGTTTTTTTAGTTTTTCCTTTATAGATTTTATTTGTATAAGCATTTATGATTTTTCTATCTTCTTCATTAATTCATCACATGTCCTTCTTTACTCTGTTCAGCACTTTCATTTATACCTTAAATTCCACTTTGCCTAATATTAAAATCACACTATTTTCAGTAGTCTACTTAATTTTTTTGACAATCTTTTATTTTTTAACCTGTTTTAAGTGTTTCTTATAAACACATATATCAATTTGTACTATTTAACCAAATCTGAGATTCTCTACCTTATTAGAGGAATTCAGTCCATTATTTAGTGTAACGAGTAACACATTTCCTTTTATTCCTTCCATCTTACTTTGTATTTAACTAGTCATTTTATATCAGTACCTCTTCTTTCTCATTTGAGCAAATGACCATATGTTTTTCCTCCCCTCCCTTGGTCATTTCAAAATTTTGCTGTGCTTTTTCACTCTAATACTGGTCACATTTCCATTCTTGACATTCAAAAATCAAACTCTCATTTCTCCATGATTATATTAAAAACTATATTCTTTACCAAGATATGCTATCTCTCCTTTTCTCATTCAATAAAATAAAAATTTAGACTACTTTTACTACGACTCTTCTGCCCCTACTCTCTTCCCTACCATATGAAGTTTTAATTAAAGATAGTATGGATTTCAAGGTTGTTTTTTTTTTAAAGATTTTATTTTATTTGACAGAAACAGCCAGCGAGAGAGGGAACACAAGCAGGGAAAGTGGGAGAGGAAGAAGCAGGCTCTTAGCGGAGGAGCCTGATGTGGGGCTCGATCCCAGAATGCTGGGATCACGCCCTGAGCCGAAGGCAGACGCTCAACGACTGCGCCACCCAGGCGCCCCGGATTTCAAGGTATTATTACAAAAGTCATTATTTAGCACCTATAAATTCCTATTCACATTAGCATTAGGTAGTAGTTACACCCTAAGGTAATCAGCAATATTCACACCCTTGTGTAATAATCCCCTCCCCTAAAATGGATGTGGGAACTGTGACTTTTTTCTCATCTGCAGAATATGGCAATAGTGACAGGGAATCACTATGATTACATCATGATTATATATATGATAATATATGACATTATACATATAAGACACGATCTAGCAGAAGCAGAGAGAAATTCTTCCTTGCTGACTCTGAAGAACCAAGGTGCCATACTAGGAAGGAGCCTATGGAAAGGGTCATGTGGCAAGAAACTGCAGGTAGCCTTTAGAAGCTGAAAGTAATGGCCCATGGCTGACAGCCAGCAAGAAAACAGGTAACTCAGTCCCACAGTTTCAAGAAACTGAATTCTAACAACCATATGAGCTTGGAATAAGACCTCAAACCTCATGAGACCACAACCCAGGCTGACACTTTTGAATGCAGCCTGTGACTCTTGATCAGAGGACCCAGCTAATCTGTGCCTGGGCTTCTGACCCAAAGAAAATATGGATAACAAATAAATGTGTGTTGTCTAAGCCACTAAAATTGTGGTAATTTAATACATAGCAACACAAAAAATTATACATTATTTAAATTTAACCACATACATTACAAGAATTATTCCTCACCACTGTTTCCTCTTTGGAGTCAGTTTTGTTTATACACTTGATTAGACAGAATACCTTACATGAGTATTTTACCAGGAGGATTTAGAGTCAACTCAACTTTTGCATTATCTGCAAAGTAAAATTCATTTATCAGAAAGGAAACTATCTTGGACTGGACTGTAATACATTTCTTAAAATAGACTAAAGATGTTATTTTATTCTTCCACTATTACACAGATCAACAGTACTAGTCATTTTTTCTCCCTTATATATTATTTTTTCTGTCTAGAAGCTTCTCTATATTCTTGAAATTTAGGAATTTTATTCACTGATGTCTAGAAGTTTATGTTTTTCAATAATTTTGACTGGCCGTTGGCAAACTCATTCAAATTGCAGATTTAAGCCACCTTTAATACAGGGAAGTTTTCTTTAACATACTTCTTTTAACTCTTTTCCCTCCTTCACCTGTTTCTCTTTTTTGGAAATCCTATTATTTGCAGGTTTTCTCAGCTGTCTCCATATTATTTCCACTGTATACCTTTTTTCCTAACGATATCCAGCTTTTCCTATTTCGTCTCTGAGGAATTTCTTCCGTATCAACACCAGCTACTAATTCAGCTCTAAGCAAGTGATTACCATTTACTTTCACTTCATCTACTAACTTTTTAAATTAAAAAACTGGATTTTTCAGTCCCAGAAAGTTTTCTATGCTATAACTGAATCTCCGAAAATGCTCATATTTCTTTTATTATTAAAACTGTTATGCATCTACTACAAAAATTCTAGCTCACCAGCAGTTGACTACTGTTCATAGGCATGATGCTTGATTTTACTATGTCTAGTTGCTAAAGCCGCTGCTCAGGAACATTTTTATTTCTGTTTCCCTACTTCTGACTAGTTATCATTCCACTTCAAGAAAGCATTAAGCACTAAGAGGTAGAACAGTCTTTCTTCATATGGGCCCACAAAATATTGACAAAATGTGAGTTTTTGGTTGAAGCAATTTGAGGAAGCTTCACTTCTAGTGGTTCTCTTCAGGTACAAGTGCAGGAGCTCTCACAACTTCAGGCACAGAGAGAAACACAAAAGGCCACTACAATCCCACATAGGTGAGAGGTCCCATGAATCCTGACTGGCAAATATACCACTGGGAACCAGAGAGTTTTAATCCTCCATGGCCTCTCCATGGCTTCCCTAGCTCCCATCTTTGCCCCCTTATTCCAGCTACTGCTTGTTTACAAGTGAACTGGATAAAAATGGGAGTTGTCAGGGATGTCATGTACCTAGCAGTTATTATTTACAGAATTCTCCACCCTGACTTCTTACTCTAGGTGAAATCATGCTCCTTAAAATGGGGCAAAGAGTGAGAGGGACACAGATTTATAAATGAACAATAAAGATCATCATTGGCCTGTGATGACTTACTGTGAAATTCATAAGAACAAATAGTTTTAATTTATCTGCCAATTAATCCAAATACTTCCTCCCTATGTGAGAAAAATTAAGTCCTATTTAGTAACAGAGGTTTTATAATATGAAAGATATTAAAACAGAGAAATAATCTTACCTAACTTGTGATGTATTTTATTCTCTGGTATTACTGTAGATACTTTTACTCTTGAGTCACCTGCAAAATACAAATGATAATACTGTGAGCAAAGTTTGCTAATTCCACCATGAATTAAACTGTGTTAGTTCTGTTTCAATATAAGTATTTTAATTAAGTTTAACCTGACAATCATGTTATTACTTCTTTTACTTTTTACTGCTGAGAAATAAAGACTAATGAAAAACAGTGTAACATTTATCTAGATCTTGCTACAATGTGTGTGTCTAAAGAGTCTAACAGTTAAAAATAACAAAAAATATTAAGTTTTCTGGACTTCAGGTGAAATAAGCCACTTAGTAGATTAAAAATGTAGGTTGTAATACAGAACAATCAATATGCTAATAATGTAATATATGATCTTTCAAGTTCTAAAATAGTACGAGTATACTAAATTTAGCAGTGTGCCAATTAGGCCAATTTTTCAACTTTCTTATTGAAATAGCATCTAAACATAGCTGCCATTAATTCTTTCTCTTCCTATGCACAAATGTCGTTCTTTATCAAGAAGCAGAGTCTAATTCCCTTTTCTCTGAATTCCTTAATTCCCTGAGAATCTCTGCTGATCTTAATGGCTTGTTTGACTAACAGAACACAACAGAAATGACATTCTGGGACTTTAAATGCTAAGTCCTAAGACGATATTCAAGTTCCACCTGGGCCTCTTAGAACTTCACTCTGGAGAAAAACACCATGTATGAAGTCTGACCACCCCAAGACTGCCATGTTGTGAGGAAACCCAAGCTAACCACATGGAAAGGCCATGTGGAGAAAAAAGATACTCTTGGCTAGCCCTCAATTGTTCCAGCCACCCCAGCTTAGTAGTAAATATGTAAGTAAAAAAGTCACCCTGGACTTCCAACCCAGTTGAGCTTTCAAATGACTCCTGCCCCAGCAGCTTGCATTTAAGTTTGAATGCAGGAGAGAGAGCCCAAGTGAGAATTACCCAACTAAGCCAAGTCAACCCACATAACAATGAGAGATAAATCAATTGTACTAAGCCACTAAGTTTTGGGTGTTTGTTATGGAGCAACATGTAACTGGGATACTTAACGTCCATAAATGACCTAAAACTTTTGACACAATTTTACATGCAATATACATTTCCTGAAAAGTCAGTCTAAGCTTTCATTATAATTTCAAATGAGTCCATGATAGCAAAAGACTGCTTATTTTTTATTTATTTTTTTTATTATGTTATGTTAGTCACCATTCAGTACTTCATTAGTTTTTGATGTAGTGTTCCATGATTCATTATTTGCATGTAACACCAAGTGCTCACTGCAATACGTGCCCTCTTTAATACCCATAACCAGACTAACCCATCCTCCCACCCTTCTCCCCTCTGAAACCCTCAGTTTGTTTCCCGGAGTCCATAGTCTCTCATGGTTCATCTCCCCCTCTGATTCCACCCCCTTCATTTTTCTCTTCCTTCCCTTCCTAATGTCCTCCATGCTATTCCTTATGTTCCACATATGAGTGAAGCCATATGATAATTGTCTTTCTCTGCTTGACTTATTTCTCTTAGCATAATCACCTCCATTTCTATCCATGTCGATGCAAATGGTGTGTATTCATCCTTTTGATGGCTGAGTAATATTCCATTGTATATATGAACCACATCTTCTTTATCCATTCGTCTGTGAAGGGCATCTGGCTCCTTCCACAGTTTACCTATTGTGGACATTGCTGCTATGAATACTGAGGTGCATGTGCCCCTTCTTTTCACTACCTCTGTATCTTTGGGGTAAATACCCAATGGTGAAATTGCTGGGTCTTGGTGTAGCTCTATTTTTAATGTCTTCAGGAACCTCCATATTGTCTTCCAAAGTGGCTATACCAACTTGCATTCCCAACAACAGTGTAAGAGGGTTCCCCTTTCTCCACATCTTCTCCAACATTTGTTGTTTCCTGCCTTGTCAATTTTTGCCATTCTAACTGGTGTAAGGTGGTATCTCAGTGTGGTTTTGATGTGAATTTCCCTGATGGCTAATGATTTTGAACATTTTTTCATATGTCTGATAGCCACTCATATGTCTTCTTTGAAGAAGTGTCTGTTCATGCCTTCTGCCCATTTGACTTATTTGTTTTTTGGGTGTTGAGCTTGAGAAGCTCTTTATAGATCTTGGATACCAGCCCTTTACCTGTAGTAGCATTTGCTAATATCTTCTCCCATTCCGTGGGTTGCCTCTTTGTTTTGTTAACTGCTTCCCTTGCTGTGCAGAAGTTTTTTTTAACTTGATGAAGTCCCAAAAGTTCATTTTTGCTTTTGTTTCCCTTGCCTTTAGAGACATGTCTTGAAAGAAGTTGCTGTGGCCGATGTCGAAGAGGTTACTGCCTATGTTCTCTAGAATTTTGATGGATTCCTATCTCACATCAAGGTCACTTATCCTTTTAGAGTTTATCTTTGTGTATGGTGTAAAAGAATGGTCTAGTTTCATTCTTCTGTATAAAGCTGTCCAATTTTCCCAGCACCATTTATTGAAGAGACTTTTTTCCATCGGATATTTTTTCCTGCTTTATCAAAAACTAGTTGACCATAGAGCTGATGATCCATATCTGGGGTCTCTATTCTGTTCCATTGATCTATATGTCTGTTTTTGTGCCAGTACGATGCTGTCTTGGTGATCACAGCTTTGTAATATAGCTTGAAATCATGCAACGTGATGCCCCCAGCTTTGTTTTTCTTTTTCAACATTTCCTCGGTGATTTGGGGTCTTTTCTGGTTCCATACAAATTTTAGGATTGTTTGTTGCAGCTCTTTGAAAAATGCCATTGGTATTTTGATTGGGATGTTGAACCAACCTTGCATCCCAGGAATAAATCCCACCTGGTCGTGGTGGATAATCCTTTTAATGTACTGTTGGATCCTATTGGCTAGGATCTTGTTGAAAATTTTGGCATCCATATTCATCAGGGATATTGGTCTGTAATTCTTTTTGATGGGGTCTTTGCCTAGTTTTGAGATCAAGGTAATGCTGGCCTCATAGAACGGGTTTGGAAGTTTTCCTTCTGTTTCTATTTTCTGAAACAGTTTCAGGAGAATAGGTATTAGCTCTTCTTTAAATGTTTGGTGGAATTCCCCTAGGAATCCATCAAGCTCTGGACTCTTGTTTTTTGGGAGATTTTTGATCACTGCTTCAATTTCATTACTGGTTATTAGTCTATTCAGATTGTCAATTTCTTCCTGTTTCAGTCTTGGTAGTTTATAGGTTTCCAGGAAGGCATCCAGCTCTTCCAGGTTGTTTAATTTATTGGCATATAGTTGCTGATAATAATTTCTAATAATTGTTTCTATTTCCTTGGTGTTAGTCATGATCTCTCCCCTTTCATTCTTAATTTTATTAATTTGGGTCCTTTCTCTTTTCTTTTGGATAAGTCTGTCTAGTGGTTTATCGATCTTATTAATTTCTTTAAAGTACAAGCTTCTAGTTTCGTTCATCTGTTCTACTGTATTTCTGGTTTCTAAATTATTGATCTCTGCTCTAATCTATTATTTCTCTTCTCCTGCTTGGTTTAGGTTTTATTTGCTGTTTTTTCTCCAGTTCCTTTAGGTGTAAGGTTAGTCTGTGTATTTGGGATTTTTCTACTTTTTTTGCATGAGGCTTGGATGGCTATGTATTCACCCTTTAGGACCGCCTTTGCAAATCCCACAGGTTTTGGACCAATGTGTTTTCATTCTCATTGGTTTCCATGAATTGTTTAAGTTCTTCTTTAATTTCCTGGTTGACCCAAACATTCTTTAGCAGGATGGTCTTTGGCTTCCAAGTGTTTGAATTTCTTCCGAATTTTTTGTGATTGAATTCCAGTTTCAAAACTGTGGTTTGAAAATATGCAGGGAATAATCTCAATCTTTTGGTCTGGTGGAGACCTGATTTCTGACCCAGTATGTGGTTTATTCTGGAGAATGTTCCATGTGCGTTCAAGAAGAATGAGTATTCTGTTGTTCTAGGGTGGAATACTCTGTATATATCTATGAAGTCCATCTGGTCCAGTGTGTCATTCAAAGCTCTTGTTTTTTTGTTGATCTTCTGCTTAGATGATCTCTCTGTTGCTGAGAGTGGAGTGTTGAGGTCTCCTACTATTAAAGTATTATTATCGGTATGTTTCTTTATTTTGGTTAACAGTTGCCTTATGTAGCTGGCTGCTCCCATGTTGGGGGCATAGATACTTACAATTGTTAGATCTTCTTGTTGGAAAGACCCTTTAAGAATGATATAGTGTCCTTCTGTATCTCTTACTATAGTCTTTAGCTTAAAATCTAACTTGTCTGATATAAGAATTCCTACCCCCGCTTTATTTTGAGGTCCGTTGGCATGAAAAATGGTTCTCCATCCCCTCACTTTCAGTCTGGATGTATCTTTAGGTTCAAACTGAGTCTCTTGTAGACAGCATATGGAGGGGTCATGTCTCTTTAACCAATCTGCATCCCTGTGCCGTTCCATGAGACCATTTCAGCCATTCGCGTTGAGAATGATTATTCAAAGATACTATTCTAGTGCCATGATGTTGTTTCTATAGATTGTCTCTGTAAATTTCTGGTCTGTATTACTCTCGGGGTCCTTATTCTTTTGTAGGAACCCCCTTAATATTTCTTGCAGGGCCGGTTGGTGGTCACATATTGTTTCAGTTTCTGCCGGTCTTGGAAGCTCCTCATCTCTCCCTCCATTCTGAATGACAGCCTTACTGGATAAAGTATCCTTGGCTGCAAGTTCTTCTGATTTAGTACCCTGAAAATGTCTTGCCAGCCCTTTCTGGCTTGCCAGGTCTCTGTGGACAGGTGTGACCTTATTCTGATGTTCCTCCCTCTGCACGTAAGAAATCTCTTTCCCCTTGCCACTTTCAGAATTGTTTCCTTGGATCTAAGATTTGCGAGTTCTACTATTATATGTCGGGGTGTTGGTCTGTTCTCATTGATCTTGGGAGGGGTCCCCTCTGCCTCTTGGACATGAATGCTTTTTTCCTTTCCCAGATTAGGGAAGTTCTCAGCTCTGATTTGCTCAAATACATCTTCTAGACATCTCTCTCTCTCCACCCCCTCAGGGATCCCAATCATTCTGACATTGGAATGTTTCATGGCGTCATTAATCTCTCTCAGTCTGATCTCTTGGGCTTTAAGCTGTTTTTCCCAGGCCTCCTTGGTTTCTTTTCTATCTTCTTATCTTCTAGCTCACTAATTCGTTCTTCTGCCTCGTTTACCCTGGCAGTCAGAGTATCCAGTTTAGACTACATTTCATTCATAGCATTTTTAAGTTCGGCCTGATAGATCTCATTTCTGTCCCCTGAGAGAGTCTATATTGTCACTAATATTTTTCTCAAGCCTAAATATCAACTTCTTAATTGTTACTCTGCAGTCTATTTCTAACATCTTGCTTATAACCATATCCATTAGGTCTATGGCAGAGGCCACAGTCTCTGATTATTTTCTTTGTTGGGGGTTCCTCCTCTTAGTCATTTTACTGGGGGGTGGTTGAGGGAATGTACAGAGTCCAAAGTATTAACTACGACCCAAGTAAGATGTACCTGTTTTATAGGGACCCTAGGGTTGTTGTCCTCTTGTTCTTCCAGCCTTTCTTCTGGGGGAGGGGCCTGCCATGCTGTTACTCAGGCAGCCCTGATTGAGCAGAGTTGCCCTGCCCCCTATTGCGGGGGCTCACTGAAAACCAGTTTTTTGGGCTTTTGTTGTCTGGCGGCTTTCCAGGTCTCTTCTGAGAGTCAGAGTAGAAGTGACTGTATCCAAACCTCTATCTCAGAACAGAGAAATCTCAGTTTGCTTTTCACTGAGCTCTCCAGGACATACAGTCTCCATTTCTGTCTACGCTGCTAAAAACTGGAGCCTCCCTGGTTGTGCACTCCACACCAACACTCCCTGAGGTTGATCCCAGGGCTGGGCACGTCTCTACCCTTTATGCTTCTAAAACAGCGAGCCGCCCCCCGTTTACATGTGCCCACCCACAGCTCCTAGATCCAGTCAGGGGGCTGGACTAAAGTCCTTTCCCCACCGCTTCCGGTCTGCGAGTCTGTGCCTGATCCCCAGTGCAGCATGCTTTTGCACTCCAGTGTTACATCACCTTCCCAGTGCCAGCTTATGGCGGCTTCCTCCCCCTTCTGTTTATCTTCCAATATCTGCCTGAAGAATCATGGTTCCACCCTTTATACCTCAAGACCGTAGGAGGTATTCTGTTTGTAGAGATCCAGCTATGTATTCTTACATCTCAGGCTGATTTCATGGGTGTTCAGAATGATTTGGGAGAGATCCAGCTAAATTCAGGAGACCGGTCGAAATAGGGTCCCTTACTACTCCGCCATCTTCCTCCCTCTCACAAAAGACTGTTTAAAATGACTGAACCGGGGTACCTGGGTGGCAGGCTCAGTCAGTTAAGCATCTAACTCTTGATTTCAGCTCAGGTCATGATCTCTAGGTCATGATATTGAGCCCCGAGTTGGGCACCATTCTGAGCATGGAGCCTCCTTTAGACTTTCTCTCTCTCTCTCCCTCTGCCCTTCCCCACCCTGCTTGTGCATGCATGCACTCTCTCTCTAAAAAAAAAAAAAAAAAAAAAAAATTAAAATTAAATGACTGAATTAAATACATTATAAAATTGCTGGCTAAGAAGAAACTTTGGTGATTATAAAATCTAATTTCCCTGTCCAGAACTGGCAAATCTATAGAGATCTATACAAATTAAAAGTAGATTAGTGGATGCTGTAGGCATAGGAGGTATGAGAGGTGAGGGAATGAAAGGTGCCTGCTAAAGATAAAGAGTATGGGGTTTCTTCTGGGGATGATAAAAATGTTCTAAAATTTATTGTGGTGATGGTTATACACCATTGAATCATATCCCACTAAGGGGTAAATTTTATGGTATGTGAGTATCTCAATATATATCTCAATAAAGCTGTTACCAAAAAACACCTAATTTCTCATGCAATCCCCACTATAAAAAGTAGAGGGCTAGTCAATGCTTGAAAATTCTCCCATAGCACTGAGCTGTGGGAAGCAGCTGATGGGATCAGAGAAGGAATGAAGCAAGTAAGTAAATATACAAAGGACAGTCCACTGAGAGAGCCTAGAAGCAATGATTTCCCAGTAACAGTGAGCACACCAAGCACCCAGATCTGAGTTTCTAAATGCCATTCTCCACTAAAAAGAACCAGTTTCCTTAGGAGAAGTAAGTGATTCGAGAATTGAAACTGGGGAAGTAGACCAGAACATCTTAAGCCAAAAAAAAAAGAGAGAATATTCAAAAAATGGCAGAAATATAATAAAAAGACATAAGGACCAGTTGAAAGGACCAAATCTGGCACAATTTGAGTAGCAGAATAAATGAAAGAGATTACAACCATCAAATAAACAGGAACCCAGTAGCAGCCCATAATTATATAAATAAACAAATGAGAGAAGGGGTAGGAAAAGCTATTTCTTACAGAATGCCACTAATTAATAGGCAGGAATTAGGAAAAGAAAACAGCACAATTTGGTATCATCATTAGGGGCCGATGATTCGAGTGCGAGTCTTTAAAAGATGCTAAGATTGGTGTGACGGTTTGAAAAGGAACACATTATTTTATAGCATCAGAATATCACACCACAAATTACCAACTATAAAATTATATAATTTTATAATTTACCAATTATTAAAGAGAATAACCATCTCTTTAGAGTAGAGATAATAACTTGAACAGGTAATCAAGATTAACATCACCAGCAGGAGATGGGTAAATACTGTGTCTCCTAATGTGATGCACAAAACACAGCATCATTTCTGTACTACTTCTGTCACATGTGCATGGCTGGCATCTGATCAGGAGGAAACATCAGAAAGACTCAAGTAGAAAGTTATTCTAAAGAATAAAATCTGTACTCTCTCAAAAAATATAAAGGTCAGGAAAGTTAGAAAATGCCTAATGAACTGTTCCTTATTGAAGGAAACTTAACGGACATGAGAGCTAAACACAATCTATGATCCTGGATTGGATCCTGAACCAGAACACTAATGGAACTGCTGGTGAAATCTGCATGCATCAGTGAAGGAATACTGGTGTTATATTAATGCTGATTTGGTTAAGTGTCCAAGTGTCCCAACACTGTATGTTCTTGTCTTACATTATATCTGCATACACTTACACATAACACTATGTCTGCAACTTGTTCTCAAAGAGTACAGAAAAGGCTAATACTAATAGCCAAAGCAATCTTGAGAAAGAACAAAGCTGGAGGTATCACAATACCAGATTTCAAGATATACTACAAAGCTGTAGTACACCAAAACAGTATGATACTGGCACAAAAATAGACACACAGATCAACAGAATAAAAGACAGAACCCAGCTATAAACTCATCCTTATAAAATCAATTAATCTATGACAAAGGAAGCAAGAATATACAACAGGGAAAAGATAGCATATTCAATCAATGGTGTTGGAAAAAATGCAGAGCTACATGCAAAAAAAAAAAAAAAAAGAAAGAAACAGGACCACACTTTCTTATACTTTACACAAAAATAAACTCAAAATGGATTACCGACCTGAAAGTAAGACCTGAAACCATAAAACTCCTAGAAGAAAACAGAGGCAGTAATCTCATTGACATTGGCTGTAGCAACATTTTTCTAGATATGTCTCCTTGGACAAGGGAAACAAAAGCAAAAATAAACTATTAGGACTACATCAAAATAAAAAGCTTTTGCACAGCAAAGGAAACCAACAACAAAATGAAAAGGCAACCTACTGAATGGGAGCAGATTATTTGCAAATGATATATCCAGTAAGGGGTTAATATTCAAAATATGTGAAGAACTTAACGCAATACCAAATAATCCGATTTAAAAATGGGCAGAGGACCCGAATAGACATTCTTCCAAAGAAGACATCCAGATGGGCAGCAGACACATGAAAAGATGCTCAACATCAGTCATCAGGGAAATGCAAATCAAAACCATAATGAACTACCACCATATACCTGGCAGAATGGCTAGAATCAAAAAGATAAGAAACATGTTGGTGAGGATATAGAGGAAAATGAACCTTCATGAGTATTGGCAGAAATGCAAATTGGTGTAGCCACTGTGGAAAACAGCATGGAAGCTTCTCAAAAAGTTAAAAATAGAACTATCATATAATCTAGTAATTCCACTACTCGGTGTTTACCCAAAGAAAATGAAAAGACTAATCTGAAAAGATATATGCATCCCTCTGTTTACTGCAGCATTATTTAAAATAGCCAAGATATAGAAGCAACCCAAGTGTCCATCCATAAATGAATGGATAAAGATGATGTGGTATGTATACAAACCACACACACACACACACACACACACACAGTGGAATAGTACTCGGGCATAAAAACCGTGACAACTTGCCATTTGCAACAACATGGATGGAATGCATAGACTTAGAGGGTATAATACTAAGTGAAACAAGTCAGTCAGAGAAAGACAAATACCATATGATTTCACTCATGTGGAATTTTTTTTAAAGACTGTATTTATTGATTTGAGAGAGAGAGAGCACGAGAGAGAGCACGAGCAGGGGGGAGAGGCAGAGGGAGAGGGAGAAGCAGACTCCCCACTGAGCAGGGAGCCCGATGCGGGACTCAATCCCAGGACCCCAGGATCATGACCTGAGCCGAAGGCAGATGCTTAACCAACTGGGCCACCCAGGCACCCCATTCATATGTGGAATTTAAGAAACAAAACAGGTGAACAAAGAAAACAAGAGACAAAGAAAACAGACTCTTAAATACAGAGAACATACTGGTGGGTGCCAGAGGAGAAGTGGGTGAGGGATGAGTGACATAGATAAAGAGGATTAAGAGTACATTTACGATGAGCACTGAATAAAGTATAAAAATGCTGAATCATTATATTGTATACCTAAAACTAATGTAACACTGTATGTTAATTATACTTCAATTAAAAAAAACAAATTTTTTAAGGGGCACCTAGGTGGCTCAGTCAGTTGAGTGTCCAAGACTTGATCTCAGCTCAGGTCTTGACCTTGAGGTCATGAGTTCAGGCCCCATGCTGGGCTCCATGCTGGGTGTGGAGCCTACATTAAAGAAAAAAAATTTTTTTTAAAGGCTAATGATAAGAAACTTGTATGAACATATATGTAGCAGAGGCAGGGAGAGAGATGGAACAAATGTTGTAAAATGTTGACAACTGTGGAATCTGGGTAAAGCAGATATGGGATTTTGGAGTAAGTTTAAAATTAATAATTTCTAAAATTTAATAATTTGATTAATAAATTTAATAATTTCCAAAAAATTATTTTTAAAAACAGCAACAGAGATAACTCCTGAATTTCAAACACTAAAGAATCCTAATAAGCATGGAGATAGAAGAAAACAGGTTACCTACAAAGAAAACAAGAAATAAGTCTGCCTTTAAATTTCTACTCATAAGCATTAGCTATTGTGAGGCAAAAGATAAATAGCCAGCTAGTTTAAAGGAAAAAAGATTATGACTCAAAGATTATTTTTACTATTAAACTGGTTGTAAAAAAAAAAAAAATTCCTGAGTTCTTGCTGGCATATGTGAGAATGTCTACCAACTATACAAGGAAGTAACAAGGCTATCTGTTCTAACAGTAAGTATAAATGTGTTAAACATTTATTAAAGGCAAAAATACTGACAGAGAAAGTTAAAAATAAAAATTCAATCACGTACTGTTTCTAAACCACTTTGTTTTAGTTCTGTAGGAAAGGTTAAGTAAAAAGATGAATAAAAATATTAAAAAGAACAATGAACCAAAAGAAAGCAGGGGTCACAATATTAATATTAGACAAAACAGACTGCAAGGTAAAAGCACTGTACAGGATCAAGAAGATAAATTTGACCAAAGCAGGTACATTCCATATAAAGGCCTACATGCTTAGTAACAGTGCTGAAAGGTACAGAGCAAACACTGCAGAAAATCGGAGAAAAAAAGCAGACCATTGCAGTGGAAAACACTTCACTTCAACTCTGGCAGTGTTCAGCAGATATCACAAATCACAAGCAAGGATATAAAAGATCAAATTAATATCCAATGTAACATGTTCAATTCTAAGATCCTGTTCTTTTCCCCAAAAACTGCTACTTCCCCAGTAGTCTCCAAATCAAGTAAGGACAACACCATTCTTTCATGTCCTCAAGCCAAAAGCCTTAAAGTTATCCCTGACATCTCTCTTACATCCTACATCCCATCCATCAGGAAACACTGTTGATTCTATCTTCAAAAATATCCAAAATCCTACTACTGCTCTCCACCTTTCACTGCTACCACCCTAGTCAAAGCAAACTCTCACTGGGATTATTAATGTCTCACCAACCAGTCTCCCTGTTTCCAACCTTACACCAGCCCCCTCAAACTCACCAGTCCCCCCCCAACACAGCAGCCACAGTCATTCTGTTTATAGGTCCGTCGTGTCTCTCCTCTGCTCAAAACCCTCCAACGCCTTATCATCTCTCTTAGGAAAAGCCAAAAATCCTTAAAATAGCCTGTAATATCCTATGTGATCTTCCATTCTTGTTATCTCTGTGACATCATCTCCTACTACTCTATCCCTCTTTTCCTTTGCTCTACCCAGTCTCCTTGGTGTTTCACCATCAGACTCATTATCGTATCTGAACAACTGCCCTTGGTCTTCCCTCTAGCTGAGGCATTATTTCCTCATACAGCTGCACGATTTGCTTCCTCATCTTTTTCATATTTCGCTCAAATGATCACTTCCTCAGTGAGGACTTTTCTGCCCATCTACCTAAGAATGTAACTGCCATTTCCCACCACAAAATCCCTGCTTTATTTTTGTACTTTCAATCCAGCAAATCATAAGTTTTGCTATCTTTTTTTATTGTCTTCTATCCTGGTCCCCCAGAAAGTAAACTCCAGGTGGACAGAAGTTTTTGTCAGTTTTGTTCACTACCACATCTGTAGGCTCTAGAAGGATACATAGTAAGTATTCCATAATATTCAACAAATTTTTAAGAGTTCTGGGGCACCTGGGTGTAAGTATCTGCCTTCAGCTCAGGTCATGTTCTCAGGGTCCTGTATTTTATATGTTCTAAGCATACTATAGATCACAAAGAAAATAATAAATTCAAATAATAATAAATTCAAATAAATTCAAATTCAAATTCTTAATAAATTCAAATAATAAATAATACAAGCCAAAGTTCCCTAGAACAATGAAACGAAACTAGAAATTGTTAAAGAACAAAACACTTCAGAGTAACAGCTAACATTATGTTTTAACATAAGCCAGATATTAAACTAACAAGAAAGCTATGGGATTGGAAATGATATCTCCATTTTACAGATAAGGATGCTGAAGGTAAGAGCAATGAAGTTTTTAACTCAAGATAACATAGTAAGTAAGTAGTAGAGCTGGGTTCAACCCCAGGGACCCTAGAGACCAAGCTCTTGGCTAATATAGTCTTTAAAAAACTCCTGGGTCAAAGAAAAATTGCTGTAATTTAGGGTATACTACCGTTAAGAATACAACATTTGGGGCAGCCTGGGTGGCTCAGTTGGTTTAGTATCCAACTCTTGATTTCGGCTCAGGCCATGATTTCCGGGTTGTAGAACTGAGCCCCACATCAGGCTCTGCGCTCAACAGGGAGTCTCCTGGAGATTCTCTCTCCTTTGCCCCTCCTCTTGCCCCTTCCCCTGCTCACGCTCTCTCTTTCTCCAAAATAAATGAATAAATCTTAAAAAAAAAAAAAAAAAAGAACACAACATTTAAAAAGCTATAAAATTGGAGCACCTGGGTGGCTCAGTCAGTTGAGAGTCCAACTCTTGATTTTGGCTCAGGTCATGACCTCAGGGTAGGGAGATGAAGGCCCAGGTGGGGCTCCACACTCAGTAAAGAGTCTGCTTCAGACTCCCTCTCTCCCTCTCGCTCTGCCCCAACCCCACTCATACTCTAAATAAATAAATACATACATAAATAAAATCTTTCTAGAAATTTTTTTTAAAAAATAAATAAAAAGCTGTAAAATTAAGCCAAAACTGTACTCAGGAAAATTCATTGTTTTTTCAAATAAAAAAATTTTTATCAAATAAAAAATAGAAAAATAATTACAGAAAGCATTCAACTTAGAGGAGAAAAATAATAAATCAAAATACAGGGAGAAAAAAACAATTTAAAAGGAAAAACAAAGGGGGTGCCTCGCTGGCTCAGTTGATAGAGCCTGCAACTCTTAACAGGGTTGTAGGCTCAAGCCCCACATTAAGTATAGAGATTACTTAAAAATAAAATCTTTAAAAAAACAAATTCCACATTCCTACCATATCAAGAGATGCAAATCAAAAGGAAAAAGAGGGGCACTGGGTGGCTCAGTCAGTTGAGTGTCCAAATCTTGATTTTGTCTCAGGTCATGATCTCAGCGTTGTGAGATCAGCTCTGAGCTCAGCAAGGAGTCTGCTTAGATTCTCTCCCTTTCCCTCTGGACACCCCACCCCCCACTCATGGGCACACCTGTGTGTGTTCTCTCTCTTCCTCTCAAAAAAAAGAAAGAGAGAGAGAGATCCCAATTTTAAAAAATAAAAGGAAAATGAATTAGTGAATTAGGAAAGAAAATATAGTGTAACAGATTAAATTCCAAGCACACATTCTTTAGCAGCATAAAAATTACAAAACTATTAAGAGGCATTTTAAAAACTTTACTATGTAAAGTTTCAAACATATTTAAAATAGAAAAAATGATATAATGAAACTGATATACCCATCATACAGCTACAATAATCAATACATGGCTTATCTTGCTTCGTTTATACCCTTAGCAGCTTAACATTTTTATTTTTTTTAAAGATTTATTTATTTATTTGAGAGAGAGAGAGAGAGAAAGAGAAAGTGTGTGGCAGTCAGAGACAAAGGGAGAGGGACAGAAGTCTCAAGCAGACTGCAATGAGCATGAGCCCAATACTGGGCCCTATCTCACAACCCTGAGATCATGACCTGAGCTGAAATAAGAGTCAGGCACCCAACCAACTGTGCCATTCAGGCGCCCCTTAACATTTTTCAATACTAGAGTAGATACTTTAAGTGTCAATTATTTCATTATGTTCTACCTCAAAGAAAGGACTGTCGCTCTGTCATTCTTTCTCTTTCTCTTCCTCCCTCTATCACATAGGTGTAAGGTCTTACAAATCTCTAAAGACATAGTAAGGCTCTTAAGAGTAAGTACTCAATACACATTTGCAACTGGTGATAATTTATATAAAACAGCACACCTTACTTTGTATGCATAATGCCATAAATATCAAGACAACAGACAATAAATAATAACTTACTTGAACTTTCCTGAAATTCCTTGTCATCCACATTAGAATTATTCTTTTCAGGCTTTAAATAATTCTTCAACCTGAAAGGTCCACTTTAAGATAAAAAAGTAAACCATCAAATTTGTGCTTTTATAATACATGTATCTAATTATCTACCCTAATTTCCCCCCCAAACTACCAAAGGTTTCCTTCTTATAAAACCAACAGTGATGTTATAGATCACCAAAAATATATTTACATGCTACATAAAACAAAGAATCTATAATTTAATCCTATAACTGTCAAACAGAACAAATACTGAATTTTATAACCGTTTAAACTTCATGAGTCAATTATAAATTTTAAGTCAACTCAAGTAACACCCCTTGATAAAAATCAAATTATAAAAAATATTAGAAATACATCAGCTTGTCATAATTAAAAAATACAGTAAAAAACAAGTGGAATTTAAAATATAGTCCAAAAATTGCTCAGAGATAATTCAGCTTATTCCAGTCCTAGATTCCTTTCCTTCTATTATGAACCCAGAATAGGCCTAGTAGTCATAACCCACCTTAAAGAAATCTTAGCCATCACTTAAAAGTCTTGAGAATCTGTTATAATTTACCATTCCTTCATTTTAAAAAAGGGTATGACTTCAGATATTATGAGTAGGTTAATATGGTTTGTTCACTGAGTGTACCTGTTTTAAACACATACCACAACGAAGTGGAAGTGACAGTATGCAACTTCAGAGACTAGGTCATTAAAAGGGAATTTTAACCTCCATCGCAGTCACACTTTCTCTTGGATCACTTGCTTTGTAAAAAGCCAGCTGTCATATTGAACAGCCCTATGGAGAGGGCCACATGACAAGGAAGGCCTACAGCTAACAGCCATGGGAGCAAACTACCTTACAAGTAGATCTTCCAGTCACAGCTAAGCTTTCAAAGGACCGCAAACCAGGTAGGTATCTTGAATGCTACACCTCATTAGAACCCCTGAGTAAGAACTAGCCAGCTAACCCAGACTTCTGGGCCACAGAAACTATGAAACCATAGATGCTTGCAAGCCACTATTAAAGTTTGGGATAATTTGTTACACAGCAATGAGTGACTCATATAATAAGTAAACCCAATTATCCTTAGAATACATGCATACCTTCCTTCCAAAACTGAAGTCTTAGGCTCTTCAGAAGCCAAGTTAGATTCTGCTGGTGTCTTGCATGTAAATCTCTTGATCTGAGACTTCAGATGAACATCCTGTCCAGTCATATTATCTTGATCTTTTGTGCTTCCTGTACCTCTGTGAAAATGTAAAGTATAAAACTGTTTTCATTTCTCCATAAAATATTTCTTCCAGAAACAATACACATTGAGTAGACAATATAATACTGGCTGTAACAAATATTAGAAAACCCTGTTCAGGTCCTAGGACTTAAAACTAGCTTAAGAAGAAAATCTGATTCTAGGACCTACTAAGAAAAATTCTGAAATTCTACAGACCTGGCCTAAGATGGAGGTGATGACAGGTGGACACAAGGAGACATTACCTACAGACAGCATATGATATAGATTACAGATTTAACCTATCATTTTTTTGAAATCCACAAACAACTGAAATTGTTTTCTTTGACACCCCTAGTCAGCCTATTGAGGAACAACAGGGTACTAAAACGGACTCAGGCTCATCTCTTTAATAGCTAACAGCTAATCAGTTTATCTCCAATATATGCAAATAGGACACACTATTCCCAGACTGTATAATTTTTCTCTTCTCTCGCATTTCTCTTATAAGTCCTATGTTTCAATTTGTTTCTTGACTCAGTTACCAGCCTACCCTTATCATATGTGAAAAAATAATTTGCATGCAACATAACTAAAGAACATGCAGACTTTGGTCCTATAATCACAGTGTAAAGAAATAAAAGGGATTATAAGAGAATACTATGAACAATTATACGTCAACAAGTTAGACAACCTAGATGAAATGGATAAATTCCTAAAGACAAACAAATTACCAAAACTGACTGAAGAAGTAATAATCTCAAAAGACCTGTAACAAGAGAATGAATCAGTAATCAAAAACTACCCAGAAAGAAAAGCCAGGCCCAAATGGTTTCATTGCTGAATTCTACCAAGCATTCAAAAATACAAATTCTACACGAACTCTTTCAAAAAACAGAAGAGAACGTCTCAACTTACTTTATGAAGCCAGGATTATATTGATACCAAAACTGAACAAAGACATCATAAGAAAACTACAAACCAAAAAACTCAACAACATACTAGCACAAGAAATCTAACAATGTATAAATAGAATTATACATACATCATGACCAAATGGGATTTACACCAGAGATGCAGTTTGGTCTACTATCCAAAAACCAATTAATATAATATATCAGATCAATAATAAACAAAAATCACATCATCATATCAGATGGAAAAAAAAAAAGCATTTAACGAAATCCAACACCTTTTTATGACAACAATGCTCAGCTCAACAAACTAGGACTAGAAGGGAACAGCCTCAACCTGTTAAAGGGTATATATGAAAAACCTACACCTAGCAATATACTAAATGGTGAAAGACTAGATGCTTTCCTCCTAAAATTTAGGAACCAAACAAGAAAGTCTGCTGTTGCCACTTCTGTTAAACACTGTACTAAAGATTTTAGCCAGGGCAACTAGGCAATATAAAACAAATAAATAATAGATTGGAAAGAAAGGGTAAAACTTATCTCTATTCACGAATGACATGATTTTTATACTCAGAAAACCCTTGAAATACGCTAAAAAGCTATCAAAACTAAATGACTTCAGCAAGGTTGCAGAATACAAGATCAAATACAAAAACCAATTTTATTTCTATATACTTGCAATGGACATTCAAAAATAAAATTTAAAAAGCAATTCTATTCATAATAGCATCCAAACAAATAAAATGTTTAGGAGTGAATTTAACAAAAGAAGTGTAAAACTTATGTTCTGAAAACATTGTTGTAATAAGTTAAAAAACTCAATAGATGGAAAAACATCCTGTGTTCATGGATCAATAGATTTATTGTTAAAATAGCAATATCCCCCAAACTGATATATAGATTCAATGAAACTCCTATCAGAATCTCAACTGATGTCTTTGTAGAAATTGACATGCTGATTCTAAAATTTATATGGAATTGTAAGGAACCCAGAATAGTCAAAACAATCCTGAAAAAGGAAGAATAAAAAGGACTCATACCTCTTGATCTCAAACCCTTATCATAGGAATGGTAATCATGACAGTACAGTACTGGACCAAGAACTGATATACAGATCAAGAGAAAAAAGTTGAGAATTCAGAAGGAAACTCATATATGTATGGTCAACTGATTTTCAATAATGGTGTTAAGACCATTTAATGGGGAAAAATAGTCTTTTCAATAAACATTTATGGGACAATTGGATAGTCATATGGAAAAGTTGAACCCTTACTTCAGAGAATACACAAAAATTAACTCAAAATGGATGAAAGACCTAAATGTAAGAGAGATAAAACTATAAAATTCTTAGAAGAAAAGATAGAGACAAATCTTCATGAGATTGGATTCTTAGATATGACATCAAAAGTATAAGCAATAAAAAGATAAAATATACAGACTGGACTTTATCAAAATTAAAAGCTTTTGTGCTTCAAAGGACACCATTAAGAAGCAAAAAGACAACCCACAGAACAGGAGAAAATATCTGCAAATCCCTTATTTAACAAGGAAGTTGTATCTAAAATATATAAAGACCTCTAATGACACAATTAAAAAACAAAACAAAAAGACAACCCAACTAAAAACAAGGCTGAACACATCTTTTTCCAAAGACTTGCAAATGGCCAATAAACACATGAAAAGATGCTCAACATCATTAGTCATCTGGGAAATGCAAATGAAAACCACAATGAGATACCACTTTCATACCAACTAGGATGGCTACCATCAAAGTCAGATAACAACAACTGTTGGCAAGGATGTAGAGATACTGGAACCCTCATACACTGCTCAAAGAAATGTAAAATGGTGCAAATGCTTTGGAAAACAGTCTTGCAGATCCTCAAACAATTTAAATATAGAATTACCATATGGCTCAGCAATTCCACTCCTGTGGAATGAAAACATATGTCCACATAGAAACCTGTACACAAATGTTTATACCAGCATTATTCAAAAGAGCCAAAATGTAGAAACCACCCAAATGTCCATCAATGAATGAACAGATAAACAAAACATGGTATAACCATGAAACATTATTTAGTCATAAAAATTAATGAAGTACTACTAATACATCCTATAACATGAATGAAACTTGAAAATATCCAAACAGGAGGCACCCGGGTGGCCTAGTCAGTTAAGCATCTAACTCTTAGCTCAGCTCAGGTCTTGATCTCAGGATCATGAGTTTAAACCCCATTTGGGTAAGACGAGAAAGAAAATATCCAAACAGAAAGAAGCCAGTACACCAGCGCCTAGGTGGCTCAGTCGTTAAGCGTCTGCCTTCGGTTCAGGGCGTGATCCTAGGGTCCTGGAATCAAGCCCTGCATCAGGCTCCCTGCTCCACTGGGAGCCTGCTTCTTCCTCTCCCACTCCCCCTGCTTATGTTCCCTCTCTCACTGGCTGTCTCTCTGTCAAATAAATAAATAAAATCTTAAAAAACGAATGAATGAAAGAAAAAAAAAAGAAAAGAAAAGAAAAGAAAAAAGAAAAGAAAGTACAAAAAAACTCACTGTAGGATTTTATTCAGGTGAAAATCCAAAATGTAAAATCTATACAAACAAAAAGTATATTAGTGGTTGCTTAGAGCAGTGGGAGAAGGAATAGGGAAATTCTAACTAAAGGGTACTGGCTTCTTTGTGAAGTGCTGAAAATGCTCTAAAATTGACTATGTTGATGGTTTGCACCTGTGAATATACTATAAAACCATAATTGTACACATTTCATGAGTGAATTGTACGGTATGTGAAGTATCCTTCATAAAACTTTTTAAAAAGAAATTACCATAATGACCTTCTGTTCCATCTGGCTTATACAAATAATATAGAAATTAAGTGAATAAATTTGAATGAAAGAAACTCCGGGGAAATTGCTTACACTTTAAGTGCTCTAGCTCTTAAAGTTTGGTTTATTATGTTCCCAAAAGGTTTTAACAGGAAAAAAGGAAGTTAGATTGTAGTTTAATTAATGCTCATGGTTATAAAAAAGCAAAAAAATTTCACTTTTAAACAAGTTAAAAGTTTCAATATCTGTTATATACATGCAGAGAGAAGTAACTCATGTAACATTTCTAATCAGGAAGATGCCTTAAAAATTTTTTTTTTAAAAAAAACAAAAAAAAAGGGGGCGCCTGGGTGGCTCGGCGGTTAAGCATCTGCCTTCGGCTCAGGGCGTGATCCCAGCGTTATGGGATCGAGCCCCACATCAGGCTCCTCCGCTTTGAGCCTGCTTCTTCCTCTCCCACTCCCCCTGCTTGTGTTCCCTCTCTCGCTGGCTGTCTCTATCTCTGTCAAATAAATAAATAAAATCTTTAAAAAAAAAAAACAAAAAAAAAGGAACACTCCTTAGACAAATTATCTGTTTTGGCTTAAATACTATTATCCATTTCCTCCCTGATTTCAACACGTGTGTGTGTGTGTGTGTGTGTGTGCACGTGTGTGTCTCACATAATACTCTAGTATTGAAAAGGTTTAAATTTATTTTCTCCCAAAAAACCTACTAAGTTTTAATTTCTAAAATTCCTCTACTGGTTTTAATGGTGACAATAACATCTTTGAACATTATAAAATATAAAATTATGTACCCAACTAAGTTAAATAATAATAATGATAATAGGCAATACAGTTAAGGTCTTTATTTTTTTTAAGGTTTATTTATTTTAAAGAAAGAGCACACAGGGAGGGGCAGAGATAATAGGTAATACAGTTAAGGTCTTTATTTTTTTTAAGGTTTATTTATTTTAAAGAAAGAGCACACAGGGAGGGGCAGAGGTCGAGAATTTCAAGCAGACTCCCCACCAAGCAGGAGCTCGTCATGAGGGGCTCAACTCCACAACCCATGAGATCATGACCTGAGCTGAAATCACTAGATGGACAATCAACCAACTAAGCCACCCAGACTCCCCCATAATGTCTTTTTTAAAAAAGTAATTTTTTTTTTAAGATTTTATTTATTGAGAGAGAGAGGTAAGAGAGGGCACACGAGTGGGGGGAGGCAGAGAGGGAGGGAGAGAATCTCAAGCAGACTCCCTGGTGAGCACAGAGCCCAATGCGGGGTTCAATCCCACAACCCTGAGATCATGACCTGAGCCCCAATCAAGATTAGGAGGCTCAACCAACTGAGCCACCTAGGTGCCTGGGAATTAATTCTTATAGTGCCATAAATTATAAGAACTCAATGCATAAGCTTAAGTTGTGTTTTCAAAACCTTTAGTTAACTTTAAGACTTTAGATTAGTATAAAATTATGTTAATAATTAATCTTTGGATGCGTGGACAATTCCTAAGCTAAAAAAATACAAAACTGGTTTCTAAACATAGTTCTAATTTACCTCTGTCTCATTCATTTTAAAATGACCATCAAACAGACTAAAAACATATCAATGCCTTCAGATGCTAATATACAATTCACGTTAGCCACTATAAAAACAATGTTAAAAGGTTTATGTAATATGTACTCGGACACAGCAATAGCTATCTAGTTCTTGATTACCTACTTTGATATCCCTAATTTCCAAGGAAACAAAAGCTGGTTGCTTAGAGGTTGAAAATACTTGAGACTACACTAAATAAAACAATTACAGAAAAATATAAATAACATACACAAAGTAATGAATGTGTTTTATATATCAAATCAATTCTTATAATTTATTAAGAAGGTAAAATCAACACAAATTATATGCTATCTGGGGAGTCTGGGTGGCTCAGTCAGTTAAGTGCCTTCAGCTCAGGTCATGATTCAGGGTCCTGGGATTGAGTTCCATATCGGACTCCCTGCGCAGCACAATGTATGCTTCTCCCTCTCCCTCTGACCCCTGCTCATGGTCTCACTCGCTCACTTGCTCTCTCTCAAATGCATTAAAAAAATAAAAAAGAATTCTCACACCTTGCTATGTGATTATAAATCAGGCCAACCAATTTGGAGAGTGATGCAGCAGTATTTAGGCAAGTTAAACATGTACATACCCTAAAATGCAGCAATTGTACTTCTTGTATATGTAATACTACAAGGACTTTCTCACACATATGCAGAAGGAAATATGTCTAAAATGTCCACTCAAAAATCATTTTTCAGGATGGCTGGGTGGCTTAGTCGGTTAAGAATCTACCTTCGGCTCGGGTCATATAACCAGGGTCCTGGGATCAAGTCCCGCATTGGGCTCCCTGCTCAGTGGGGAGTCTGCCTCTCTCTCTACCTCTCTCTACCTCTATCCCTCCCCACTGCTCATGCTTGCTCTCTACCTCTCAAAATAAAATCTTTTTTTTTTAAAGTTTTTATTTATTTATTCAACAGAGATAGAGACAGCCAGCGAGAGAGGGAACACAAGCAGGGGGAGTGGGAGAGGAAGAAGCAGGCTCATAGCAGAGGAGCCCGATGTGGGGCTCGATCCCATAACGCTGGGATCACGCCCTGAGCCGAAGGCAGACGCTTAACCGCTGTGCCACCCAGGCACCCCTCAAAATAAAATCTTCTTAAAAAATCATTTTTCATAGTGAAAAACTGTCGAGACTAAATACATTGTACACCTGAAAATATAACACTATGTTAATAATACTTGAAGAAAAGGAAGAGTAGCATTTAGAAATAAATAAAATTTACCATTTAAAAAAATAATAGCAAAAGTGGAAACTACCCAAATGCTTACCCTTTAATGAATGGATAAAAAGTGGTATATTATTTGCAATAAAAAGGAATGAGTACTTAAAAAAAAAGAGAGAGAAACTAAATATTTTCATATAACCATACAAGGTGTTAACTATAAACTCAACCAGCCACTTGTTTTTTTATATATACTGAGAGCTAAGAATGGTTTGTGTATCTTCTAAGGTTACATCTTAAATGATTATTTAACTACAGACATAACTGTTTCCATTTTGCCTTTTGGCCAGCAAAGCCTAAAATATTTACTATCTGGTCCTTTAAGAAAAGTTTGTCAACCTCCACTCTTTATAAAGGGATAAAAATAAATCATTTATCAACATGAATAATCTCAAAAATGAACTGTGGAAAAGAAGCAAGTCACAGAAGGATGTGTATACTAAAAAAACCATTTTTATAAACTTTTAAAACCATACCACATGCTGTTCATATATACATGCACACATAGGAAAAGTATAAAAATATCCATGAGAATGTTAACTACCAAATTTAGTATATAGGCTACCGCTCACAAGAAAGAAGAATGAGCTCAGCAAAGGTACACATGGGATTTCAATGGTCACTATAATATTATATTTCTTAAGTGAGGTCATGGGGAAATCAGGTGTTACTTTTTTTTTTGTAAACCTGAAATATTTTGTAAACCTGGAAAGTGGTATGGAAATGGTGTGAAAAAGTTAGAAAGAATGTGTATGGGATTTTTTTTTTAATATTTTATTTATTTATTTGACAGAGATAGAGACAGCCAACGGGAGAGGGAACACAGCAGGGGAGAGAGAGAGGAAGAAGCAGGCTCCCAGCCGAGGAGCCCGATGTGGGACTCGATCCCGCAATGCTGGGATCACGTCCTGAGCCGAAGGCAGATGCCCAACAACTGCGCTACCCAGGCGCCCTGGGATTTTTTTTCTGTACTACAATGACATACACTACTATATTTTAGGGCACTATAATTTATTTCCATACATACCTAACACCTTGCAGTTTCTCACATATAGTATATATTATTTGTTGAGTAAATGAAAGAATAAATACTATGTCAATAAGCAAAAATATGCCAGAACAACACCTAACTCACTAGGTTGTTAGGACTGATGAAAATTCATTGAAAGTTCCTAGCAAATACTTGGCACATAACAAGCACCCAAAATATGTTAACTATTATCATCTTAAGGGGAGAAGTATTAAGATGTATACTTAATTATTGAAATCACATTAACCTCACTTAAAAGGAAGCAAATCAAACTATAAATTAAAAATGACTAAGGTGTGCCTGGCTGGCTCAGTTGGTTAAGAGTCTGCCTTCAGCTCACGTCATGATCCCAGGGTCCAGGGATTGAAGTCTGCTCCTGCCTCTACCTCTCCTTCTGTCCCTTCCCCTGCTCCTGTGCCCACTGTCTCTCTCTCACTCTCCTCTCTCTCTCTCCCAAATAAATAAATAAAATCTTTTTTAAAAAAATGACTAAGATGGTTAATGATACTGAAATTAAAAAATTAAATACATTTTTAAAAATGACTAAAATGGTAAATTTTACGTGTTTTTACCACTTTAAGAAAACAACTCTTAAGTGATGATAATACTTATTAAATATATCGCTCACATCCCATGTACTATATTATTCCCCATTTTAATATGATGAAACAAATTCAGATTACTACTTTGCCCTGGGGCATCCTCCAACTAACAGTTGAGTATGGATTTACAACCAGGTTTGCCAGACGGCAGAGCCCTTTATGCTAATACTGTTTCTCCATAAATGATTAAATGACGTTGACAAACTATTAAATGAACAGCAAAAATAACTATATTGTATAAATAACAGACATTACCCAGAATGATCAAGATTTTTCTTCTTAGCCAGGTTTTCCTCATTATTTTCCAATGACTCATTCTGGAAACACCCAGAAATTTCATCACGGTCAATAATTCTTCCAGAATCTTTAGCATTTAAAAACTCCTGTGCTCTTGAGCTGCCTGAAGTAGTTCTCCTCTGCCCTTTAAATGGAATAGTTTTTTCCTCAATATTCTTAGATGATTGATTTGATTTTTCAGCAGGTTTTCGTCTACTGTTGTGACACACTGACAATTCATTTCTTCTTGAAGAATTGCTATAAATAAGACCTGAAGGGTTCAATGATAACCTAAAGTTAGCATAATGTTTATCCAGATTATCGGGCTCACTGAAATACCAACACTATTTATTTACATGTAAACGCACACACATACCAATCTCAAAGGCTCTGTTTTCAAATTAAATTCATAAACTATGCAGCTTTTCAACACCTTTAAATTTATCACAAGCTTCCAAAACCATCCTCTGTGTCTCTGCCCACTACTCTTTTGGCCATCCTTAAGATTCTGTCATTTCCCAAGCTTCCAGCTTCAGTTTCTCACTCTATATGTACCTACTTTGAGGGACCCTTCTACTCTTAACTTTAATTACCATGTAGATGCTGGTATCCTAATATTCACCTACCACTCTCCCCAAAATCTGACCCTCTGGTTTTAGTTCCTATCTTAATAAAAAGTATAACTATTTACCCAGACACCTACATCAGAAATCTGAGTCATCCAAGACTCCTGTTCCTATCCACAATCAAATTCCCTAATCCTGTCATTTCTACATTCTTAATACCTCTCAAATCCACTTCTTTCAAGCTCTCCTATCACTGGACCCTCATCATTTCTTAACCAGATTATTAAAGCACCTCTTAGTCTCCCTTTCTCTAGCCTCGCTGTTCTTCAATCCATTCTTCACACTGCTTCAAGAATCATCTTAAGAAAACACAAGGTGCATCATGACAACCTTGCTAAAATCTTTTAGTGATTATAACTTAAGGATTAAGTCCAAATATTTTCAATAATTTATTTCTACACCTAGAGTATTTACTTCATTAATCAAAATTTTCAACATTCTCCTCCACAAACCCAAAAAGGCCAGCAATACTGAACTACCTGCATTTCTCTAAAGCACTAGTTCTTAAATTGTTGGTCCTTAGACCAGCAGGATCAGCATCACTTGAGAATTTGTTTCAAATGCAAATTCTCAGGCTTCACTTCAGACCTACTAAATCAGAAGCTCTGAGGAGAGCCCAAAAACCTGTGTTTTTACAAGCCCTCCAAATAACTCTGATAAAACAATTTTTAAAAGGTTAAACTCTCAGCTCCAGATCTCTGTACATGCTACTCTACTGGAAACATCCCATCCTTCCTCCTCATCCCACCCAGTCACTCAGCTGATTTCTAATTCATCCTTCAGGAAGCTTTCCCTAATTCCCATGCCTAAATTAAGTAGCTCTCTCTCAACCCTTTAATATTTATCATCCATCTGTTTACTTATCTTTCTCTTCCAGCTGACTGACAATTCCTTGAGACCAAGATTGCTCTTTTACCTATCTATATTCCCAATGCCTAACACCAAGGGCAGGACTGTCGTGAAGCAATTTTTTCCAGTCTACTGAGATATAATTGACATATAACACTGTATAAGTTTAGGGTACACAACATAATAATTTTATATATGTATGTATTGCAAAATGAATACCAAAGAATAAATCTTAAAAGTTCTCAGCATAAAAAAAAAAAAAGTTTAACTAGAGTGGTAAATTTAAGAAGGTGCTCACTCTCAGAGAGTCATACAAGTACTGAACCTGAATTCACAAAACCCTGAGACGAGGTGCCTCCTCAAATTTCTCATTCTATGTTACTCACTTGCCCCACTCTAGTACTGGCCCTGCCTATCACCACATTCCTGCCTCACAGTATAAATGTTTCTGAACATACATGAAAAAGCAATAGGGCCACACATCTACTTATAAGCAGCCTGCTTGCATATTAGGGAAATAAACAATGCATCAACAGTCAGGAAACCTGGGTTCTACTGTTTTCCAGTTTTAGCACAGAGGTCTATGACCTTAGGGTGCAAGCCATGTTGCTTTTTTGAGCTTCAGACTTTCTTTTTCTAGCAGATGAAAGATGTTTTAACTATGAGATCTATAAGCATTCCTCCATTTTTGTGACTCCCTAACTTGATCAGAAACTCAACATCTGTTTCAAGACTGCTACATAAGTCTTTTTTTAGTAAGTCTCAGAGTTCTAGAAAACTTATCCAGGCTTTGTAAGATTTTTATTTATCCATATATTTACACACTCATCTGATACAGTACAGTTTCAGGCACCTGGGGCAGAAAGGTGAGTTCCTCAAAGCAGTAACAGGAGTAAATAATATTTTATATACTAACTACATGCCACTTAGTCCTTAAAATGAGATAGAAGGATTTGTAATCATGTTACAGAATAAGAAACTGAACAAAACAACTTACCCAAAGTGGAGAACTCATAATTTAAACTCGGATCTAAGTCCAAAATCCAAGGAAGGCTACAACAGAATATTTCTTTCTACTATCAATCAAGGATCCCAGGGACTCAAAAATTCATAGCAACTAGGCCTCAGATGTAGTGCCATATTTGTTCTACTCTCACTTGTTGATCTAAATACCACAGAGTAAACAGTATCTACATATGTAAATGTTACCTTATCATCTACCATCTTTTCATGATTACCTCCTTTAAAAGATCAAAAATGTTTCCTGAAAAAATGTTCAAGATCATTAGCCATCAGGGAAATTCAAATCAAAACCACACTGAGATACCACCTTACGCCAGTTAGAATGGCAAAAATAGACAAGGCAAGAAACAACAATTGTTGGAGAGGATGTGGAGAAAGGGGATCCCTCCTACATTGTTGGTGGGAATGCAAGTTGGTACATCCACTCTGGAAAACAGTGTGGAGGTCCCTTAAAAAGTTAAAAATTGAGCTACCCTATGACCCAGCCATTGCACTACTGGGTGTTTACCCCAAAGACACAGACGTAGTCAAGAGAAGGGCCATATGCACCCCAATGTTCATAGCAGCATTGTCCACAATAGCTAAATCATGGAAGGAACCAAGCGGCCCTTCAACAGATGACTGGATTAAGAAGCTGTGGTCCATATATACAATGGAATATTACTCAGCTATAAGAACGAACGAATTCTCAACATTTGCTGCATATATACAATGGAATATTACTCAGCTATAAGAACGAACGAATTCTCAACATTTGCTGCAACATGGACGGCACTGGAGCAGATAATGCTAAGTGAAATAAGTCAAGCAGAGAAAGACAATTATCATATGATTTCTCTCATCTATGGAACATAAGAACTAGGATGGTCGGTAGGGGAAGAAAGGGATAAAGAAAGGGGGGGTAATCAGAAGGGGGAATGAAACATGAGAGACTATGGACTATGAGAAACAAACTGAGGACTTCAGAGGGGAGGGGGGTGGGGGAATGGGATAGACTATGGAGCATCGAACTTTACATCGGAATCCGGGGATGTACTGTATGGTGACTAACATAATAAAAAATCATTTAAAAAAAAAAATCAAATTTACATTTAAAAAAGAATATTAGAAAAGGAATAAAAAAGGAAAAAAAAAAAAAGAAGTAAAAGGCAGGTTTGCTTACAGCCTTGAAAAACAGAAAGTGTCCCATATAATAAAGTTAATGTCTTATGGCAGGCATGCTTACTTCCCATTATGGAAGATTCAGGTTCCCTACACCTGGGGTTCCTCTCCTCTAATGCAACCTAATGTGTGTGCCCATGTCACCTGCCTCTTCCTATCACGCTGTGGGAATTGGGCCTCAGGGAACTGACACCAAAAAATAATGATAGTCAAACTACTGCTATAGCTGTGAATAATAAAGTTCTTCGTCTCTGAAAAAAAAAAAAAAGATCAAAAATATTTCCAAAACAATAAATGTTTCACATTGTACAGAAAAGAGTTGGCATGGCAGACATAAGAATGTTAGACCTGCTTGCAAAGTTAGCTCTTGACTAGCATTTGGGAACTTTAATTTCGGAGGGTTCCCATCGTTTCCTAACTGATAAATGTGGTTTAGTGTGCCTAAAGTGCTTTGCAAAAAATATGATTTATGTGAAAGACTTGCTTTTCTTCAAGGAGTCTGGAATTTTAGTATTTGCTAGGCAGAGGGTGCCTAGGTGACCACCTCCAGTAAAAGTCTCAGGCACTAAATCTCTAATGAGCTTCCCTAGTAGGTAACATTTCACACACCCATCATAAGTATTTATTGCCGTAAGAACTAAGTGCCTCTGATATGAATCCATTGAGGACTCCTTCAGACTTTGCCAATGTACTTTTTCTCCGATTTTGCTTTGTATTCTCTTGTTGTAAGGAAACTTCAGACTTCCATTATCACTTCTCTCACTTCACTTTCACCTGATGGCCTTGCTTACTACTTCACTGAGAAAACAAAAAAGTCAGAAGAATACATATTCATCTTCTCACCATCAACTCTACCAACCTACTTCCATCTGTGTACTGCATCACAGGCCCCTCCTTACCTATCTAAGGACTGTGATCCTATATTTATGCTCTAACTTTCTAGGAGGTTGGTTTTTGGGTTTTTTGGTGTTCTTTTTTTAATTCAGGAGTCTTTTTTAGGTTTTTATTTAAATTCCAGTTAGGAGGGGCACTGGGTGGCTCAGTCAGTTAAGCATCTGCCTTTAGCTTGGGTCATGGTCCCAGGGTCCTGGGATAGAGCCCAGCTTGGGGCAGGGGCAGGGAGCCTGCTTCTCCCTCTTTCCCCTCCCCACTGCTTGTGCTCTCTCTCGCTATCTCTCTCTCTAAAATAAATGAATGGTATTTTTTAAAAAAAATTCTAGTTAGTTAATATACAGTATAATATTTGTTCAGGTGTACAATATAGTGATTCAATACTTCCATACATCACCCAGTGCTCGTTAGGACACGTGCACTACTTAATCCCCATCACCTATTTAACCTGTCCCCCTACCAACCTTCCTTCTGGTAACTATAGGTTTGTTCTCGTCTGTTGCTTGGTTTGCCTATCTCTCTCTCCTTTTTTTTTCCCTTTGCTCATTTGTTTTGTTTAAATTCCACGTGAGTGAAATCATAGGTATTTGTCTTTCTCTGACTGACATATTTCGCTTAGCATAATACTCTCTAGTTCCATCCATGTCATTGCAGATGGCAAGATTTCATTCTTTTTATGGCTGAGTAATATTCTGTTGTGTATGTGTGTGTATACGACATCTTTACACATTCATCTGTCAAAGGACAGTGGGGCTGTTTCCATAATTTGTCTACTGTAGATAATGCTGCTATAAACATCAGGATGCATGTATCCCTCTGAATTAGCATTTCTATATTTTTTGGGTAAATATCTAGTAGTGCAATTGCTGGATCACAGCTATTTTTAACTTTCTGAGGAAGCTCCATACTGTTTTCCACACTGGCTGCACCAGTTTGCATTCCCACCAACAGTACAAGAAAGAGGGTTCTCTCTTCTCCACATTTTATGAGGTTATTTTAAATGAGCAGATAAACTGACATAACATTTTGCACATTACAAAAAAAAAAAAAAGACCTTCCTTTAACCCCACATCTCTATGTTCCCTTATCTTACTATCTCTCCTTCCTCATGTCCTACTCTTGAAACCACTTCAATCAGGCTTTTGGTCTGATCATTCCACAGAAACCATTTCTATCAAAGTGACCAACAACCTCCATATGGCCAAAATTATATTGTCAGTTCTTAACTCTCATCTACTTCAAGCCATCAGCAGTATTTAAGAGTTCATCACTCAATTCTTTTTTTTTTTAAAGATTTTATTTATTTATTCGACAGAGATAGAGACAGCCAGCGAGAGAGGGAACACAAGCAGGGGGAGTGGGAGAGGAAGAAGCAGGCTCATAGCGGAGGAGCCTGATGTGGGGCTCGATCCCGTAACGCCGGGATCACGCCCTGAGCCAAAGGCAGACGCTTAACCGCTGTGCCACCCAGGCGCCCCCATCACTCAATTCTTAAAATGCTTTCATTACTTTGCTTCTATAGCCCTAAATTCTCTTCATTTTCCTTTAACCTTACTAACTGCTCCTGTTTCGTTTCTTTTGGTGGATCTTCCTTCCCCTCTCAACTCCTGGCATTGGAGTCTCCCAGGACTCAATCCTTGGCTTTCTTTCTTCTCTAGTTTAGTCTATCACTAGGTGATTTCAGGGAGTCCTAAAGTTTTAAATATCATCTATATATTGATAAGTCCCTAATTATATGTCCTCCCAAATCTTTCCCCCTAACTTTAAAATCATTTACCAGGCTATTTCCTCAATATAACTACTTTGATATCTAATTAATTTATTATAACCTGAAATCTTGACATCCTTTCCAAATCTGCTTCTTTCATACTTTCCCTCATCTCAGTAAACAGCAGAGCTCCCTTATTCTATTTGTTCAGGCAAAAAAAAAAAAAAAATCTGAGTCATCCGAGACTTCTGGTTCTCTTTTACTCCAATCTGTTAGTACCGAATCCAACCACTTTTCATCTCTTCCCTCCAACAATCTCTTAACTAGTGCCCATGCCCTAGTTTCCTATTTAACAGTAAAAATAATTCTTTCAGGGGTGCCTGGGTGGCTCCATCGGTTGAGTGTCTGCCTTCAGTTCAGGTCATGATCCCAGAGTCCCAGGATCTACCCCCAAGTCGGGCTCCCTGCTCAGTGGGGAGTCTGCTTCTCCCTCAGACCCTCACCCCACTTGTGTTCTCTCTCTCAAATAATAAATAAATAAAATCTTTTTTAAAAAGTCTCAATTTAAAAAAAAAAAAGAATAATTCTTTTAAAAGAGGACTCAATCAAGTCACTTTATTGCTTAAAATCTTCCAGTGGCTTCCCAATACACTATCTAAACTATCTCAGTCTCTCTGACTTCATCTCTCCTGGCTTACTCATCTTTAGCCATAATGGCCTTCTTGAATTCCTCAAAAATGCCAAGTATGCTCCATCAGCACCTTTAGAAATACTGTTCCTTTGGTCTGAAATGTTACACACCAAGTTATTTGTATGGTTCCCCTCTTCATTTTTCTGAGATATGTGCTCTGAAAGATCAAAATGGACTCTCATTACTACCTTTTATAAAAACATTATTCTGTTCTATCTTCTTATCCACTCCCATTTCTACCATCTACTTCCCTTCTCTATCCTTTATCTGCTTTATTTTTCTTTATTGCCTATCACTGCATGAATTATACACTTATGTTGCTAGTCTTCCTCCACTCAAATATAAGTCCCATGAGAGCAGGGCTTTGTTTTTCCACAGCTATATCCCTATACCTAGAATACAGTATATAGTAGAGCCCAATATCTTCACACTTCACTGTTTTAATATTTCTATTAATGATCCAATTTAACTTTGTCCTCATTAGATTTTCTATGGAAAATGGAGTATAAATCAAACATAAAGCCTCTTATAGAACGACTTTTTGGAGCTCTCAATGAACATCATTTGAATAAAATACTTACTCTGTTCTGACTTTACCACCCACCAATTAGACGGACGCCTGGAAATTCTTCGACTTCTTGTAATAGTTGAAGTCACTTCATCAGGTACAAGTTTATTCTTCTTGGACCCACTGGGAAAATGCTTCTTTTTATATTCCTTATCTTTTTTCTGATTCTCTGTATAAAGACCATTAGTGCTATTTTTCTTGTTTCCTAAATTAAAGAAAACCATAAAAAAGAATTTACAATCTATGGAACCAAAGAGTTTTCAGAAAATCACAATAGGTTTAAAAAAAAAAAACAAACCCTCACTTATAGGAATGTCTTAAATCTATTCTGTGGGCTTCTTTCATCTCTCTTTTTTTTAAAGTCAAATGTTCTCGGTAAGATCTGTTTCTGTCAGTTAAATGCAAACTTTTCACATTGCTTGATAACTACCATATACTCCTGAGCCAAAAAGTTGAGTATACTCTGAAAAAGGAAAAATATATGGCTTTTTCCAACTACTTACCAATGTCCCAAGTTAAAAAAAAAAAAAAAAAGGTAACCACTGCTTCTCTGTTTTGAATTAAATCATTATTTTGTCAATATAACTTTTGAAAGAAGAGATTTAAAGTGAGGTTTCAATAAAGAGATGTTCCTATACGAAGGAAAAACATTATTTTTGTGAATAGAATTTAAAAAAAGAAAAGAGAGGGGCGGCTGGATGGCACAGTCGTTAAGTGTCTGCCTTCAGCTCAGGGCGTGATCCCAGCATTCTGGGATCAAGCCCCACATCAGGCTCCTCCACTAGGAGCCTGCTTCTTCCTCTCCCACTCCCCCTGCTTGTGTTCCTTCTCTCGCTGGCTGTCTCTGTCAAATAAATAAAATAAAATCATTAAAAAAAAAAAAAGAAAAGAGAATGAGATGAAACAATGAATATGGCAAGCAATACATAGATAATGAAAAGGTTTGGTGTCAGCAATAACCTCATTTCACTACCATGACAAATGGGTAAAAAAATAATCTAACAGAAGGGTGAAATCAATTCTAGTTGTTTTTTGTGGCTGACAACCAAGAGAAAAAAAATCAGGGAAATAAATACAAGATATTTCAACACAAATATTACAGCTAAGAGGGGCACAATCACCAAAATGGAAAATTTCTTCTTCTCAGAAATAGGTTTAAAATATTAGGTGTTTGTAGACAGAACAGAAAATTTTCTTGATCATCAAATAAATCAAGAAACCATCATTTATCAAGCAACTGAGACAAAGATTTCTGGTCTAAAGAAGGAATTAAATTCATATCAAGTAGGAAATATTCATGGAGTAAACAAATACATAAAAGTATGTAAGACCAATAGAGCAGGTATTATATATATTCACATAATTAAATATGAAACTATACAGAACTTTTTAAAAAGATGAAAGGACATCATAACACAGGTTAAAATCTGGAAATATGGTAAATACAAGACCAGACTTTCACTAAGAAGATAAATTTGGGAAAATAATTCAGATGAAGATGATATCTAAAGCAAAGGAATAATTTTCTCAAGGTATGAATATAAAGAGCAAAGGGCAAACTATTAAATGGGGAATATGGAAAGAATCGCCAAAATTTTTAGATGAAATGAGGAAAAGTAATCCATAAAGACATAGAAGGAATTCAAACAAAAAAACAGGAGAATCAGAATATTACAGCATCAGAAATTAGCTAGCGTTTAATTAGGCTATAATGAAAACTACATCTTGTCATCTTTACTGTATGTAGCATTTATCATTGTATTTGGCACATAGGCTTGAAATATGAATTCAGGGTGAACCAATGTTATAGTAGACAATGAAATTGGCAAAAGTATTTCCCAGCATAAGCTATTTTAGATAGGATCCAAGTTTTTGATACACCAAGTACACTTCACAGATCAGCTGTTTCAGCATCACCTGGGAGAGACTGTTTAGAAATACAGAATCTTGGGGTGCCTGGGTGGCTCAGTTGGTTAAACGTCCAACTCTTGATTTTGGCTTAGGTCATGATCTCAGTATCATGAGCTTAAATCCAGTGTCAGGCCCTGTGCTCGGCTGGGAGTCCGCTTGTCCCTCCCCCTCTCTCTGCTTGCTCTATTTCTCTGTCTAAACAAGAAAGACGAAAGAAGAAAAGAAAAGAAAAGAAAAGAAAAGAAAAGAAAAGAAAAGAAAAGAAAAGAGAAAAGAAAAGAAAAGAAAAGAAAGAAAAAAAAGAAAGAAAAGAAGGAAAAAGAAAAAGAAAAGAAGAAAGAGAAAGAAAGAAAGAAAGAAAGAAAGAAAGAAAGAAGAAAGAACAAAAGAAAAGACAGAGAGAAAGGAAGGAAAGGAGAGGGAGAAAGAGAGAGAGAAAGAATCAATCAATCTTGGGCAACACCTGAGATCTACTAAGCTAGTTTATGAATCAAAATGTTAAGAAAATTCTCAGGGAACTCAAATGCATATGCAAGTCTGAAAAGTACTGTTCTGCTGTTTTAGTCATTCTCCCAGTTAAATCTGATTAAGGAGCAGAGAGATAGAAAATGAGCCAAATTATGTCGAGATCCCTTACAGCAGTATAACCCTGAGTCCAGTTTGAGAATAAGTTACAAGATTCGGCAACTCTGAATTTGAGATAAAGAGAATGATTTATGCTTATAAAAGGAGTAAAAGAGAAATATTAGCCTTAATGATCTGAACCAGGCACAAAAAAAGTTGATGAAAAAAGAAAGAATATACTTTACCAATATTGTGCTTAATATGGGAATCAATCAATATGCTAGAAGTGATGAGAATGGGAGATATTGGAATAGCCACCACAGATAGCAAAAACTCGACAATAAAGAATACATTTTAGGGAATGAATATAGATAATAATAAAAGGTGAGTTCACAAAACACTAAAGCAAAGACAGAGAATTTTCAACATGATTGCCGCTGATTAGTGGGTTTAAGGAATTATCTGTACAGTTGCAAGAATCCTAACCAGTGAGCATCATTTTCAGGCCTCCTGTATGTCCACCTTCATTTCTCTTCTCCAACTCCTTTTCTTCTATTTCCCCCTTTTTTTCTTTCCCTTACCTTATCAAAAGTATCCTCAGGAACTGTTTTTTTTTTTAAATAAAGACTTTATTTATTTATTTGAGACAGAATTAGAGAGAGAGAACAGGGGGATCGGCAGAGGGAGAGGGGGGCTCGATCCCAGGTCCCCGGGATCATGAGCTGAGCTGAAGGCAGGCAATTAACCAACTGAGCCACCCAGGCACCCCCTCAGGAACTGTTCTAACAAATGAGAGGCGCTCGTGATGACAGAAATTACCCATGTTCATGAATAAACTTAAAAAAAAAAATTATTGTGAACAATGATTTAGTGACACACTGGGATAGGGAGTAATAATCAAGTAAAGGGATATTTAAACTGAGTACAAAGCTTGGTAGGGGAAAGAGTACATTTAGGAAAATTCTTCTAAGCAAAAGGTACAGCATTTTAAAAGGCCCACAGTTGAAACAGGAGTTTGTTCACGGAACTGGAAGAACTTCATTATAAAGTAACCAGGAGATGAATCTGGGGAGTAGAGAGAAAACAGAGGGTATGTGCATAAACTGCTACAATAATCTAAGAAATAAATGACTCTAACTTGGCAAGGAGAACAGCAAGAGGAATAGAGAGCAGTAACAGATACGAAAGCTACAGATGTGAAAGTCAAACTTTACACAGGTTGCTAAAGAGGAGTCAAAGATGATTTGGGTTTCTTTCCTGAGCTACTAAATTTACTATGGTCCCATTTATGAAGATAGGAAAACTAAAGAAGGAGCAATTTTAGAAGAATTTAGTTTCTAATACATCCACTTTGAGAAGCCTAAGAGACATGGGACGTGGAAAAGTTCACTGCCTCAACATAAATCATTAGTTTAGGCATTCCAAATTTGTCAAGTGCCTTTTGAATTAAAGAAAAAATATCTTCAAAGTAAAAATACCCTTGGAATTAAATTATTTTCATATTATTAGTCTTTGAAAACTGATATGGTTAGCAGAATAATATCTTTCCAAAAATGTACTCACCCTAATCCACAAAATCTGTGAAAATGTGACCTTATATGGCAAGAGACTCTGCAGATTTGACTAACAGTATAAACCTTAAAATAGGGAAATTATCCTGAATTATCTAGGCTGGTCCAATCTAATTATATGTGTTCTTAAAAGTAGTGGTCAGAAAGACAGGACAATGGAAGAAGAGGCAAAAGAATTTGGAAATGTGAGAAGGCTGGTATTTCTGGCTTTGAAGATGAAAGAAGGGAACCATGACGCAAGGATATAAACAACTTCAAGAGGCTAGAAAAGACAAGGAAACAGATTCTCTCCTAGAATCACCAGAAAGAAAAGCAACCTTGTCAACACGTTGATTTTAGCTGAGTGAGATCTATTTCAGACTTGTGACCCATAGAACTACAAGATAATAAATGTGTGTTGTTTGAAGTCACTAAGTAAGTGGTAATTTGTTATGGCAGTGACAGAAAATTAATACAACTGGTAATTAATCAGACATTATATTCACTAACCAATCTAGATTAAGACGAATTTAATATATCTGAAAATCTGTGTGAAGAATTTGGCAGGTACTTAATAAATGCTTAACATCTATAATTAAACAGTATCCCTCAAGTATACTTTCTTGATACAATGTCTCTTCCTAAGAACTTACAATAAAGCAAAATTTTGTACCTTTAAATTTTATGAATTAATATTCTACTTAAAGGACTAATAAAAAAAACTTTCCTATAATATAACTTCACTTTGGTCAGATTCTTTGTATTTTCTTAAAATTGCCAGCTGCTAATGAGGAAGTTGAAAGAAAGAGAGAGAAAGAGAAAGAAAAGAAAAAAGAGAAAGAAATCCAATAAAAATAATATGGGGGGCACCAGGGTGGCTTAGTAGGATAAGCATTTGCCTTCAGCTCAGGTCATGATCCCAGGGTCCTAGGATCAAGACCAGCTTTGCCAGGCTCCCTGCTCAGTGGGGAGTCTGCTTACCCCTCGCCCATGAGCCCCTCCCCCTGCTCGTGTTTTCTCTCTCTCTCTCAAATAAAAACCTTTAAAAAAATAATAATAATATGGGACATGTCAGACATTTACAAAGAGAGGTCCAAAAATAGAAAAGGTGGCTTTTTCCCCTTTATTTTAAGCAGAATTTTTCAAATACACAAAGGTACAAACAGACAAAACTGAAGTCTGACAACTATTATTTCAGGTGATATAAAGTCTATGTTGTAGATTACACAAAAAGAAAGCTAAAATAATTGAATAAGTAATAACTAAAGTGGAATTTCTTTTCATAAAAACTAGCTTAAATACTATGCCTTAATATATACTCTTTCTCATTTCTGTATCAGCAATATTATATTATATTATAGTCATCTAGGACCTCTAAGTACAAATACAATTCTAGTGAAGAAAGTTTTCTGGTTAGCTAATAGTTTTTTCAAATCAGTATCGAAAACACTTTCACTTATTTCAAAACTTCTTGATAGTGCTGAAAAAATACAGGCTCTAACGAGGGGACAGATCCTGAGCCAGTATTTTTGAACCTTGAGTGTCATCACCTAACTTACAGGATTATCAAGAAGGATTATATTTTGTACATATAAAGCATCTAATACATTTGTTAATGTATTCTAAAGAAATTCTGTAAGAATAACTACCCTTTCTATTACTTAAAAAGTGGTACATGGGGCGCCTGGGTGGCACAGCGGTTAAGCGTCTGCCTTCGGCTCAGGGCGTGATCCTGGCGTTATGGGATCGAGCCCCACATCAGGCTCCTCTGCTATGAGCCTGCTTCTTCCTCTCCCACTCCCCCTGCTTGTGTTCCCTCTCTCGCTGGCTGTCTCTATCTCTGTCAAATAAATAAATAAAATCTTTAAAAAAAAAAAAAAAGTGGTACAAAGAACGTAAATGAATCTTTTCTTCATGACAGTGTCATCATTACAAACCTCAGTCACTACAATGATGACATAAAGAGTGCAGCCATGCTCCAACTTTGTCTGAGACAATCCCAGTTTATGCTTCCTGTCCTGACATCTCCTCTCATTCTCAAGTGTCCCAGTTTGGATGATAAATAATATAGTGATCCAAGATAAAAAAATCTATTGAGATATTACTTAGATAACTGTTCTCTGTAATTCTATTATCATCCTGTGAACACGTGTATATCTGCTAGTCTACAGACACTACTAGATTGATTTTTTTTAATGGTGATAATTGTGTCTTAGTTATCTTTGTAATTTCAAGGCTAATTCAGTGTCTGGCAATTTACTGAATGTTAGATAAATGAGTAAATGAAGGAACAGAACAGTATCAAGTTTTACCCTATAAGAAATAGCCCCATACTATCTTGGGTTTTTTTTCCCCCCCAGTTTATATTTTAATAAACCTCAAAGAATATATGATGTCTTATTCATATTCTGGTAACCATCTGGTTTACAAGCCTTTTCCCTTCACTTTTCCCTTTATATATGCTGCCACCTTAGAAGCTACACAAAACTCAAGTGACTCAGAATTGAATTACATGTAAAATAGAGATGCTAGAAAACAGTCTATAAATTTAGGTTTACTTTGCCTACTTCCTAAAGCTAAATAGAAATATTACAAAAACATAAAGTGGTAGAATAATGTTCACAGTTATACTTAATATAAAACACTTACCCACAGGCAGCATCTGTTTTTGGAAATATCAACATTAATCATCTCTTCATACTCTTCCATATTTCTGTCTGAATTTCTCTGTAACTTACCTTGGGTGATATGTGACATATTTATATTTTTATTTTTAGATTGTTCCATATCGATCTGTTCTTCAAGTACATTGTCCTTAAATTTTCTTCTCTGTTTTTGTTTTATAGTCCTTTTCTCTCCAGATGATTTCTCTGCATTCTCATAATTCGTTTCATATTTTGTAGATCTATCACGATTTTCCAGTTCATCTGTCAAAGCACAACTCCTACCCAGTCTTTTTTGTTCAGAGGGCTGAGATTTCTCTACTGGGTAAGCTGTGTCAGAATATTTGCCACTTGTCAAAGTTGTAGGTGATACATTGTGATGTTTTTCTCTTGACTTCTTACTTTGAAGGAGTGCAGAGCTCTCTGCAGGGTATACTGTGCATTGTTTCAGAGGCCCAGCCTTTCTGGGTACAGTAATCCAAGATCGACTGGCAAAACTTCTCTCTGATTCATCAATTATAAATTCATCCTCTAACAACTTTAGGTCATTTGAAGGAGATGAATGAAGTGGAGCAGTCACTATATGCCTAACAATAGGACTAAAACAGGATGTTATAATAAATAATAGCTCAAAAAATAAAGTTTTTACCTTTGCTTTGTGAAGAAAATAATCTATATAAGAAATAAAATCTATTTATCTTTTAAAGAACAATGCACATCTCCTCAATTTTCCCTTACCCTTGAAAATCCTCCTCTTCTTTTACATTTCTGTAATACCTGATTATACTCATTTTTAACACTAACGAGATCACAGCAATTTAGAGCTGAAGGAAGCTTAGACATCAACTAATGTAATGCCCACCCAACCCATTATATATACTGAACAGTTGAAACCCAGAAATGTGTTAAACATAGCCCAGACACATTGACGGATGGTCCAAAAATGCATGCCATTATTATGTATGTTATACTAATTATATGTTTGTTTAGATTAGTATGGATGTCTCTTAAGGGCCAGATTTCTTCACATCCAAAACAAGGTTATTTCCAAGACATCTTCAAGTCTAATATTCTAAGAAAACACTACTAAATTATGCACTAAATTATATTATATAAAAATTCATTCCAAGTTTGAATAATTCACATACGTTTTCAAAAAAGTTTTAATATTACAATCATGGTATTGAAATAAATTGAAAGTATTTAGAAAGGCAGGCAAATTGGGATTAAACAGCATCTCTTCCAATTAGTTGGGAAAGGTTTCTAGAGAAGGAAGGAATTATTTAAAGGATAGTAATCTGATGGACTCTTGCATTTCCTTCCTTTTTATAGCAACACCCTCAAGCAAACCACATACTGAAGTGAGATATGCATAAGTAAAAACTTAGGGTAAACACCTAAATTCTAAAGCTAGCATATGCACTCCTGTTTCTGCCTTTTCCGCTTGAGTAAGGATGCTTAACCATTGTGTCTGCTTTTTCTATCTTTTTACTAATTAAGATATACAAAAAGATTATGAAGTGAAAATGCCTTTTCTACTTCCCTAATCTCAAACCCTTGATAACTGTTATAATGTAAAAACAGAACACACACATACATACACACACGTGTGTGTGTGTATATATATATATATATATATATATATATATACACTAAGAAATACACTATCTTCTAATAGTTTTGCAAGTTTATTTACTTAGAAAACTCTAGAAAATCCAATGAAAAACAAAGTCAATATAAACAGAAAACCACAACAAATGAATGCTTAAACAGAAATGTTACTTTTCAACATTTAAAGAAATAGCCAATCTGTTATAAATAGGTTTAATGTGCTTTACTGTATATAACTCATAATTTTATATGTTAGTTTTTATATATAAAGAAGTAATGCTAAGAATTTAAAAATTAAGCCTTCCTAAACCAGCCAATAAGAATTCTCTAGGGGTGCCTAGGTGGCTCAGTCGGTTAAGCATCTGCCTTCAGCTCAGTTCATGACCCCAGGGTCCTGGGATTAAGCCCCGCATCAGAAAGCCCGCTATTCCCTCTCCCTCTGCTGGCCACTCCCCCTGCTTATGCTTGTGCACGCTCTCGCTCTCTGTCAAATAAATAATAAATAAATAAATAAAAGTCTCTAAATCTGCTCCTCTATTCTACTTCAAGGGACTTCCATAACATCAAGATTATTCAAACTGAAGATATCCTTAGGAAACAACGTTGACACTTGCTTCAGACTGAATGACTATATACTTCCAAAATTCATAAACTGAAACCTAATCCCCAATGGGATGGTATTTGGGGGTGGGGCCTTTATGAGGTGATTAAGTCATAAGGGTAGAACACTCATGAATAGAATTAATACCCTCATAAAAGAAGCCTCAGGAAGCCCCCTTTCCACCTTCTGCCATGTGGTTATATAGCAAGAAGATAGCCATCCACGAACCAGGAAGCAGACGTCACCAGAAAAGAAAAAGGAGACTGGCATATGACAAGGGAAAATGGTATGCCAAAACAGGGACAAATGCAAATGTGTATGACCAAGTTGGCAGAAACAGTTAACTAGGGAGCACAAAGGCCATAAATACCAACAGACAAATCTGAAGCTTCTATAGGCCAGTGTTTCCCATCCCTAGCTGCCATTAATTCTAGTTAACCGCAATGCTGAGCTACAGGTAAGAATCACTGTGTGGTCACTATAGAACCTCTGAAGGTTTTTAAGTAGGCAAGAACAGATTAAAGTTTATTTTAGGACTATACTTTTATTAACACAAGCGGAAGAAAAGGAAAAAAGATTTAAAGCTCTTAACAGTGAAATACACCCTGACGTAATTCTATTTCAAAATACTGCCTTCATTCTTTGATATCATACAGACTAGAAAGTGCTAATGAGCAAAAGCACTGAATAAGCAATGAAAGCAATGAATGCTGAATAAACTTTCTTTCACATTTAATTTAGTAAGTATTTAATGATGGCTTTGGGGGTGATTTGCTGGTAAGAAACTACACTCTCCTTAGGGTTAGGCATAATTCCAATTAAAATTTGCACCAATTAAGATCAACTTTTAGTTAAATAGCATTAAGAATTCTTCATATTGTTCACAGAACATAAAAGAAAAATGTCTCAAAAGACAGTTTCTTAATAACTCACCTGGATTCACTTTTTCTTTTTACAGTTTCTAAAAATAATGTTGAAAAACTCTTTTTAGCTTGTGGCTGAATTTCATCTTCTGAATCTGGTACTCTTTTCTCAGATGTTCTTGACGATTTCCTCTCTTGTTCTTCTGATATTTTATCCTCTATTTCTGATACTTTATTTACTATTTCTACTTTCTTCAACGCATTTTTATCTTCAAAATTTAACCTAAAAGGTTAAAAAGAAGGCAAGCTGAATACTCTCACAGTTTGCTGAGTTAGGAGTTTTCCTGAACTCCCTTTCAGTAATAATACAGAGCACTTATAAAATTTTTCTCTAGGCCTTTATTTAAAGCCCTTAAATTCTGATTTGAAATCTCTTAAAATACACAAGGCAATTGCTCAGGATAATTACATTTCTCATTTGTCAATGGAAAAAAGTAAGAGAAAAGACCAAGGAAATCTGTAGCATAGAAGACTAGTTCTCAAACATTTAGTAAGATTTTGAATCATCTGAAGAATCTTATTAAAATGTAGATTCTGATTTCGTAGGTCTAGAATAGGGTTTGAGATTCTATATTTCTAACAAGCTGCCAGATAATGCATTGCTCTTGATCCTGAGCTGCATACCACATTTTGAACAGCAAAATCTTAGAATGTACTTAACTCCTTGGCTCCAAGAATTACACAAGACACTAGACAGATATTAATTATACTCACTGCAAAAGTCCCCAATAGCAAAGGACTTTGAATGATCTACCTTGCTTCTTAAAGGCCAAAATGAGCCCCAAGAAATAGACATGAATTTACCACAACTTACCCTCAAAATACTTATCCTTTGCTACATATAAATGACCCGATATATACCTACCACTGTAATTACAAATGACATAGAGAAAATACTCTTAGGAAGTTACAGAAAACATATTATAAGAAGAAAATACTTTTTTCCCATAGATTATAGAAATGTTTACCCACAAACTTCTCTGAAGTATACTTCAAGCCTTCCTTATTAAACTGAATATAAACTGAACTGTTATGCCCGTCTCATGTTAATATTCCTTAATACTTACCATAAAATACATTAAAAATAAATAACTTAAAAATTTTTATGTAGGATTCATATTATTTCAATAAATAAAAATTCACCTTTTTCTGGTTTTAAAAGAAATCTCTGTACTTGAAGACAATGTATTTACTGAATTTTCAGAAGTGTAGGTCTCTTTTTTTTGGGCAATAGATGGAATTGCATTTTGTGATATACAAGCTTTTGCATCCAAAAGAACAAAAGGTGAGCCAACAGATAAGTATAATTCCTCATGGGCTTCACTGTGATGATCTTTTCTTTTTTTACTTGACATTCTTCTCAAGTCAGGTGTATTTTTAGAACCAACATCAGTTGCCAAAATTTGCTGATGAACTTCATGGCCCTGAACTAGAAGAAAATTATATGAAGATATTAAAATTTTTTAAAATAATAATATTAGAACTAAATGTGCTTTTTAAAATTCAGCAGCAATAACTAGAAATAGTTTTCATAAGACTCACAGTTCATTAAGTTTACAAAGACCTATGATTAAAATACTAAGTGCTTTAAAAGTTCTAATTCATGAAATTAATGAATATAAAGACGCATTTGTTCCATGCTCTCAAGTTTTGAAATGACAAAAATTTTCAAACAGAAAATTCACAATTCTATGCATAGTCAATTTACCCAAGATTTAAATAAATCTATACACAGCTAAAATAATGAAGTAAGGCTAGAGAAATTATGAGATTCAATCTTTAGGTTAAGAGTCAGTAAACTAATAAGGCAGCTAGACAGCCACATATTTATACATATATATACACATATAGAGACATAACAGATATGTATAGAGATATATAAAAGATTTGTATGTGTGTATATGTAAAGGTATACATATAAAAATACTCTTTAGACATAAAAGTTTATATACATACATATATATGTACCTTTATATGTGTATGTGTGTGTGTGTGTATATATATATATAAAGAATATACATATTCTCTAAGCCTTATTACCTTCAAATATCAAAGAAAAAGTACAACTGTTGGGGAGTATTCATATTGATTTATACTACTAAAAAGCAAAGATTACAGGCATCTGGGTGGCTTAGTCGGTTAGGCAGTCCGACTCTTAATTTCAGCTCAGGTCATGATTTTAGGGTAATGAGATCAAGCCCCAAGTCGGGCTCCGCATATAACACAGAGTCTGCTTGGGTTTTTCTCTCTCTCTCTCCCTCTGCCCCTCTCCCCCAACACACACACTCTCCCTTTCTCCCTCTCACAAATAAAATCTTAAAAAAAAAAAAAAGCACAGATTAAAAATTTTAAATAAATTAAAAAGGGGCTTTTGGAAGGTTATGGAACAAGACAGTATACTTAGCTTTTTCTGCTTTTCCCTCTAAATACAACTAAACTAAAATCCTGGTAATTATCCATCAAACAACAATAACAGAACTCTACAAGCTGGAAGGAAAGAGGTATATTTGCTAGGAACCTCAAGTCTTAAGCAACAAAAGACAATACGGTAAATCCTCTAGGTTTTCCATTTATCTCCCATGTATCCCCAGACTGAGTTCTAGAGGGGTGTGCAATCCAGAACCACAAATAAGCATAGGGGAAAAAAATACCCTGCATTCTCTGGCAAAAAGACTTAGAAAAGGGAAACACAACAGAGACCTAGTGGGTAACCCCAACTCCCATTCCACAACCTGGGCCACTAAATACTCCATTCTGCAGTGGCCTTCTAAGAGCAGCAAAGCCTTAGGCCATGCCAGGCCCCACTCCATAATTTCTACAAGACAGCAATAGCAGAGGAACAAAGTCCTGGACTAACCTTGTCCCTGGACCAACCCAGTCCCCACTTCAACAATCAAAGACAGCAGGTCATATGATCCACAAACAGCTGCAAAGTAGTAAAGGCCTTGACCTCCCCAGCCACTGTTTCACAGACCAAGGTAACAGTCTCACCCACTGTTAGTATCGACAACGCAGGTGTTACTTCACAATGAGGGCCCCAGCACCAGCACCAGCAAGAACTGAGGAGGAATCTCAGCAGCATCAGGAAACAAAACAGACCAAAATACCACTGCTTAGGATTCTAAACACTTAACTGTCAATAGAAATAAAATCCACAAAAGTAAGCAAGAACCTACATATTAACCAAAACAAGGCAACTACATGCTATAACAAACAATTTAAATACAATCAGAAGTGTCCTAAAATAATAACCAAAATGTCAAGAATACAATCAAAATGACTGATTATACCAAAAACCAGAAAAACACAACCTGAACAAGAACGATATGATCAATGGACACAGACAAGATGAATCGAATGTTGAAATTATTTAATAAGAATTTTAAAGCATCCATCATAAAAATGTTTTAGCAATCAATTATAAATTGACTTAAACTCTCAAAGAAATGAGTTGCAAGGGGGCGCCTGGGTGGCACAGTGGTTAAGCGTCTGCCTTCGGCTCAGGGCATGATCCTGGCGTTATGGGATCGAGCCCCACATCAGGCTCCTCCGCTATGAGCCTGCTTCTTCCTCTCCCACTCCCCTGCATGTGTTCCCTCTCTCGCTGGCTGTCTCTATCTGTCGAATAAATAAATAAAATCTTTAAAAAAAAAAAAAAAAGAAATGAGTTACAAGGAAAACCAGTGTTTTAGATTTTAGTCATTCTTTTAGGTGTGCAGTGGTATCTAATTATTATTTTAATTTAAAATTCCCTAATGACAAAAAAAAATCCCGAATGACAATGATGAACAAATCAAAGCCACAATGAGATATTACTTCACACCCATCAGGATGGCTATTATCACAAAACACACACACGCACAGAAAATAACAAGTGTTGGTGAAGATGTGGAGCAACCCGCAACCCTTATGCACTGCTGGTGGGAATGTAAAATGATGCAGCCACTACAAAAAATAGTTTAGTGGTTCCTCAAAAAATGAAAAATACAATTGCCATGTGATCCAATAATTCCTTTTTTTGGGTATATATCCAAAAGAATTGAAAGCAGAGACTGCAAGAGATATTTGTACACTCGCATTCACAGCAGCATTATTCACAACAGACAAAAAGTTGAAAGCACCCAAACTGTAATAACGGATGGATCTAGAAAGTATAATACTAAGTGAAATAAATCAGAGAAAGACAAATACCATATGATTTCACTCACACATGAAATTTAAGAAACAAATGAACATATGGGGTGTAGAGGGGAAAGAGAGGAAAACCAAGAAACTGACCTTTTTTTTTAAGATTGTATTTATTTATTTGACACAATAAAAGAGGGAGACAGCAAGCACAAGTAGGAGGGAGTGGCAGGCAGGGGAGAAGCAGGATCCCCACTGCGCAAGGAGTCTGATGTGGGGCTATTCCAGGACCCTGGGATCATGACCAGAACCGAAGGCAGATGCTTAACCAACTGAGCCACCCAGCCCCAAGAAACATACTCTTAACTACAGGGAACAAACTGATGGTTACCAGAGGGGAAATGGGTAGGGGATGGGTGAAATAGGTGACGGGGACTGAGGAGGGCACCTCTGATGAGGACCAGGTGTTGTACAGAAGTGCTGAATCACTATATTATACACCTAAAACTAATACTAGATTGTATGTTAAACTGGAATTTAAATAAAAACTTTTTTTAAAAAGATGAAAATCTAAGATTCTATGTATAGGATAAAATAGACCTTTTAACCAAAACAAGGTCAAAAACTACAAAGTCACACATCTGACAATTAAAATAAAAAATCTTACTCATCATATGGTTAAAGATACTATAAACAAAATCTGTAAAAGTCAAGGGATCATTTGGAAAATTATCTGTCACACAAATTACAGATCAATAGTTATAGATACTCAATTCAAAGACCTCTCATTAACATGAAATAACTAATGGACAAAGGATATGAACAGACAGATAAAAGGAAATTCAAATAGCCAACAAACATATAAAAAAGTGCTCAAATTCAGAGGCTATCACAGATACAGACACTAAAGTGACAATGAGATCATGTAATACTGATCAAACTGGCAAAAAAAAAATAGTAAATGATCTATGAGGTCAAAGGTTACTTCCCTACATTGCTGGTGTAAAAGAAAATTGTAAAGCCTCTTCTGAAAGCATGCACAAACATGAATGCATACATTTATATATGTTTTCATCAAAGGTTACCTCAGCAGGACAATGGGAATAATAATTAGGAGCTTTACTTTTTTATTTTTTTTTAAAGATTTATTTATTTATTTATTTGACAGAGATAGAGATAGCCAGGGAGAGAGGGAACACAAGCACGGGGAGTGGGAGAGGAAGAAGCAGGCTCATAGCGGAGGAGCCTGATGTGGGGCTCGATCCCACGACGCCGGGATCACACCCTGAGCCGAAGGCAGACGCTTAACCGCTGTGCCACCCAGGCGCCCCAGGAGCTTTACTTTTTTAAATCTTTGAGGCTTACTTCAAATGAAGGACTTTTCTAATTTGAAAAATGTAAATAAACTTTTAAAAGTTGCAGCAACATATAACTAAAGGAAATAAAAGAAGAGAGGAAAAGAACACTAACCACGTACATCCAAATATTGAAATCATGTTGTATACTTCAAGCTAACATGTTACATGTCACTTATACCTCAGTTTTAAAAAAAAAGATGCTCAAGAAGCCCATGGAGGATGCCATGTGAGAAGGAATTGAGGCTTCCTGCTCAAATCCAGCCCCACATGAGTCATCTTGGAAATATATCCTTAGCCCCCATCAAGCCTTCAGATGACTGCAACACTGGCCCACTGGCCAACATCTTGACCTCATGAGAGATTTCACGCCAGAACCATCTAACTAAGCTGCTTCTCAATTCCTGATCCACAGAAACTATGTAAGATATTATTTATTGTTTAAAAAAAAAGACAAATCTATTTGAAAACTCTTAAAACTATAGCCCCTTAATAATTCTTACTTAATATCTCCTACCATATCCTAATAATCAATGTTCTTACCACTAAAACAAAGAAACAAATATTCAAATAAAGTTTATTATTCATGTTTAAAAAAAAAAAACAAACACTGACCACTCTGCCTAGGCTGACCCGTGAGTTTGTCACTCAAGCCAACACATGCAACACCTTCAACATCTCTTTTTAATTATATCAAGCAAATAACATCCATGGGGATGCCACCGACCTGAGCTGTTGACAACTTCACTTGGTTCTACAATGAACTGCAGAGAGGCTTCTTTCTTCCTTAAAGAAACTGGAACTGACTTCGGATGAGATTTCTGGCACTGAGCCTAAAAGATATATAACATTAGATCTATTAAAAATTAGTAATTCTGATTAAATACATTTGTTTTTAAATTGGAAAGAAAAAACCAAGTATTTAAAAACAATAAACCAGCTGGAAAGGTTGCATACTGAAGTAACTACTTTAGAAAACAATTTGGCATTATCTGGTAAAGTTAAAATTTCAAATAACCTAACATGGAAACAATGCTGCTGTGAACAGCAAAAAACCTATTCTGACAGTAAATTGGATAAATTATTGTATCGTCCTATAACAACATCACACATTCAACAGTAAAATGACTAAACTACAGCAACAGAAATAAATGACTATTAACCAAAAAATCAAGTCACAGAAATATGTCATAATCTCATTTACATAAAGTTCAAAGTAAATGCATGTGAAACTATATATATATTTTTTAGAGAGTCACTCAATGGAGGAGTTAATATAGCAGGGCTGATCATCTAAAGAACTTGCTTACAGGGCTAGCCCTTGGCTGGCACCGGGGGACTTGGCTTTCAGGAGGTTTCCTCCATTACCAGCTGATAAGGTTGTGCCTACTATGCCAGCTGCCTAGACTGTGTAAAAATGTTATTTATAGTGAACACCTTTTTTTTTCCTTTAGGGAGTATAGGATCTTGGTGGGCAGAGGGTGCCTATGTAACCAGCCCCCAGTAAAAATGGGTTAAGCCTCAGAAGGCTTCCCTGGGCAGAAAGACAGTACACATTTCACTGCTGGAAGCAACAAGTGCACTCTGTTGGACTCTGTTGGGAATGTAGAAAGCCTGACAAGGATTCCTCCAGACTCTGCCTGATGTGTCTTTTTCCTTTTCCAATCTGGCTGTGTATCTTGACTACAGGCTATAATAAATCTCAGTCACAAACACAACTATATGATGAGTCTCATGAGTCTTTCTAGTGAAGCACCCAACATGTGGATAATAGTGGGACCTCTGTCAGAGGTAGGGGAGGAATGGTAAAACTAAAATAAAGGATGGGAATGATGAACAGAAAATTCAAGATAGTGGTTACCTTTATGCAGGGAGGAGAGGCAGAAGAACAGGTTCAAAAAGGGACACATTGATGCTGCAGAAGTATGGATATTTCCTACACTGAGGGATGGGTACAGAAGTGTTCATTTATATTATTTTAATACCTTACATAATATATATTTTCTTTTGTAAATTTGAAATATATCAAGTCATAAATTTTAAAAATCTAGACAAGGGAACGCTCATTCATACATTGCATGTGGGAAAGAAAACTGGTAAACCATCTTGCAGAAAAAAATTGACAATATTTAACAATTTCATTTGAAATGTGCACATCCTAGAGAAATTCAGTTCACAACATGTGCACGAGGAGGCATGAACAAAGATGTATATCACTGTGCATCACTGTAATAATGAATAGATGGAAACAAATCTACCAGTAGGGGAACATATAAATAAGGAAGCCACTGCACTGCTGTTCAGTGAATACACTATGGAACTCAATTACATAAAGAAACAAAAGCAAGCTTTCACTATATTCTATTCCTCTTAAAACCTCATTAGGATTTTTTAAAATGTATAAACCCAGAAGTATAAGGAGAAAGAGAAGGGAGTAGATGGGAGATGTCAACAAACTTTTCTTACATTGGAAAGCAGATCAGCAGCAACTAATCAGTCCAGAGAGAGCAGAAACATGCTAGCAATGGAGAAAATGCAGAAGGAGAAAGATTTATGTTTATGGAGGAAATGATAAGATAATTAATGAGATGTGTAAGGCACCTCTAAAAGAGGGGTTCCAAGTGAGGCCTACAAACAGAAGTTGTTAAAAGTAAGTACAAGAAGCAGTCAGAGTCACAGAGCCTCTCCTCTTCCAACCCTGGCATAATAAATGCTTACTCTTTTGAATTTCAGAATCAGAGAGACTATAGACTCACACCAGCTTAAGGTAGACTAATACAGTAAAAACAGAGATATTAAGTGGAAGCATTCAAATTGTACCTTCCCTCTGCCCCACCTGGCTGAGAACATTTGTAGTTAGAATCAGACTCCCAAGCAGGAGACATTTGTCAGAAAAACCTATCAAACCAAGTTAAAAAAAACCTGTAGATATTAATACCCGGACATTCACAATGACATCGCCCAGACAGATCATAGCACAGTAAAATCTACCAAGGCACAAATTTTACTATGCAAATAGAACTTCCTATCACCATTTTAGTTTTCCACTCTTAACTATGAAGAGACCACTAAGATTCACTGGACATCTGACTCTAGTACAAAAAGGCAATAAACAAAGTAAGCAAAAAAGGTACTTGCAGGAAACAGAAACCATAAAAAGAAATCTTAATAACAAGAGTTAGAGGAATCTAACATCAAGGAATATCATGAAATTTCAAATCATTAAAAGCGGGGACACCTGGGTGGCTCAGTCGGTTGAGCGTCCGACTCTTGATTTCGGCTCAGGTCACGATCTCAGGGTTGTGAGATTGAACCCCATGTCTGTACCAATGTCAATATCCTAGTTGTGATACTGCACTACAGTTTTGCAAGATGTTACCTTTAGAGGAAACTAGGTAAATGGTACATGGGCTTGCACTCCATTATTTCTTACAGCTGCTTATAAATCTATAATTATCTCAAAACAAAAAGCTCAATTTAAAAAAAAGGACAGTTTTCAAAATCATTTTATAGAAAGAAAGAAACCTGATCTCCTTTTAGGCAGATTGGACTGAAATGAACAGATCCTCACACTCTCAAGGATTGAGCTGGGTCAGTCTGAGATGAAATTTCAGTGAGACTCAATCCATTTGTAGTCTGCCCTGTTCTTCAGAATGAGGTCTCCTGGGAAACTGAGAGCCAGGTGAGTCACCTTAGCCCTTAAATATTGGGAGACCTCAGTCCTGTCCCTTGGGGGGTTTTGTTCAACTTTTTAGCCTCTTGCCTCAGACAGCTTCAAAATCTGGCAAGTGCCTACTTGTGGTGGGCCCCCGGCCTGCAACAGGATTTTGCCTTCTTAGCATAGCAAGACTATATATTTCACTCTACCTTTCTGGTCCAGGATTCTGTGCCACCCCCAGAACTTACAAAGTTAAGGAAAGTGCCTATCCATTTGGAACATCCCTGGAATCCAGTTTGTCATGCCATCCCAGCACAGCTGACAAAAACTGTGCCTTCCCACATAGACTCTCTCTGTGTGGGCCAGCCTAAAACCCTCAGCTTTTGCACCAATTGAGCTAATACTCTCAGTGAAGAAAATGACTAATAATCATCAACTCATCACAAGATTCTTCTCTCTTTGGAATTTTACCTAGGCTTTCTTCTTTCCACAGCTTCCCATGTCTCTAAAAATAGAATTTGTTTGCAATCTGTCCCATCCTACCTAGAAGTGAAACCTCTAGCATAACCTTGATACCAAAGCCCTATAAGAACATTTTGGGCTAAGAAATAAAAGATAATGCTGTTCATGAACATAGATGCAAGTACTTCAAATATCAGCAAACTAAATCAAAAAAGGTTAATAGTTTATGACCAAGTCAAATTTATCCCAGAAAACTTAAAGTTGATTTAACTTTCAAAAAACAGTATTATATAATTTATCACATTAAAGAAGGTCTCTCAATTCTGAAAGAAATGGATCTGTTTTCATTCCTTGGAACCAAAAAGCTATATATAGCTGACCCATGAACAAGGATTTGAACTGTGAGGGTCCACTTATCCACAATTCACAATTTTATTCCAATCTGACTAAAAGGAGATTAGGTTTCTATCTTTCTATAGAAAGAATATGTTAATCTATTTTCTCTTCCTTATAACTTTTTTTTTTAAGATTTATTTATTTATTTATTTATTTGACAGAGAAAGACAGCCAGAGAGAGAGGGAACACAAGCAGGGGGAGGAGAGGAAGAAGCAGGCTCCCAGAGGAGGAACCTGATGGGGGGCTCGATCCCATAACGCCAGGATCACGCCCTGAGCCGAAGGCAGACGCTTAACAACTGAGCCACTCAGGCGCCCCTCTCTTCCTTATAACTTAACACTTTCTTTTCTCTAGCTTTATTTTTTTTTTAAGATTTATTCATTTATTTTAGAGAAAGAGAGTGGGAGAGGGATAAAGGGAAAGGGACAGAGTCTCAAGCAGACTCCATGCTGAGTTCAGAGCCTGACGTGGGGCTCAATCTCACAACCCTGAGATCATGACCTGAGCCAAAACCAAGAGTCAGATGATTAACCAACTGCACCATGCAGGCGCCCCTCTAGCTTACTTTATTATAAGAATACAGTATATAATACATATATAAAATACGTGTTAATCAACTGTTTATGTTATCAGTAAGGCTTCTAGTCATCAGAAGGCTATTAGTAGTTAAGTGTTTGGGGAGTCAAAAGTTGTAAGTGTATTTTCAACTTCATGGGTGGGTCCGCAACCCTAACCTCTGTGTTGTTCAAGGGTCAACTGTATAATTAGGTGTTTATACAAGTTTCTAAAGAATATTATTTCTAGCACTACATAATTTTTCTCTCCAATTTGTATCGTACTTTTGAATAACTTGTCTTTATTCATTAGCTTCACAAACTCTATTTGAAAGTTTGCTGTTTTGTAGAGTTAGGTCAACCTATCCTCTTAAGATATAACCTTTTATAAAAGACTGATTCTCCTTATAGCAATAGATTAAATTTGGTTTTCAGAAAATAACCAAATTTGCCAACCTACATTAGGAACTTAAGCAGCTGCCCACTTTCCTAAAAACCTAATTCAACTATTATTTTAGGAGGGGTGAAAAATGATTGTGTTAATTTGATAATTCTACACCCAGACCTCCAATTTCAAATGTCAAGTCAAAATTTTCACAAAACACCTCTAAATTATAAAGAAAGTGAGCGGGAATACAGGACTCCCTTTTAAGAATAAGACTTAAACATTAACCAATTTCGTAACCACGAAACCAGCCCTACAGGAGATATTAAGGGGGGCTCTATAAAGGTAAAAAGGCCCCAAGAGTGATACAGAGCAGCAAGTCACAACCGATACAAAGACTTTAAAGAGAAATGGCATCATTAAAATCATATCTGTCAATAATCTCTATCAATCTAAATGGCTTAAACTCTCCCATAAAACGCCACAGGGTTGCAGATTGGATAAAAAGACATGACCCATCCATTTGCTGTCTACAAGAGACTCATTTTGAACCCAAAGATGCATTCAGACTTAGAGTAAGGGGATGGAGTACCATCTTCCACGCAAATGGACCTCAAAAGAAAGCTGGAGTAGCAATTCTCATATCAGATAGACTGGATTTTAAACTAGAGGCCATAGAGAGAGATACAGAAGGGCACTATATTATTCTTAAAGGAAGTATTCAACAAGTGGATATGACAATTATTAATATATATGCCCCCAACAGGGGAGCAGCAAGATACACAAGCCAACTCTTAACCAAAATAAAGAGACATATAGATAAGAACACAGTAATAGTAGGGGACCTCAACACCCCACTATCAGAAATAGACAGAACACCCTGGCAAAAACTAAGCAAAGAATCAAAGGCTTTGAATGCCATACTCGACGAGTTGGACCTCATAGATATATATAGAACACTACACCCCAGAACCAAAGAATACTCATTCTATTCAAATGCCCATGGAACATTCTCAAGAATAGATCATGCTCTGGGACACAAAACAGGTCTCAGCCAATACCAAAAGATTGAAATTATCCCCTGCATATTCTCAGACCACAACGCTCTGAAATTGGAACTCAACCACAAGGAAAAACCTGGAAGAAACTCAAACACTTGGAGGCTAAGAACCATCCTGCTCAAGAATGACTCGATAAACCAGGAAATCAAAAAACAAATTAAACAATTTATGGAGACCAACGAGAATGAATACACAACGGTCCAAAACCTATGGGATACTGCAAAGGCAGTCCTAAGGGGGAAATACATAGCCATCCAAGCCTCACTCAAAAGAATAGAAAAATCTAAAATGCAGTTTCTATATTCTCACCTCAAGAAACTGGAACAGCAACAGAGGGACAGGCCTAACCCACTGACAAGGAAGGAGTTGACCAAGATTAGAGCAGAAATCAATGAATTAGAGACCAGAACCACAGTAGAGCAGATCAACAGGACTAGAAGCTGGTTCTTTGAGAGAATCCATAAAATTGATAGACCACTGGCAAAACTTGTCCAAAAACAAAGAGAAAGGACTGAGATTATTAAAATTATGACTGAAAAGGGAGAGGTCACGACCAGCACCATTGAAATTGCAAGGATTATTAGAAACTTTTATCAACAGCTATATGCCAAAAAACTAAACAATCTGGAAGAGATGGAGGCCTTCCTGGAAACCTATAAACTACCAAGACTGAAACAGGAAGAAATAGATTTCTTAAATAGGCCAATTAACTATGAAGAAATTGAGTCAGTGATAAACAACCTTCCAAATAATAAAACTCCAGGCCCAGACGGTTTTCCTGGGGAATTCTACCAAACATTCAAAGAAGAAATAATACCTATTCTCCTAAAGCTATTTCAAAAAATAGAAACAGAAGGAAAGCTACCAAACTCATTCTATGAGGCTAATATTACCTTGATCCCCAAACCAGGCAAAGACCCCCTCAAAAAGGAGAATTACAGACCGATTTCTCTAATGAATATGGATGCCAAAATCCTCAACAAGATCCTTGCTAATAGAATCCAACAGTACATTAAAAGGATTATCCATCATGACCAAGTGGGATTCATACCTGGGATGCAAGCATGGTTCAACACTCGCAAATCAATCAATGTGATACATCATATCAACAAGAAAAGACTCAAGAACCATATGATCCTCTCAATTGATGCAGAAAAAGCATTTGACAAAATACAGCATCCTTTCCTGATTAAAACCCTTCAGAGTGTAGGAATAGAGGGTACATTTCTCAATCTCATAAAAGCCATCTATGAAAAGCCTACTGCAAGCATTATTCTCAATGGGGAAAAGCTGGAAGCCTTTCCCTTAAGATCAGGAACACGACAAGGATGCCCACTCTCGCCACTATTATTCAACATAGTACTAGAAGTCCTTGCAACAGCAATCAGAAGACAAAAAGGGATCAAAGGTATCCAAATCGGCAAAGAAGAAGTCAAACTGTCTCTCTTTGCAGATGACATGATACTCTATATGGAAAACCCAAAGGAATCCACTCCCAAACTATTAGAAGTTATAGAACAATTCAGTAAGGTGGCAGGATACAAAATCAATGCCCAGAAATCAGTTGCATTTCTATACACGAATAACGAGACTGAAGAAAGAGAAATTAGGGAATCCATCCCATTTACAATAACACCAAAAACCATGCGTTACCTTGGAATTAACTTAACCAGAGACGTAAAGGACCTATATGCTAGAAACTATAGATCACTTTTGAAAGATATTGAGGAAGACATAAAAAGATGGAAAAATATTCCATGCTCATGGATTGGAAGAATTAACATAGTTAAAATGTCCATACTACCCAGAGCAATCTACACTTTCAATGCTATCCCGATCAAAATACCGAGGACATTTTTCAAAGAACTGGAACAAATAGTCCTTAAATTTGTATGGAACCAGAAAAGGCCCCGAATCTCCAAGGAACTGTTGAAAAGGAAAAACAAAGCTGGGGGCATCACAATGCCGGATTTCGAGCTGTACTACAAAGCTGTGATCACAAAGACAGCATGGTACTGGCACAAAAACAGACACATCGACCAATGGAACAGAATAGAGAACCCAGAAATGGACCCTCGGCTCTTTGGGCAACTAATCTTTGATAAAGCAGGAAAAAACATCCGGTGGAAAAAAGACAGTCTCTTCAATAAATGGTGCTGGGAAAATTGGACAGCTACATGCAAAAGAATGAAACTTGACCACTCTCTCACACCATACACAAAAATAAACTCCAAATGGATGAAAGACCTCAATGTGAGACAGGAATCCATCAAAATTCTAGAGGAGAACATAGGCAACAACTTCTATGACATCGGCCAGAGCAACCTTTTTCACGACACATCTCCAAAGGCAAGAGAAATAAAAGATAAAATGAACTTATGGGACTTTATCAGGATAAAGAGCTTCTGCACAGCCAAGGAAACAGTCAAAAAAACTAAGAGACAGCCCACGGAATGGGAGAATATATTTGCAAAGGACACCACAGATAAAGGACTGGTATCCAAGATCTACAAAGAACTTCTCAAACTCAATACACGAGAAACAAATAAACAAATCATAAAATGGGCAGAAGATATGAACAGACACTTTTCCAATGAAGACATACAAATGGCTAACAGACACATGAAAAAATGTTCAAAATCATTAGCCATCAGGGAAATTCAAATCAAAACCACACTGAGATACCACCTTACGCCAGTTAGAATGGCAAAGATAGACAAGGCAAGAAACAACAATTGTTGGAGAGGATGTGGAGAAAGGGGATCCCTCCTACATTGTTGGTGGGAATGCAAGTTGGTACAGCCACTCTGGAAAACAGTGTGGAGGTCCCTTAAAAAGTTAAAAATTGAACTACCCTATGACCCAGCCATTGCACTACTGGGTGTTTACCCCAAAGATACAGACGTAGTAAAGAGAAGGGCCATATGCACCCCAATGTTCATAGCTGCATTGTCCACAATAGCCAAATCATGGAAGGAGCCGAGATGCCCTTCAACAGATGACTGGATTAAGAAGCTGTGGTCCATATATACAATGGAATATTACTCAGCTATCAGAAAGAACGAATTCTCAACATTTGCTGCAACATGGACGGCACTGGAGGAGATAATGCTAAGTGAAATAAGTCAAGCAGAGAAAGACAATTATCATATGATTTCTCTCATCTATGGAACATAAGAACTAGGATGATCGGTAGGGGAAGAAAGGGATAAAGAAAAGGGGGGTAATCAGAAGGGGGAATGAAACATGAGAGACTATGGACTATGAGAAACAAACTGAAGACTTCAGAGGGGAGGGGGTGGGGGAATGGGATAGACTGGTGATGGGTAGTAAGGAGGGCACGTATTGCATGGTGCACTGGGTGTTATACGCAACTAATGAAGCATCAAAACTTTACATCGGAATCTGGGGATGTACTGTATGGTGATTAACATAATATAATAAAATAAAATTAAAAAAAAAAAGAATAAGATTTAAAAACAACTAAAATAGATGTAACTATATTGTGTAATGCTTCATTCATTAAAATATTAAAGCTATACCAGCTCTTCTTTTTTACTTACCTCTTTGCTTGGTGACTGAATACAAATGTCTCCTATTTTAGGTGTTGAATAAAGCAATGATTTTGTAGAATTTGTGCTAAAATCATTGGCAAGACCTTAAAAAAAGCAAAAAAAAAAAAATTTTAAATAAATTCAGTATAAAATCTTTTGGTTGCAATTAAAAGAAGCCCTACGTGAAATGTGAAGAAGTCTGTCAACTCTTTAAAAACAATTAGTTTAAAATTAAGTACAGAAAATGACAAATTATTCTCATTTTTGCTACTATTATCCTCAGTGTAACAAGAAGTACATACAGGATTGCACATGTACTCAACATTTCTGGGAAAATATTTTACATATATTTAAATGTAGAATGCATTTGCTGAATTTAATATTAATTAATATGACAAATTTATATTTTCATCCAACCCAACCACAAAAGTCCATCTTGAGAACGCCTTACTATTTTCTTCAAAACAGTCTTGTAAGATTTCCAGTATGTTCTGGCCTTGCTTCGTATTAATGTCAGGTGCTCTAATAAGAAGGAATGAAGGGAAAATGTTATATATCATTTCCAGAAAATATCTGCTATTTATGTTACCATCTACTTTGAAAATGTCATATCCAATTATAAAATGTTATTTTACTTAATGGGAAAAATACCACCTTTACTATCTGAGGACAAAACAAGTACTTGCAAGTCCAAGAGTTTCAAGAAAAGTATCTGAAGCAGTATGTCATTATCTACCTTAACAATTATATTCCTTAATTGAAGAGCTACATCTAAAGCCATTTTAGACTACTGCTATATCTAAACAAGAATACAGATGGTTTTAAACAAATCCAATCAGTACTAAAACACTTCTTTAATAAAAACTCTATGGTCACAAGTCCTAACAGCTCCAAGTAACAGTCTTCCCTTCAAGTTCTCAAATGCATTTTTGATTTAATATTATTAACCTTAACAGCAGCTTATGAACCAGTATAAATTTTTCATTGTGGTTTCACATGCAGTTATAAGAAATAATATAGAGGAGATGCCCTGTTCACTTTATCTAGTTTCCCCCCAATGGTAACATTTTGTAAAAATATCCTATACTACCACAATCAGGATACTGATATCAATACAATCCACTAATCTTATTCAGATTTCTCCAGTTCTACATATACAGTTGACCCCTGAACAATTTGGGTTTGAACTGCATGGGTACACTCATACACAGATTTTTTTCAGTAAACATACTGAAAAATTTTTTGGATATTTGCAACAATTAGAAAAAAATCGCAGACGAACCACATAGCCTAGAAATACAAAACAAACATTAACAAAAAGTTAAGTATATCATGAATGCATAAAATACATGTAGATACTAGTCTATTTTATCATTTACTACCATAAGATACACACAAATCTATTATTAGAAGTTAAAATTTATCAAAACTTATCCACACAGAACATGTAAAGATGCAGTTTAAATCATAATGGTGTAAAATTAACCGTACTACATGCTGTACTACTGTAATAATTTTATAGTCACTCCTGTTGCTATTGTGGTGAGCTCAAATGTTAGTGAGTATCCCCTTAAAATGCCATCTAACACTAATCATCTCTGAGTGAGCAGTTCATCTTCTCCAGTAAATTGTGGATCGCAGTAAAAAGTGATCTCTCACAGTTCTCCCATTTTTCATTAGTTTAGTGCAATACCATAAACCCTGAATAACACCAGAGAACCCAACAAGGTACCACTAGTCAGGCTGGAAATGCTCCCAAGAAACAGAAAGACGTCATGATATTACAAGAAAAAGTTGAATTACTTGATATAGATCGAAATCTGCAGCTGTGGTTGCCTGCCATTTCAAGATAAATAAATGCAGCATAAGGATTACTGTAAAAATAGAAAAGGAAATTTGTGAAGCTGCCTTTGCAGCTATGCCACCAGGTATAAAACTTTGCATTTTGCAAAATACCTTTTTATCATGTACTGAAAATGCAGCTTTTATGTGGACTGCAGGACTTGTTCTAAGAAAGGCATAAATACAGATTCTAATATGGCTTGAGAAAAAGCAAAGTTATTTTAAGATATCTTAAAGCAAAAGGAAGGTGAAAGATCTAAAGCTGGAGAATTTAATGCCAGAAAAGGATGGTTTGACGATTTAGAAAGAAACTTGGCTTAAAAAAACGTCAAGATAACATGAGAAGAACCTTCTGTCGAACAAGAGGCAGCAGGCGAGTTCCCAGTTGCTGCAGCTTGGGTCATGAAATTGAGCTCCCCACTCAGTGCAGAGTCTGCTTAAGATTCTCTCCCTTCTCCCTCTGTCCATCCACTGCCCCCACCGCTTGTGCGTTCTCTATCAAAATAAATAAATAAATAATAATAATCACTAAAGTGGCACCTGGCTGGCTCAGTTGGTTGGGCTTCCGACTTTTGATTTCAGTTCAGGTCATAATATCGGGGTCATGAGATTAAGCCCCACATTGGGCTCCATGCTGGACATAGAGACTGCTTAAGATTCTCTCTCTCCCTCTGCCCCTTCCTCCCTCCTGCTTGCATGCCTGCCTGCACACACACTCTCAAAAAAAAGGGGGGGGCACCTGGGTGGCTCAGTCAGTTAAAAGTCCAACTCTTGTATATACGGAGCATTTCTTCTTAATCTAGTCATCTGCTGAAGGGCATCTAGGCTCCTTCCACGATTTAGCTAGTGTGGACAATGCTGCTATGAACATTGGGGTGCATATGGCCCTTCTCTTCACTACGTCTATATCTTTGGGGTAAACACCCAAGTGCAATGGCTGCATCATAGGGTACCTCAATTTTTAACTTTTTAAGGGACCTCCACACTGTTTTCCAGAGTGGCTGTACCAACATGCATTCCCACCAACAATGTAGGAGAGATCCCCTTTCTCCACATCCTCTCCAACAATTGTCTCTTGCCTTGTCAATTTTTGCCATTCTAACTGGTGTAAGGTGGTATCTTAGTGCGGTTTTGATTTGAATTTCCCTGATGGCTAATGATTTTGAACATTTTTTCATGTGTCTGTTAGCCATTTGTATGTCTTCATTGGAAAAGTATCTGTTCATATCTTCTGCCCATTTTATAATTTGTTTATTTGTTTCTCGTGTATTGAGTTTGAGAAGTTCTTTGTAGATCTTGGATACCAGTCTTTTATCTGTAGTATCATTTGCAAATATATTCTCCCATTCCGTGGGCTGCCTCTTAGTTTTTTTAACTATTTCCTTGGCTGTGCAGAAGCTTTTTATCTTGATGAAATCCTGCAAGTTCATTTTATCTTTTGTTTCTCTTGCCTTTGGAGATGTGTCATGAAAAAGGTTGTTGTGGCTGATGTCGTAGAGGTTGCCGCCTATGCTCTCCTCTAGGATTTTGATGGGTTCCTGTCTCACATCGAGGTCTTTCATCCATTTAGAGTTTATCTTTGTGTATGGTGTGAGAGAGTGGTCAAGTTTCATATATACAATGGAATATTACTCAGCTACCAAAAAGAACGATTTCTCAACATTTGCTGCAACATGGACGGCACTGGAGGAGATAATGCTAAGTGAAATAAGTCAAGCAGAAAAAGACAATTATCATATGGCTTCTCTCATCTATGGAACATAAGAACTAGGAAGATCGGTAGGAGAAGAAAGGGATAAAGAAAGGGGGGTAATCAGAAGGGGGAATGAAGCATGAGAGACTATGGACCTCTGAGAAACAAACTGAGGGCTTCAGAGGGGAGGGGGAGGGGGGAATGGGATAGGCTGGTGATGGGTAGTAAGGAGGACACATATTGCATGGCGCACTGGGTGTTATACACAACTAACGAATCATCGAACTTTACATCAAAAACCAGGGATGTACTGTATGGTGACTAACATAATAAAAAATATTATTATAAGAAAAAAATAAATGATAAAATGGTAAATTGGTATAAAAAAAAAAAAAAGAGTCCGACTCTTGGTTTTGACTCAGATCATGATCTCAGGATCCTGGGATCAAGACCCTAGTCGAGCTCCCCTCACAGAAAGGAGTCAGCTTGTCTGCCACTCTATCTGCCCCTCTCCCTGCTTACACACATGCGCTCTCTCTCTCTCTCTATAATAAATAAATAAAGCTTTTTTTTTTTTTTTAAAGAAAGGAAAAGAAAATCACTGCGGAGAAAGGAAATCTGCCTAAACAGATTTTAATGCAGACAAATTGTCCTATTCTAGAAAAAAATGTCATAAAGGACATTTATTAATAAGGAAGAGAAGCAAGCAAAGGATAGGCTAATTCTACTGTTTTGTGCAAATGCAGTCAGGTTTATAATCAGGACTGACTTATCTACAAAGCTGCTAAACCCCAGCTTTGAAGGAAAAAGATAAACACCAGCTGCCAGGTTATGGGTTGCACTATACCAAGAAAGCTGGGCAACAAGAACCCTTCTTATGGACTGGTTCTATCAATGCTCTGTCCCTGAAGTCAGGAAGTATCCTGCCAGTAAAGGCCTGACTTTTAAAGTTCTTATGATATTGAACAATGCCCCTGGCCACCCAAAACCCCAGGAGTTCAATACTGAAGGAGTCAAAATGGTATACTTGCTTCCAACACAACTTCTCTAATTCAGCGTCTAGATTAGGGGGTCATAAGGACCTTTAAGACTCATTACAGATGGTTCTCTAGAGAAAGGACTGCCAATGCTATGGAATATGGAACAGAGATAACATCATGAAAGTCTAGAAGGATTACAGCATTGAAGATACCATTACTGTTATGGAAAAGGTATGAAAACCATCAAATCTAAAGCAATAAATTCCTACTGGAGAAAACTGTGTGCAGATGTTATACACGACTTCACAGGATTTATGATAGAGCCAATCAAGAAAAATCATCAAAGAGATTGTGAATATGGCAAAAAAGGGTTTCAAAATAAGGATCTTGGAGAAATTGAAGAGCTAACAGACACCACACCAGAGGAATTAACAGAAGATGACTGTATGCAGATGAGCGCTTCTAAAACAGTACCAGATGATGTGGAAGAAGATGTATAAGCACCATCAGAAAACAAATTGACATCAGACAATCTGATAGAGGCTTCCAATTACTCAAGACTGCTTTTGACTTCTTTTATGAGAGGGACCTTCTATGATATAGGCATAGAGACAATGAAACTAAGGTAAACAGCAGAAGGATTGGTACCATATAAAACCAATTCTAGAGAAACGAAAAAGCAAAAGTCAGACAAAAATTATGATATAATTGCATTAAGTTACACCAAGCATGCCTACCTCTCCTTTTACCTCCTCCACCTCTTCTGCCTCTGCCACACCTGAAGCAACATCACCTCAACTCTTTCTCCTCCTCTTCGGCCTATTAAATGTGAAGATGAGGAGGATGAAGCTCCTCATAATCCCCCTCCACTTAGCTAACAGTAAATAATCAGCATGCCATTAATAAACTGCATATATGTGTATGTCTCCATGTGAAAATCTAGTAACCATATGGCAAAACGTATGAGACATTTTTGTCGTCGTTGTCATCATCATTGTCTAAGTATTCATTGTGTAGAACATCTTGGGCAAAACTTGTATGGAAGTGGATAGCCTACCCTTACATAGGCATAAGGTGAGTGATATTTAATATAAAATTAATAATGTGTTATCTCACTGCCTTATAACTTTCCTTTCAAAGAATTATATTACCATACAGTATGTCTCTCCTTACAGGTAAGGGGTTTTATAAAAATGTAACAATGTTTCTAAACTATATTATGAATACAACTATAATACCATATGCCGTAAAAATTTTATAACAATTCATGAATCATATTGATCATACCAGGCTACCATAAAGTAACCATATTGCTGCTGCTTTATCAATACCTGTTATACCTGTAAATAAATAGGAATCTTTTTCACGTCATTTTTTCATGTCTGATGTCTAATGCTAGTAATATATATAACATCTACAGTGTTTTGTACCATATAAGACTATATTAGTATAGGTAATAACAGACGATTCCTCTTGTAAACAGACAACAAAAACTTACTGTCATCAACACAGTACAGCACTGTAAATGTGTTTTCTCTTCCTTATGATTTTCTTAATAACATTTTCTATTCTTTAGCTTATTTTATTACAGAATACAGTGTATAATATACAGTATACAAAGTATGTGTTGACTATTTGTTATTGGTAAGGCTTCCAGGCAACAGTAAGCTGTTAGAAGTTTTTGGGGAGTCAAAAATTATGCGAGGATTTTCAACTGTATAGGGGTCAGCAACCCTAATCCCCAAGTTGTTCAAGGGTCAACCGTACTCGTTTATGCATTTATGTTCGTACTTAGTTCTGTGCAATATATCACATCTGTAGGTTCAAACATCATTACCACAGTCAAGATACTGAACAGTTCCACTCTACAAAGATCCACTATTGCCTTTTTATAACTTACACCCATGTTATCCTTTAGTCTCACCAAATAAGTTGCACCTTTGTAATATTACCATTCAGTTAGAGTGCTTTCCCCATGGCTATCATTTATTCAGAACTAAGACTGCCTCTTCCTGATCCGTAATTTATCGGCTGAATTTCTTTTCTCACTGCCGCAAAGTCACTACACAGCTTGCATTAATTATTTCTGTTAATATAAAAATCACTAAGTAGACTATACTTTACCAGTGGACACAGAAATCATTATGTTAGAAGTAATTTTTCTCTTTTCACTTAAAAATCACTTTCTGAAGATAGAAAGAAAAATGACCTTAAAAGCTTAAATATATAACTCACCTGGAAGGTCGGCAAAATCTTCTTCTGTAGTCATTTTTGAGATGATCCTAAAAGAAAAGTAAATCATCCAACTGGTGAAAATTTAAGTTCTTCATTTATTCATTCAGCAAGTTTTGGTAATTGCCCATTATAGTATAAAGAGGAATTCATCTGGATCAAGTGAAAGAGAACTTACCTCATATCTACTGTTTCAAAATCTTTGCTCACCCTGGGATTTATTCCACCTTTCTCCTTTTCTTCCACCTGCCCCCATACCTTTTCCACCACAAAATCCCAACTACCTGTCCTTCTAATAATTCAAATTGGTTAACTAGTAATATCTACTTATCTCCTTTCCTTGCAGGCAGTTCCCTCTTAAAAAACAGTTAAGCACTAAAATGACATAAAACAACAATGAAAAAGAGAATGGAAGACAGGACCATCTATTAACAAACAAATTTAACAAATTTCTAGAAGATGGAAAACAAATGGACTATGTTAATTGACAAAACAGAATAAAAGCAGTAGCAGCCAAAAGTAAGCTCGGAGGATCCAGTTTTTGATGAGGAGTAAAGCTGATCTGCCCAGGAAAAAGCCATAACAATGAAGAACTAGGAAAACTCGACATATGAAGGAGGAAAGAGTGAGAAAGGGAATGAACAGAATAACAGACCCCCATATCTTCTACCCCATAAATACAGAGCTAATTGGCTAACTGAATTTAAATTTATAAAAAAAAAAACTAAAAACCACAGAGCTAAAAAATTGTATTCTATTGTCTCAGTCTTAAATATCACCAGCATCTATGGATCACCAGACATTTAAAAGTCCCTAAACAACACAGGGAAATCAAGATATAAATTTTAAAAATGGAAAGAAAAAAAAAGGCTGAAAAGAAAACTGAAACCAAGAATGAGAAAGAAGAGCATAATCCAACATATAAACCTGTTGAATTATTATGTCGTACATTTCAAAGTAATGTAACATTGAGTGCCAACTCGGCTTCTATTTTTTTTTTTTTAGATTTTTTTTTTAAGGTTTTATTTATTTATTTGTCAGAGAGAGAGAAAGAGACAGAGCACAAGCAGAGGGAAGGGCAGGCAGAGGCAGAAGCAGGTTCCCTGCTGAGCAAGGAGCCCAATGAGATACTCCATCCCAGGATCCTGGGATCATGACCTGAGCCAAAGGCCGATGCTTAACCAACTGAGCCACCTAGGCATGCCTAGATGGGCTGACTGATTGATTTGAGGGAGAGTGAAAGAGGAGCATGAACAGGTGGGAGGGGCAGAAGGAGAGGGAGAAGTAGGCCCTCCGCTGAGCAGGGAGCCCAGTGTGGGACTAGATTCCAGGACCCCCGGGATCATGACCTGAGCCTAAGGTAAATGCTTAATTGACTGAGCCACCCAGGCGCCCCTCAACTAGGCTTCTATTAAAAAAACAAAAGGGAGAGAGAAAGAACACGTAAAAACAAAAAACAAAACTCTAATTAGTACCTGCAAGAGAGATTTGAAATACTGGACTCATAAAACAAAAGTGGTATACTATAAACACTGAGACCAAGAAAAATTCTTAAAAGCATGAATGCCTAAAATAAAAAATGCAATAATTATGAAAAAGCTAAGGATATTTCTGCGAGGGGGGAAAAAAAGACAAAAAATGAAGAGAAAGTAGAAAATGGGAGAAAGAATCAAACAAAGAAGATCTAAAAATCTAACTTCTGACCAACTGTTATTCCAGAAAGAACAAAGAAAAAGGAAAGAGAAATACTCTAAGAAAATACAAAAATTCCCTAAATCTGTAGGGCATAAATAGCCAGCATGATGAATTTAAGAGGATCCACACCTGGGACATAATAGTGAAATTTCTGAAAAATTCTAGAATGCTTCCAGAAAGAAAAAATCATTAATCCAACAAGGAAGCAACCCCATCACTGGGAAAAACGGGGAAAATAAAACACAGAGACATGCTGATTTTGGAAGTGGAGAGTGTATTTGAGATACTTAGGGTCCTATATTTTAATTGTAAAATCAATTCTAGTTGAAAACTGGGTAATAGGATGAACAGCATGCTTTAAAAAATATTATCAATACCAAATATGTATTGAGCCTCACTTTTACTTGGCCCAAATGGGACAGAAATGACACTCTCTTTACCCCACTCATGCTCTGACATCCTGAGATGAGCCACCCTCCTGACTGCACTCAAGCTCCAACACAGGACTCTGGGCCATTGTAGTTTCCCACCCACAAGGACCCCCTACCTTGCTTGGCCCCACATAAAGGCTTTTGGATTGAATTATTCAACAATGTGAAGACCTCTATTCGATTTTTAAAAACTTGAGAGCAGAAACTTTGTAATAAGCTAGTTTATATTCTTCCCAGAGCCTTGTCTAGTACATTATACACCACACAAATACCATTTTTTTATGTTTTCGATATGCCAAATAAGACCCAAAACTTAGAAGATAAAAATGTCTTTCTTTAAAGAAGGTGAGATATACAAGGGTAATGATTATAGAAGGTTGACTGAGGGCATGAAAAACAAGAAATGCAGTCAGTATGAGAACTGAGACTAATTTCAACCAGTCTAAGCTTCCCAAATTCTGAACAGCAACATCCTCAAGAAAGAAGAAATTCATAAAAGAAAGGCACAGATCACAATGAGAAAATATATTTATTAATATCATTGATGCTATTATCAATCACAGATTTTAAATCCATGTCAACATTTATCCAAATAAAACACTGATCATGGTTTAAAAAAAAAATTAAAAAGGAGAATGAGAGGACAAGCAACAGGCTGGAAGAAAATATTTGCAAAAGACACATCTGGTAAGGACTATTACCCCAAATATAGGAACAATGCCTCAAACTCAACCATAAGAAAACAAACAACCCACTTAAAAAATAAATGGCCCAAAGACCTTACACCTCAAGTAAGAAGATGTACAGATGGTAAATAAGCATATGAAAAGCTGCTCCACATCGGTCATCAGGGAAAAGCAAAATAAAACAATGAGATACCACTGTACCTATTAGAATGACCAAAATCTGGAACACCGAGAACTCCAAATGCTGGTAAGGATATAGCACAACAGAAACTTCCATTTATTTTTGAACGCAAAATAGTACAGCCACTTTGGAAGAGTTTGGCGGTTTTTACAAAACTAAACAGACTCTTACCATGACTTAGCAATCGTACTGCTTGGTATCTACCCAAGGGAGTTGTCCACACAACAATCTGCACACAGATGTTTACAGTAACTTTATTTATAACTCCCAAAACTTGAAAGCAACCAGATGTCAATTAGGTGAACGGATAAACTGTGGTACATCCAGACAAGGGAATATTATTCAGCACTAAAAAGAAATGATCAAGCCATGAAAAGATATGAAGGAACCTTAAATATGTAATACCAATCTGAAAGTCAATCTGAAAAGACTATGTATGTATTATTCCAACTATATGACATTCTCGAAAGGACAAAACTATGAAGATGGTGAAAATATGACTGGTTACCAGAGCTGTGTGGGAAGGAAGGAGTAAAAAGGCAGAACACAAAGGATATACAGGGCAGTGAAAATACTCTCCACATGATACCATAATGATGGATACGTGTCATTAGATTTTGTCCAAACCCACAGAATGTACACCACCAGGAGTGAACCCTATTGTACATTAAGGACTTCGGGCAATAATGATGTGTTGATGTAGGCTCATCAGTTGTAATAAATGTACCACTCTGGTGGGGGATACTGATGATAGGGGTGGCTAGGCATGTGTGGGGGAAAGGGCATATGGATAATCTCTGCACCTTCCTGCTTAGTTTTGCTAAGAACCTAAGACTGCTCTAAAAAAATACACTCTTTTTTAAAAAAGGAACCGTGGGCATTTGGTAAATTTTATTCCCCTCCTCTTCCTCAATGAGAATGGCTTTATTCCCTTTAATTCTACATAATGTAAACAATCTATTGCTCACAGTAAAAAGTATGCAGCATCCTTTTATACAACTTCATGCAAACAAGCATACATTTATAACTTTACATAAATGGGAGATCGCTGGTGAAGATTTTCTTTAAAGGGGAGAGATAAGGTAGTAAATACACTAGGACAGGGGCTGATATGGGTTTTATAATATACAGAAACCATAAGCAAAGCGTGAAATATAGAATAGTGAATACCAAGGGAATTCAGAAACGGAAACAAAAAATGAGTGCCCGCCCCCTTCAGTCATTCCCACCTTAAGCACCTTTCAACAGCTCCTTTCAGAAAACTTTATCAACAACAGATACCTATCAACAAATGGTCTGCTCCTCCAGACCATCAAGTCCACACTTTTAAGGCATCCTAATACTTCTATGGACAGAAAATTATTTGGATGACTAAGAAGTAAGAGGCCAAAAAAAGTAGAAATCACAAAATTCTCTGAAGAGAAAGATGCCATGACAACCGAAATTAAAAGAAACCCTGAGGAAACAATACAAGGAAATTAACTCTAGCTATGGGCATACGATCAGTGTTGATCTCGAAAAATTCGCGGGCTTTGCCACTGAAATCTCCAAGAAGCCAAAGCACCGTGTAAACATTTAATTCTCCCCCGCCCGGAGCGCCGTGCCAGGTGCGGCCGAGCTCGCGTTCCCCGGAAGCGGCAAGAGCCTACACTTACCAGACCCGACGTAGCCATGTTCCGACCCGGCCCCGGGAGTCTGGCACAGAAGTCCTCGCGGGGGGTAACTCGAAGAAGCCTAGCACTGACAAGAGTCGCGGGAGGAGCGGTTATACTGCTCCCCAGGAGCTTTCCTGAGGAGGGAGACGGCAAAATCGAGGGACCTGCGAGCCACTAGGCGCGCTACCGACGGTCCTCAGCCATTGGCTCGGCCCTTCACAGGCACCGCGCCCAAGAAACTCCGCGATTTGAAACGGTCCACACATGCGCAAAACGAGCGGAGCAACCCAATAGAAAGCCGTTACCGGCCCTCCCTTCCCTGGGCGCTCCAACAGTCCCGCCCTTCGCAGCGCCTACCGAAGCCCCGCCCCATCTGTCCCGTAGCCCCGCCCTCCCTTTCTCTTAATGCCTGATCCTCCTTCTCTCCCCAGCCAAGCGGAAACTGAGCTTAAAGCGGGAATTTTACTTAGCTAGACACCGTCTCGAAAGCAGCCTTTGCCGATGAGCCCAATGTAAAACTTGTCAAGGGTTCTATTATAGAGTAAAAAATAATACTTGGAAGGATAAGAGGTAGAAATTGCAGCAATTGTTTGAAGAGAAATATTTCACTGTGCAGACTTGTCAACCACTTCCAGCGCATCCATGCATCAACTCTGAAAGTAATAATAATATAATAATGATGATGACGATGTATTCTTTTTTCAAATGTGTGGATAATATTTTCATGAAGCATTGCCAACAAAATGACCTAGGTAAAATATATCATTTAGGTATAATGTCCTGAAAGGAGTCCTTATCAGGAGTTTTGAAATCTACTCAGCCATTAGCAATCTCATCCAGGACAAATTTTGGCACCATTCTGGCTGTTGCCTTAATACAGTTATATAATAGAAGAGTTAAATTAGATGCTCTGAAGACTTGACCATTTTATGAATCTACGAAACTTGTGTCCTATTTTTCGTGATTTAATAAAAATTTGCATAATTTTAAACAGAAAATACTTATTGAATAAATTCATTAATCAAGAGTTGAGCTAATAAGCTGTTTAAACTTGTAATGATTTAACAAATGTTATCACCCGCTAAGGGTTTTTTATTTATTTTTGGTAGGGATGAGAGGCTATATATTAACTCTGCAATTAGGCTGGATTCCATTCTACTCCACAAATTCTGCCATAGTGGGCAAGTTAATTAAACAATTTCTTTCTCAAGTCCCTTGTCTGTAAAATGTCTGTAAAATTGCTGAGATATTGGATTAATTCCTTTTGATATCTAGGTGAAATGCCTGGAACATAGTAAGAATTCAATAAATAAGGCTTGGTATTATTACGGAGTTTTTTACTTGATCTAGCAGAAGTTTTCCCAATCAGACCACATAATATATTTTGCTGCTTTCACATTTGGAATAGATTATAATAAAAACTATCATTTACTCAGTTCACATTGTATGCCAAGTTTTTTTCTTAGTGCTCTCCATGCAATAATTTGTTTAATTCTTAGAACATTCCTATTAAGAGAAGATGACTAATAGCCCCCATTTTACTGACCACAGAACTGGGACAGTGTTTAAGTAACCTGCCCCAAATCGCATACTACCATTAAAGGGCAAAACTGGAGATGAACCCTGGTGTTGAACTGAGCACTTAATCTCTACACTCTTTTTACCTCTCAGTGAGAAATATTAGCAAGCTCAATCACATGTGTTAAAGTTCCACATGTAAAATGATTTCCACTGGAGACAGTGACTCTCAGAGGTATTTTGAGAAACTTGACATGGTGTAAAATGCGGGGCACAAGGGGTGTTGGTGATGAACTGGTCTGTTCTACAGAGAAAATGGAGCAGCACCGTTATGAAAACCAAAGTTATGGAGACACCACTTTGCCCAAACAAACTTTTTGGTTCCCTCTGCATCTGTCCTACTATTTAATAGCTCCACCATGTTTTTAGCATCCAAAAATAGAGTTGCTAGTTAATTGACTAATGTTTATAAAACCTCCCCACCAAAATACATCCAGATCACTCCTTATGAACTTTTATGAACTGACTAAATCTTGAAGTTTTCCGTCACAACTACTTAACCTAGGTAAGGAGTGTGTGTGTATGTGTACCAGTCTATGGAAGTATGTATATTAGATGTATATATGGGAAATAAAGTATCCAGAAATTTAACCTGAGGGGTACTAGAAACTTTGTTACTTAGGATTCTATGTAGACAATTTTAAATTGGTAATTGTTAAAACTATTTTAAAGAATATTTTAGACCTTAAAAATGGCACTCTAAAAATGAATTTGTTCTAGAAATTGTAACACAACTGCTATTAAAACTTAAAATTTGCTTTATTCATAATAAACCCAAAGTAGTAATATGTCCATCAACTGGTTAGTAAACAAACTGTAGTACATCCATACAGCAGAATATTCCTCAGCAATAAAAACAAACTGCTGATTCATGCAACAACTCAGATGAGTCTCAAAAGCATTACACTAAGTAAAAGAAGCCAGACATCAAAGACAACCTGCTATATGATTCCATATATGTGACTACATAAAACTATACAAATAGAAATTAGACCGGTAGTTACCAGGAGATGAAGTTGGGCATTGAAGACACAACAAAGGCCATGAAGGAACTTTAAGCTGGTGGAAATAGTCTATGTCTTGATTATGATGGTGGTTATAATACTCTAATGTTTTTGTCAAAACTCTCAGAACTGTGTCAAAACTCTCAGGATGACTTTTGCTGTAAATCATACCTCAATAAACTTGACCTAAAAAATTAAAGATGTTAGAGAGAATGTTAACAAACCAAAGTAAGCCCACTCCTTGGTGAATTATATAGTCAGCCTACCCCAGGTAGAGTAGCCTCACAGGGTCAATTTTATTTGTACAAACAAGGAGACCACAGGGATTAATTTCCAAAAGAGTGTCTCCCAGATGAAGAAAAGCAGGCTCCTCTTATTAGGATTTGGGATGAATATTCAGAAGGGATGTTAACATTATAATGGAACTGAGGTTGCCTCTGGCACTTCATGTTTCATCTGTGCAAGCTCAGGGGGTCAGGCCAGTAGAGAGAGAGATATCAACCAAATGCAATGTGTGAATTAGGGCCAGTCTGATTCAAAACAAAGAAGCCATAAAGAGCATTAAAGAATAGAAAACTAAAATAGTAATTGATTATTAAATGACAGGGAAATGTAAAATTTTCTTAGATATTATAATGCTATTGTGTTGAGAATGACCTTATTCTTTTAGGATAAGGATATACATATTTAAGTATTGAGGGTTAAAATGCAATGTTTTAAGTACTTTAAATTGGTTCAGTTAAAAAAAAAAAAAAAAGATAGAGGGGTGCCTGGCTGGCTCAGTCAGTGGAACATGCAACTCTTGATCTCAGGCTTGTTCAAGTTCGAGCCCCAATTTCCCTGCAGAGATTACTTAAAAAAATTAAATCTTAAAAAAAAAAAGATATAGTTAAAGCAAATATGGCAAAATGGTAACAATTTCTGAAACTACATGGTAGATGTGTAGGTGTTTATTAATATTGCTTTTTTAGCTTCTCTGTATGTTTGAAATTTTTCATAGTAAAATGATAGGGCAAAGTGGCATTAATAAAATTGCAGACGTTCTCAGAATTTTTGCAACACAAAATTCTGCAGAAGTCAAAAATGAAAATGTTAGCAAATTACTGTAAGAGAATTTTGTCAGAAAAAAATTACACTCCAAAAATCAATTTGTAAAAAGTATAAACGTTGCAATTATAACTTAAAATTTGCCGAAGTGTTATTTGTATAATTTTAGAGTTTTTTTTTGCAGTGTATTTTTTAATGTAGCATTTCAATTTTTAAAATTCCTTACTGCCAAATGTTATTGTATGTGTTAAGTACATTCTCTTTAAGTAGCCTTTTCTGACAAAATTATCCTCAAATGGAAAGGCTCTAAGATTCTAATTGCCACATTAGTAAGTGTGCTTGCAATATGCAGGTAGGTGGCAGCAACGTTCACCAAAAAGCAAAACAAAACAAAAAAAACCCCACAATTTTACTACCCCTTGGGTTAAAGTTCCCCATGAGTTCTTAATTTGAGAGTGCTGTGTAAAAAGCTTTACGGTTACCTCTGTGCCAAGTGTTTGATTCTTAGTTGCAATTGAAATCTATTATATATACTTGTTACTCTTAACTAGAACACAACCAGTACTGCTCGTTGGGTAGGTAGAGAATGTGACTCTGGATCTCAGAGTTGAGAGACAGAACCCCACCCTGGGGATAGAGTTTACTTACAAAAAATTTTTTAAATAAATAAATAAATAGAGGAACAAAGCAAATACACTATTCTCTGGATCTGTGCTTTTGTAGCCTATAGTTTACTTCTGGTCAACATAATTCTTAAAAAGGAGATTTTGTCATTTAAAATACATTTAATTTAGGGGCACCTGGGTGGCTCAGTCGTTAAGCGTCTGCCTTCGGCCCAGGGCATGATCCCAGAGTCCTGGGATCGAGTCCCACATCAGGCTCCTCCACTGGGAGCCTGCTTCTTCCTCTCCCACTCCCCCTGCTTGTGTTCCTTTTCTCGCTGGCTGCCTCTTTCTCTGTCAAATAAATAAATAAATCTTTAAAAAAATAAAATAAAATAAAATACATTTAATTTAGATTCACTATGTTGTACACCTGAAACTGATGTAACTTGTGTCCATCATTTACTTCAATTTTTAAAAAAACTAAAAAAAAAGCACAATTACATTTTCAAAAGCTTAATATACTTTCTGCATTATAATTTTAACATTGCAAAGACTTACATTATTTTGGTGGTACTAGGCAAAAATTTAAATAATGAATGTTAATATTTATTGACATGGAAATGTGCTGTAGATGCACTATATGAAAAATACAGTTTATCAAATGATGATATAAATATACACAAGTAGAGAAAAGGTACCCAAAAATGATGGTACCTATCCAAACAGTGTTCATGGTGTATGGTGGACTAGCATGGGATTTTCATTTTCTTCTTTATTTCTAAAGGCTTGTTTTTTCTAAAACTTATATAAGTAAGTTTTCCATTTATGAGGGAAAAATAAATTATTTTTATTTAAGTATTTATAGAGCATGATATATATTTGTCAATTCAAGTGCCTGTAGAGATTCATAAACAATAAAGTGCCCACACTGTAGCTTGTAGGCAATACCTAATCCTAAGAGATTTAAGGGGTGAAAGAAGTAGGAAAATAAACTGCAAGCGAAGACATGAAGCAGAAATGATGTGCTGTTGACACAAAAAAATTGTCAGATATTGTAGAGTGTTCATGTTTGCAAAACAGAATGATGGAGCACCTTCAATGTTAGCATAATTTTTCACTTCTTCCCATAGAAAGTGCAGAACTATATAGATCAGGGGTCAATTCTATAGAATAGAATTCATAATAGCTAATTTAGGCCCAAAAGGGGATCTACTAACAGGCATTTATTGGTTTAGAGAATTTTTGGAAGGGATGGAGAAATAATGTATTTGGAGCTGTCAGGAATGATTCCCAAAGACACACTATGCAACTGAACCACCAAAAGCCGGCTGCTGCAAATTGAAAACCTGGGAAGCTGATGCTGATCCTGGGGTCTCCAGAACCGTGCTGATGCCGCATAATCAGGAAGTCACTGCAGTTAATAATGCCATGTCTAGGGAGCCACAACAAATAAGAAGTCTCCATGATCAGGAAGCTTCCTAATTGCTTCTGGCTCCAGAAACACACCATACTTCTCATGATAGGTATCAGAAAACTGATGTTCCATGCTTTGACTATCACCACCATGAAACCAGTGATCAGATACTGGGACTTCTGATAGTATTGCCACAGAAAAATGAGATGTCTACCAACCACGCCTCTCTCTAGAAAAAAAAAGTCCAAACTAAGAATAAATTCCGACTCTGTTCTTCCTTGCTATTATGGAATGCATCCCAACTCCAGCTGCAAAAAAGTCTCCAGAAGATATTTTAGCTTTTCAGCCTCTGCAGTAAAGAATGGCACACTGGAAGGGGCTGGAATGGATATTGAGCACCAATCTACCTTATCCCATAAAACAGCAGTAGCGGACGTTAAATGAAGTGAAAAGAAAGAAAAATATAGACCTAACATTTCTATACATTGAGCTTGATAGGGTTAAAACCAAATTCATTATTGCTCTGCCTTCCAAACTATCATCCTATCTGGAATTTTGAGTTTTTATTAAAGCTACTATTATGCTATGACTTACACCATTTAGAAATCGGTATGTGGGGGCGCCTGGGTGGCGCAGCGGTTAAGCGTCTGCCTTCGGCTCAGGGCGTGATCCCGGCGTTATGGGATCGAGCCCCACGTCAGGCTCCTCTGCTATGAGCCTGCTTCTTCCTCTCCCACTCCCTCTGCTTGTGTTCCCTCTCTCGCTGGCTGTCTCTATCTCTGTCAAATAAATAAATAAAATCTTTAAAAAAAAGAAAGAAAGAAAGAAAGAAATCGGTATGTGTCCTGTATCTATGTGACATCCAAGAAATATTTCTCAGTAATATAAATTACACCCTACACTACAAAAATAGAACATATAACTATAAAAACTCTTATATCTTAGATGCAACTCTTTGTACTAAAAATTGTGTTAGCAAATTAAACCACTCTGACAGAGCTAACTAAAATCACTTCTACAACAGTGATTCCTCTCATTTTTTTTTCTGTCCCAAATGACCTAGTAATAATATTTTTTGAGTAACAATGACTCACCATGGCACAAAGTATTCCACAGAGTCATTAAAATTAAAGCTGTATTCTTCAGTTATGGATTGTAAACATAAATATATTCAATTCAAACATCTTCAAAATTTACTACAATGAATTGTGATGAAAATGGCAATAAAGCATCAATAAACATTAAGTGAAACAAAGGTCAGAAATCGGAAGTACAGGAGAGGGGTTGGAGGCTCCTATATCAACTTATTGATTGAATCAATTCTGATAAGTGGATGATAAAGTACTTTGGAGAGCCTTAACTGCTATAAAAATGTGAATTCATTCATTTGAATTGCATTATAACATGGATGACTCGAAAGGGTGCTGAGATTTGGGTTTTATATGAGTTAATCTTATACTCCATTTAAAGTTGTTGAATTGTATTAGCCTATGTATCTGATGTATAACGAACTCCTATGACACAGATACTGATGATGGCTATAATAATTGAACTTAGTGTGTGTAGTAATTTGATAATCACATGATTGTTCTACATGGCAACAAAAGAACCCTATGTCAACCAAAGAAGCTTCTGTCACAGCAGAGGCTAAGAACTCCCAAATTAGAATTAGATTTTCTAGCTGGAAACTATTCATTTAACAAATGTTTACTGCAATCTACTTCTTATAACTTCAACTTCAACACAATCCCTGTATTTGAAAAACTCAGTTTCCTGTTGATACAGAATGTATACCAATAACTAAAATACAACAGAACAAATATTGTAATAAAATATCTGCAAGGTGCTATAGAATGCAGGATGAGAGGGGTGCCTGGGTGGCTCAGCTGTTAACAATGTCTGCCTTCAGCTCAGGTCATGATCCCAGGGTCCTGGGATTGAGCCCCGCATTGGGCTCCCTGCTTCTCCCCCTTACACATTCCCTTGCTTGTGTTCCCTCTCTCGCTGTCTTTCTGTCAAATAAATAAATTAAATCTTTAAAAAAGAGAGAGAGAGAGAATGCAGGATGAGAGCAATGAACTTTCTCCTTGGAGATGGGAAGGCTTCAGGAAATCAAGAAATTGTCACAGACAATTTCAATGGAAGCCTTGAAGGATGGGTAGGAAGTTGTCATTTTTCACAAGAAAGAAGAGCATCCAAACAAGATATACAGTGATTGGAAAAGCATGAGGAGATGGGAAAGACCATGAAGTATTGAGACAATTGAGAGTAAGCGAAGTTACTAGAGCACATTGTTTGGTGCTCAATATTTAGTGTTGAATGACAAAAATGAAAGAATGAATCTCAGAAGCAGTGAGAATCCATCAAAGTGTTTTAAGCAGGGAGTGACTTGATTAGACTGCATTTTAAATGAATCAAAGAAGAAAAAGTGTGAAAAGTAGACAACTGAGAAAACTATTGCAGCTCTGGAGGTAAGAAGGGAAGAAGCTGTAAGCCCAGGTAAGTTAAATGGTTTGTTCAAGGTCTCAGAGCCAGAGCTGGTTAGTAGCAAAATTGCCTTTTCTCTCTACACCCAAATACTTTTTCTACTATGGTTCCTGACCTACAAATCCATTATTCACCACCTAAAATTTGAGATATCTCTAAGAGCATTTCCATTTTAACGAGGCAGTTGTACTATGATGTTGGAAACTATGGACAGGTCTAACTGGCAAATCCTGTTGCAGCAGGAGTTTTGCCATCTTGGAGTCGTTTTTTTCAGGAGACATAATTTGAACATTGGTCTATTAATGATTAATGTGACTTGCAAATCAGCAAACCAAACAAACAGGCTGATAAACTTGTTTTTCTTTAATTTTGCTTTTTTTTTTAAAGGTAAGAGAGACATAATTAACTAGATAATTATTTCTCAGAAATATTCCTATGTTTACATTTTTCTAGAGACATTTTTTTCTCCCATGAAACTCCCTGGCCATAAAGCCAGTAACTGCTTTTCTCATATTCCAACTACTCCTAGCTCTAAGCATCTTGCCTCCCTCCCATTTTTCTTTCCATTCTCAGTTCTCATCCCTCTTTTCCTTTCCTCCCTGTTACACCAGCTACCAGCTGCCAAGAAGGTAGATTAGGTCGTTTATCAAATCAGGAGGTTTTCTTTTGTCATTCAATTTATTTTCCTATTCAAACTAAAAAATAGCATGGTTTTATCTGAAAAAAATATGCTGGACTTATATTTTATCATCAGAATGTTTGAGTAATAATGGGAAGCAGGTCTTAAATATAATTTTGAATCTTCAACTCCCAATTTCTGTTTCAAACTATTTTCATTTTGGTGATGCATTAAACACTCTCTTCTGGTTTACTGATAGTCTGTCTATATTGCTATAACTCACTTTGTAGACAATTTGGCTGTGTATATATATAAATGCATGTCCAGTGGAACCTGTACTGGTGGGGAAAACCATGTGATGTCTCCACTAGGAAAGGAGGAACAGACTGGAGATTCCTACCTTATTTTGATCTCTAAGAATCAGCTGGTCTAACTTGGGCAAATGCTCAGGCCTGGGCTATACTAAATCTAGAGTAAATCTGAAATAAAGAGGGTGAGATAAGAAATGGTGGATGTCTCAGGATCCCTGCAAAACATACCAGTGTTCCTTCCATTGCTCCCTTCTCCCATCATTCCTTGCACAGTGCTGGGCCAAATCCAGTCTCTCACAGACCCTTTACCCCTTTACCACATGCAACTACTGAATGCATTTTGGCCCCAGTGTAGCTCTCTCAATCTCACCAGATAACTGTAGAGACCCCATCTATGCATCATAGCATCAGTGATCCACAACTCAGAAAGCATAAAAGAACAAAATAAAAGTTTGAAATATTGTAGCTTTCTCTGCCAGACAGATTTTGCCAAATATCTACTGGTAATCCACAAACTCAAAATTCTTATTGACAAAAAAGTGAAAAGTCCCATGTTCCCATAACTGTGGTTTGTATTCAGTGGACCATTAAAGTGGGCATGGGATAAGGAACTCCATTTTTTAAAAAAATGTAAGCAAGGCTCAGACCTAAAAGATTTATAACACAAATAATACTAATAAAATTATCCTGTGAAGTGATTTTTAATGAAGTAGAGTTAATTCAAGTCATGTCTTTGAGGTATGAAAATGGAAAGCAAGAAATAAAAAAAAAGGTGGAAGAAAACAAATGTGACCTTGATGACTCCTCCAAAGTCCGTAATCACCACATTGGTTCTTTTCATCCCCTGGTGATTTTAATCTTCTGTTTATTTTGCTACTGTAATCCTAATTCTAAATTTACCCAGAGATTGCCCTTTCAAAGTTGGTCTATGCTTGTTCTTTCTCACCTCACAAAAAGTAAAGGAAAAGAAAGTGTTTGTGTGTGTCTGTGTGTGTGTGTGTGTGTGTGTGTGTGTGTGTGTGTGTGTACTGTTGGTGGTTAAATATCGAGTTGGGACTTCCTCTTTGAACAGTTGCTTTTTCCTCTCACACAAAGGAGATCTCATTTTGTTTGAGACTGGATATAGTTGAAATCAAACCACACACCGAGAGGGTATGATGGCTAAGAAGCCCCCGAAACCAGCCCCTCGCAGGATCTTCCAAGAAAGGTTAAAGATTACTGCTCTACCTTTGTACTTTGAAGGGTTTTTGTTAGTCAAGAGGTCAGAATACCAGGTAAGTCCATTGATGATAATGTTAAACTAGCAGTTTCTATCTGAATATAAAAGTTATTTCATGGTGATTTGATGTAATAATGTGACAAGGTCCTCCTTGTTTCTGTTGCGATTAAACCCTCTTCCTTGAGCTCAGAAATATGATGTCAATTTTGCATAATTTAAGGCAACATATGGCTTAAACACATACATACATATATATATAACTGTATTATATATAACATTCTAACGTTAAGTTACTAATGTAAAAAAAATCTAATAAGCTACATTTCCAAAGAATTTATTTAAACATTAGAGAAGATTTCAGCTTAGAAGATAAAATGTTTCCTATATTTTTTCTGCAACTTACTAGTATGCTTCCACAATGACGTGTACCATTAAGATAACATATTATGACTGAAATTAAGCCCTTTGCTCCTACTCTCAGTTATTTGAAGTTTACAAATAATGAGAAAATTATTTTTAATAGTAAAGTTTTGTAAAAAATTATGAAAATGATAAAATTGATATTGTGTAGCATTATGCATAGTTATATATTCTAAAAACACTAACATAGTGACTTGAAAAGCTAATATGAAGGTACAATGTGGGTAATATGTACACTAAGCTACATAAATACATTCACTCTAAGAAAATGCAAAAAGCATTTCATATTTTTAAAATGTAAAAATGAAAACTTATAATTAGTTAAAATCAGTGTTTTTAAAATACCAATTATGGAGAATTTGAAATTAAAGAGAGAAATAAACATGAAAGTGCCTGTTACGAAAAAAGAAATAAGGTCAAATTTTATGAAATTTTAATAGTAATAAAGTAGAAAAATTGTTTCAAGAAATGTCATAAGAAATGTTTAATAATGATAATAAGATATTTTCTGAAGATTTATTAACAGAAAAATTGTGTATGTGAAAATATCTGCAATAGCACATTCGGGTTTTTTTGCAAAGACATGGTAGTTTACATTCTGTTATGGGTGTTAAATCTGTATCAGTAAATTTGGCAGCTACATTAAATATTTCTTCCTTCCTCCCTTATGCTTTTAAAGTGAATTCTATCTTCTTATAATACGTTAGCCACATTGTTACACTTTGCCAAAAAACTGGAATTGGGAAAACAAAATTTCTCATTTGTAATTTAAATTTGGTTATTTGTTAAATGTCTATCAAAGTATTTATAATAGCTGTTTCTGATATCGAGGTTTTAAAAAAATATTTAAAGAAGGCATTCCATTGGAATGGTTAACAAAAAGAGCAAGGATTTTAAAGTCAGTAAAATGCCTTTACCTAATGGTTTTGTCACTTAAACAGCTTGTGATCTTGTACAAGTTATTCTATCTCCTTGAGATTCAATTTTCTCAAATTATAAAATGGGAAAACTACAACTCACCACCCAAGGTATTATGCCTGGGACACAACAGGTGCTCAATTAATTTATTCATTCAAGCAACGTTTATTATATATCTCCTATGCACCAAGCATCATACTGACTTCTAGAGAACATAAACATAACACAAAGACCCTACCTTCAAGAGACTTAATTTATAGTAAGGAGTGATGACTCCCTTACCTTATTGCTACTCTACCTTTTCTTAGGAAGCATGCTTTGAAATGGAAAGAATAAACTATACGTGTAAATATTTCTGATGAAATTAGCTTGTATTTCCACTTGAATTCACAGCAACGTATCTTTTACTTCTATGTCAAGGAGAAGAGAGCAAGAGGATGATAATAATGTTGACTTACAGGGTGGTTTCAAGGATTAAAGAGATAACATATAAAATACCTGGTTTACCCCAAATATTAGATTCACTCTCCATTTATTTTTTTTTTAAAAAACCTCACTTATTTTTTTTTTAAAGATTTTATTTATTTATTCGACAGAGATGGAGACAGCCAGCGAGAGAGGGAACACAAACAGGGGGAGTGGGAGAGGAAGAAGCAGGCTCACAGCGGAGGAGCCTGATGTGGGGCTCGATCCCATAACGCCGGGATCACGCCCTGAGCCAAAGGCAGACGCTTAACCGCTGTACCACCCAGGCGCCCCGCCATTTATTTTTTATCATATTCTTATTCACATATTAAAATCAGTTTTAAGTCCATAAGTACAGTTGACCCTTAAGCAACATGGATTTGAACTGTGTGGGTCCACTTACGTTTGGATTTTTTTTTGATAAATACAGTACAGTGCTGTATATGTATTTTTTCTTCCTGGTGATTTTCTCAATAACATTTTCTCTTCTCTAGCTTACTTTATTATAAGGATACAGTATATAATACATATAACATATAAAGTATGTGTTAAACAACTGTTTATGTTACTGGCAAGGCCTCTGGTCAACAGTGGGCTATTAGTAGTTAAATTTTTCTATTCCAGATTCAAAAGTGAAACACAATTTTCAGCTGTGCAAAAGGGTCAGTGCCCCTAACCACCACCACCCCCACCCCACCGTGTTGTTCAAACGTCAACTGTTAATATGGCTCAAAGGAGAGCCACAGGGCTAGAGTGCTAGAAAATAAAAGCTGGGAGAAAAAGCTAAGGAAAATAGTGGGATTTCTAGGCAAGCAGCACCAAAGTGCCAGGGAACCTTTGAAAGTGAGAGTGAGTCAGGGGAAATAATAGGTTATCTTTAAAGAAAACGGGCTAGAGGAAGTTGGGATGCTCTGCAGAACATTAAGCGGGGGTCTTTGCTGAAGGAATTCAAAACATTTCAGCTAGAGAAAATATAACCGAGGAATAACCTGGTCTGTAAGGAGATCATACAGTTAGAGGTCTTTCTTAGCTGTTTTGTAACAGGGGCACTTTTAAGAATTTGAAGAACGTTGCCCCTAGGAAAAGGTGCCAACATACGCCATTTTAAATGCAATCCAGAAAGTCCATGGATTCCAGGTCAAGAACCCATTAAAAATACATAATCTTTATGGAAAAGATAATGTGGGAAGATTTACTTAAGCCACAACACTAGAATTTTGGATTGATCAGGAAGATTTACTTGATAATAAGAGGTATTAAGTGCCACGGCAGGACACCAATGAAAGCACAGTTCATAGAAACGGGGGAAATTCTCATTTTTCTGGACCTGTTTGAAAATAAGAGAGAGCTTGGGCAATATCTCATAGTTTCTTCGGTCTGTGATATGCAAAAATTTTTAATGTGTATAATATGTCTTCTTATTAGCCTGAACATAAGATAATAGACATCACAATAGCATCAAAATAACATTTTTCTGACTAGTCCCCTAACTGCCACTAATTCATTGAGAAAAATTTTAGGGCTATCTCAGTTGTGCCCTTAAACATAGTTCTCTATGCTGGTAACCTCCAAATATTTTAAATAACACACTCCTTTCAAGAAAACATTTTTGAGCACCGATCTTTAATATAAGAATATTAATTTATTTAGAAATTATTTCTCATACTCCTGTACTAATACTTCAAGAAAATTATTTCATATACACAGAAAAGGAATTAAGAATGATAAATAAAAGATAATTAAGTATCCTAGAAGTTTCTTCCCCCGTGGGATTATCTTGCACATCTCTGGAGTTTACGTGCCCCACTTTGGAGACCACTATACAACCTCCTTCCTTGAGCAAAGGTACTTGACTTGCTCACAGGAAAAAGAATCAGAACTTTTTACTGGGGGACACGGGATAGAAAGGAGCGTAACTGGATTTTGCATTCAACCCATTTTTACTAGTTACATCAATGAGAAAAGAACACTAAAGAGCCAGGAGATAAAAATATCAGTCCAACTATGGAAGATGAGCAAGTCTCTTAAATCTTTTAATTTGTTTCCTCTTTTATAAGATAATTACTCTCTTGTGGAACTGAATGGGTTGCTGTGATGATCAAATGGACTATATAAGAATGGGTATATTTTTTGAGATATGGACATGTGATAGATACCATGCTAGTCTCTTAATGTCCTGTTGTTCTGATCCTCACAGTAACTCTTCTGGGTAGAAATTATTTTATTCACTTCACAGATGAATGAGTTGTGACACAAAGGTTATGTTCAAGGTCCCTCATCCATTAAGGAGGCTAGCTTGGATTTTATTGCAAAGCATTTGACATCATGTTGCCTCTCGAACTAAACTAATTCCGTTCGATTGTGGGCTTCCAAATGTTGGGGGAGATTCTTTATCACATTGGGATCAACAGTAGCTCAGTAGACTTTCAAAAGCATTTGTAATTGAATAAAAATGAGTTAGTGGCCTTAAGGTCACTATGTAAGGTCAGCTAATAATTACGAAGCTAGCGATAAATTCAAAATCCTACTTCAGTCCCTTTTCTTCAGAAATTCAACACAAATTATTGCTAAAAAATAAAAGAACTGTGTGCTAAATATATTTCATTCAAAAATGTGTTCTTCAAAATTAATTTTAAAATACTTACATATCTCTACAGATATAAATATATACCGAGGTGTTGATTTTTGAGGTTGATATTTATAGATGACTCAGATTGTACTGATATGTTCATAAGAGCTTATCAGAAACTGAATCGAGACTGTGATCTCGCATTCTGAATACAAGTTTGATCTGCTCTTAGGTTTGTGGCTGTGGTTGGAGTTCACAGGACCTGCTACTATTTGTAATCTTTCTTTTCCTCCAGGCTGCCTTTACTGTCAACTCAGTGCCTTTGTTCTTCCTTCTTCCCACACTTAATAAACCCTCTTTAATCCTTTCCATGAATCTGTATGTTTGTTTACCAGTAAAACTCTTTTTTAAAAGATTTTATTTAGAGCTGGGGAATGAGAGGGGGAAAAAGGGGGAGGGAGAGGGACAAGCAGACTCTGCTGAGCACAGAGTCCTACACAGGGCTCCATCCCAAGACTCTGAGATGATGATCTGAGCCAAAACAAAGAGTTGGACGTTTAACCGGCTGAGCCACCCAGGCGCCCCAACCAGTAAAGTTCTTATTTTTCCCTGATTAATTCTACTCATTTCATATCATTCTCTCATGACTGGACACCTCTGTAATTTTTCTTAGAAGCACAGATAGATGTCTGTACACACAGAAAAAACTCAATAAACTGTGGCTATTAGTGATTTTAGTTTTTCTATCTATGGCAGGTTAATACTCATGAGGCTAGTTAAGAAGATGAACAAAGGGGTAAACTTTGACTTCGGGGTTTTCTCTTGTTTTCTTTTCCGCCAAGAATATAGAATCTCCAGTTTGAACTTGATCTTAGACGCCACACTCCAGTAAAACTATACAACCCATGATTAAGTTCTCCAAGTAAAATGCCTGCATTCTGATCTCTTCCCACTCTCCCTCACCTCCATCCTATTTCCAAAATACAGTGTAGCTTTGACTCGCCCCTTGCATTGCAGAGGCTTACCACTAGAGAGGAATGTGAAAGCCTTAAAAAGAAATATGATTAAAAAAAAAAAAGGCTTCCCTCCTCAAATTTGAATTAATTTATTATTAATCAAAAGTTAACCTGAGAAAATTCAAATATTTTCTAAGCTCTCATGGTTTTTACAGAACATCTGCCTGATCATAGAAACAGTATATATAAGCAACTTCTCAAGCCAGATATCTTAATGTAGTTTTCTATTTCTCTATCTAAGACAATATGAAAACACCCTTTCATAGTATTTGTGAATGGCAATGGGTTTCATTATTCTGGTTCACAAAATATCCTCCCCTTCTTATACATAAGCCCATCGAAAAGGTCTATTTTGGACGTGTTTAGAGGCCACCACTGCCACACACACACATACAAATAACCATGTGCAAAAAATATTATATGGATAATGAAAAACACAAAGTACCTGTTAATAATGTGAGTGATGCAGCAGCGCTTTTTTTTTTTTTTTTTTTAAGTGGCTAACATTTACGGGACACTTGCTGTATCCCAGGTCCTGTGTGCTTTATATACAGTGTTATTCCATTTAATCCTTAAACAACTCTAAAAAGCAAGAGTAGGGGGCTGGCGTCTACCTCTATTCTTGGTCCCTTAACAGTGCCCTCTCATATAGGAGACACAGTCGTCATCACCACCGTTATAATTCAGTACTTTTAATACATTCACAAAGTTGTACAACGTCACCATGATCTAGTTCTAGAACATTTCCTCATGCTAAAAAGAAGCCCCATTAGCAGTTACACCCACTTCCCCTGCTCTGTACATTTTTATATCCATTTGTGGGGATTTTTTTTTTTTGTCTCCCGAGTATGAAACCAGCTAAAAATTAAGATAGAAGAATGCCACAAAGATCAGTTAGGTACTTTTATCATCAATAAAATCTATCAATATGTGGTTTAGATTTATGGCCAAAACAATGCTAACACTTTACCCCAGATTTAGGTAGGCTTAAGCTACCTTGAGTCACTCACTGACTCAGTGTAAGAGCCTGCCTCTCTTGGAGGCCCTTTGCTAACATGGCGGGACCAGAGCAAACTGCCCACTTGCTCCCAGTAGGTTGAGCAGAGAGAGAACAGAAAGGGGCTAAGTTGAGCATATTGTCTCCAATCTCACCTATTAGATCTTCAGTCCTACTGTCTGTGGAGGAGATAATTCACTCTCTTGCACTGTGCAGGGTAGATAGGAGGGCATAAGAAGGCAGCAAAGAAACCAGGCGAAGTGCTATAGCAATGCCAATAACAGTTTGTATATGAAAATAGGGAAACAAAAGATTTCTGATGGGGCCAAAGGCAAGATTTGTTCTCTGGCCTTATTAATCAGCTTGACTCTGAGATATGTCAGGTAAATATTGGGCATCTGGATTTCAGACAAGAGGAAGAATCTCTTTGCCCAGTTTCATAATTGATCCTTTGGGGGCCATCTGTTGGCTCATCCTTCAATCCCATGCCCCCTTTGAATTGGTCTTTTCTGTGTTAATTTGTTCTTGGCTCAGGAGGCATCAGCAGGTTCCATACATGACATTATAGCCAGCTGTCAGTTAGGAGGCAGGATGGAGTGGAAAGACCACAAGGCCTGGACGAAGAAACCTGTGCCACATTCCAGCTCTGCCCCTGAGGTAGATTGCTACAGTCATACTACCAATTTGTTCAAGCCTCACTGTATGTATTTCCCTTTGAAATGTGACTTTTCTGCTTTTCCATAAAGAGATTGCATTTATTTTTCTACCCCTTGAAATCTGGACTGGGTCATCCTTCAGTAAATGTGAAAAAAGCAGATTAGAAAGTACTCACACAGTGGGCCTTGCCCTCTCTTGTTCCTGGGAATCCTTCTGCCAGCATGTGAACAAATCTAGGTTACCTGACTGGAAACAAAACCCTATGGAGTGAGACTCCAGTTGTCTCAGTGGGGGAGTTTCCAACACCAACAACCACTTCTCTGATTCTCTGGACACCAAGTGGGTGTTCAACAATTCAGCTCAATCTGACACTACTTATCCAGATGTAGTGCAGACCCCATAGCTTAATTAAGGGCTCAGTTCCACAAGGCTGCCCTCCACTTCAGTCACCAACTGTAAGTTCTAGACTTCCTATACTTCTGACAAACTCACTATAAGTCAAGAGTTCCTGGGGTGCCTGGGTGGCTCAGTTGGTTAAATGTCCGACTCTTGGTTTCAGCTCAGGTCATGATCTTAGGGTTGTGAGATCGAGATGGATCCCCAAATTGGGCTCCATGCTCAGTGGGCAGTCTGCCTGGGATTCTCTCTCTCCCTCCCCCTGCCAGCTAGCTCTCTTTCTCTAAAATAAATAAATGAATCTTAAGGAAAAAAAAAAAGAGTTCCCATGACCTCCCCCTAAGATGTGATAATTTACTAGAATGGCCCACAGCACTCAGGAAGACACTTTACTTACATTTACTGGTAAGGGATACACAAGGACAGGCAGAAGAAGAGGTACTTAGGGTGAGGTCTGCAAGGGTCCCAAGCACACATACTTCTGTCTCTATTGAGTTGGGCCGCACTACCCTCTCAGCATATGAATGTGTTCACCAGTTAAGAATCTCATCAAATCCCATTGCTCAAAGAGTTTTTCTGAAACTTAACTCTCAGCCTACCCCCTTTTATTCTAGAGGTCGGTGAGTGGGGCTGAAAGTTCCAACCCATTAATCTGTTGTTCTTCTGGCCATCAGATCTACCCTGAAGCTATCCAGGGGTCCCATCTGAAGTCACCTCACTGGTATAAACTCAGGCATTATGTAAAGGGACTCATTATGAATAACAAAATCACTCCTGTCACTCAGGAAATTCCGAGTTTGGGGATCTCTACGCCAGGAACTGGGAGACAAAGACCAAACATATATATTTCTTCTTGTATCACTCTCAGTTCTGAATCCCAGCTAAGACCCCAGGCAAGTGAGTGAGGCCACCCTAGACCAGCCACAGTGAAGTGTACTCAAAGAATCACCACCAACCACAGAATGATCACAAATAGAAGACGTTCGCTATTTTAGTCCGCTAAGTTTTAGGGTGGCTTGTTACACAGTAAAAGCTAACTAAGATAGCACCTTGTCCGGCATGAAGAAAAAGGGAGACATTAGTTCTACTAAGAGCATGAGAAAGATGGTGGTTGTAGTTTAAAATGAATTTAATCTTGAGCTTCTGGGGAGCCAAGGCAAATCAAAACAAGGTGGGTTGTAGAGTTCCCATTATTTGAGAAAAGATGTATATAAATTCTGAAGAGGTGACAAACATTTTGCTGGTCAAAAAAAGGATAAACGATATGTCAGTATTAAAGAGACATAAAATACCATAATATATAAAAGTATCTTCACATTTTATAAGCAAAAGAAAAAAATTTCATGTAATTCCCTTAATCTTCAATATAAGTCAAGATGATCCAACATGTTATAAAAATTGAGCTTATTAAACCCTAAAGGAAGGAATGATCAACAAATCTATGAAACTAGAATTTTAAAAAACATACTTTTGAAAAGAGCTGGGTATGAAGGTAAATCTTTAGATGTGGAAGGATTTTATTCTCGAAACCCCCTTGCCATTCTTTCATAATACAGCCAGTCTTCATATAAAATATAAATTCCCCTTATTTAAATAAATTTTCACTTGAGTGAAATGAGACTAGGTTATTTAAATTTTTTATACTTAAAAAGTTGTTATTCTATAGAACCCATAATAATGTGAATATAGCGATAATGAAATGTTCACCACCTGAATGAAATTTGGACTTCAAAGTTTAGCTTTGATGATGTTAAATTATTTTTATGATTATGAACAGTTCACATTGCCTTTATTTGTATAAATATACACTATTGTTAGAACCCAAACTAGGAGCCATGTACTCTGCTAAGGGGTTTATATTTATCCATTCATTCAATCCTTTCACCTGTCCTGGAATGTAGATATTTAATGCTTGTCCCATCCTGCCCCTTAAATGACCCCTTTTACAGGTGCAAACTCCCATTGAAACCTACATAAAAAGTCAAGTGTCTTAAATCAATGGGGGAAGTTTTGAAAAATGATCTATTTAAACACAAATCAAATTACATCCTTACCTCACACCTTATGCTAGAATAAACTTATGAAGGATTTTATCAAGAGTTAAATGTAAAATTAAGCCATAAAATTAGGTGATTTATCTCAGGATAAAGAAGAACCTTATCTCGAACAGCAATTAAGAGAGTTACAGAAATATTAATAGGAAAATAGTTGAATATATACCAATGAAATAATGCTTGTAATTTCTTTCCCACAGGAGTATAAACATTATTGGACAGAGTTGAGAGGAACTACACTTTTCTTTTATTCTGACAAAAAAAGTCCATCAGTAAGTAGTTAAACATATTCAGCTGATTCAATTTTTCCTAATATAGACTTGTCATACAGTTTTATTCATTTGGGGTTTTCTGTCTTCTGAGAGTAAAGATATTCTAGTAAAACCAATTCATATAAGAACATTTATTGTATCTGTGGGGGCTATCAGGTATAAGACCCATGGTAAAATTTCCAGGACACCTCAGAAGAAGGTGTAAACTCATTTCTTTAACTTTGCATTTTTTTCTTTCTGATCCCAATAGTAGAAACTTAGTTGAAACATGAAATTTTTATTTTTTTAAAAGATTTTATTTATTTATTTGAGAGAGAGCTAGAGAGAGCAAGCACAAGCAGTGGGGAGGGGTAGAGGGAGAGGGAGAAGCGGACTCCCTGTTGAGCTCCATCCCAGGACCCTGGGATCATGACCTGAGCCGAAGGCAGACGCTTTACCTACTGAGCCACCAGGGTGCCTTGAAACGTGAAAATTTTAGCCAGATATCTGGATACAACTTGTTTAATGCCAAAGGATAGCTTTAATTGCCCTTGCTTTTTATCTTGCCGTAGCATGCAGTTATGATCTGAAAGGAACTAGATGACCCCCAAAGCCTTAAAACATCAAATATGTCACAATTTAATTTTCCTAGGGAGACAAAAACATAATCCACTAAAGAGGACTTCTAAGAGCTTAAGCATGAGAATAACAATAAAGAGATTCTGAGATTTATTAGTAGTAATTTCAAATAATTGATTCATATTTCAACTTTCCCACAAAAATTGAAAATTGTATATTTCATTTTTTCCACACATAAAATGTAGTATTTTTGTGCCAAATGCTTGCCTACCTTGGAAAGCTATGCCCATAGGCGATTTTGTGATCTAGTCTCTTGTTTAAATATAAACACCTTGGACCATGGATGTAGTAGCCCATAGTTCTTCGAACATCATTATTACATGTCCGGATAATGAAAGAAACAGAAAAAGAGCCTTTGTGATGTATTCCACCTGCAGACGTTTCAGTGCCATGAGCGATAAACTCACCAGCAGTCGTTTTAAAAAATAAACAAAGAACAAACTTAAAATGATCATCTTTCTCCGGAGTTCTGGATAGACAAGATTTATAAAAAGGTTTCCAAATACCATAATAAGTTTTGACAAAACTAATTCTTCCTTTGTGCCTTCCAACTTCCTACTGATATCAGTAAAACTGTGAAAGCCCCTGGCCTGCACCTTGCGTAGTACACGTAAGTGGGAGAGCGAACAGTTACTGCTCACTTACTCCCTGGCAGGAGGTGGTACTGCTTAGTGACTGCAGCCTGCTCTTCAGGCTGACTGCCTGGGTGTTCATGCTGGCCCTGCCACTGTTAACTGTGGGTTCTCAGGCCAGTTACCTAACCTCTCTGTGTCTCAGTCTATCAGACAGGGAAGTGGTAGGAAACAGATGACGTCTCAAATTGGGCATTTTTTTTAAGATTTTATTTTTAAATCATCTCTACACCCAACATGGGGTTCGAACCCCTGAGATGAAGAGTTCATGCTCTAGTGACTGAGACAGCAAGGCACCCCTCAAATTGGGCATTTTTGAAGAAAGTTTAATGGTCATGCTATATTCAAAGCTGTGGACAGGATGTAGGAAAACCACAAAGGGTAGACCAGAACTCTGAGGCTAGTAATAGCACCCTACTATCATGCCCAGGATACGGAACAAAAAAGTGGGAGAACAGTGAAGAGGTTTGTGAAGACGAGTGTGTTGAGAGGAGTATGGTCTTTGACTGAGGAAGCAATTGCATGGCTAGTAAATAGCTCACTCTTCTGATCTCCTGTCAGTGTTAACCAGGGTCCCACCCAAGGGGAAGTCAGATGTTGTCCACATCAGTCCCTCTCCTGGTGCATAGCACTGTGTGGTGGAGGGATAAAAGCATAGCTAGAGGACCAAATAAAAGATTGTGTCCAACATGCTTATTTTCACATCTCTAAAATTAGGATGAAAACAGTATCCCATGTCATGAGTTTACCAAAAGGATTAAATGAGGTAGTGAATGTAAGGATTTAAGAGAGTAGCTGTCACATAGTAAGCAGTCAAGCATTTTATTTTATTTATTAAAATTTTATTTATTTGAAAGAGAGAGAGCGAGAGAGCACAAGCCAGGGGAGGGGCAGAGAAGCCAACTCCCAGCTGAGCAAGGAGCTCAACATGGGGCTCGATCCCAGGACCCTGGGATCATGACCTGAGCCTAAGGCAGATGCTTAACCAACTGAGCCACCTAGGCGCCCACATTCAAGCATTCTTTATACAATATCTCATCTAATTCTCATAACAACTCCACAGAGTGGGTACTATTTTAATCACCACTTATAGATGAGAATAGTCAAGTTTCAGGATTCAGAAATTATGCAAGATCAGACAGGGAATGAAAGGGGCATAATCCAGATCTTGCTCCTGAGCCAGCATTCTTAACCATTATGCCACCAAGAGACTGTTACAATGAAATACTGTGGAACTGTACCTCTACCAATTTTGTTAAAAGAACGTGCAGACTTTAGGAAATGTGTTGGGTGATAGTCTCAGGAGAAAGCACAGAGATAGAACAGGTGAGAACTGTAGATATTTGGGGGATAGTAGGGAAGAATTTAAAGCTGCCTTTTTTTTTTTTTTTAAGATTTTTTAAATTTATTTATTTGACAGAGACAGAGACAGCCAGCGAGAGAGGGAACACAAGCAGGGGGAGGGAGAGGAAGAAGCAGGCTCATAGAGGAAGAGCCTGATGTGGGGCTCGATCCCATAACGTCGGGATCACGCCCTGAGCTGAAGGCAGACGCCCAACCTCTGTGCCACCCAGGCGCCCCAAAAGCTGCCTTTTTTTGAAAGGCTGTCAGAAGGTCATGCGAAAGAGCCCATGAATTTGCTTCATGTTACTGCAGAGAAAGGGGACTGGTACCAATGGATGGAAATTCTCTGGAGGAAAAACTATGGCTTAATATGAGGAAAAGCTTGCTAGCAGGCAGAGGGGCAGATGAGGCAGGAGTTTCCTGTTGTTTGAGATATTCCAACATAGACAGGATATTTACATGGAGGGATACCCTAAAGGAGATTCAAGCATCAAGTGGCATGAGATTAGACGGATGACCTTTAAGGCTATTTTCAACATTACAATTTAAAAAAAAAAAGATACAACTTCCTTTCTTTTAATCAATAGATCAGTTTATCGCACTCTAATTTGGCCACTTCTTCCTCTGTTGCTTCCTCCTTTGTCTCAGGAAAATTCACTTAGCTTTGATCTAGACAATCCGTCAGAAAAAGATCTTGTAACAACAACAACAACAAAAGAGTATAAAGACTATTGATATGTGCAAATGCAATAGATTTTCCATCTCCCATTGAATTTTCTAAATTATATTTGATAATTGAAGCAAAAAAATATAACATTGTGATTCTCAGTGTAGAAAAATTATATGAAATTGCAATATTTTTGTTAACCATTTTGTTATAGAGATGATGAATAAATTCTCAATTTATTGAAAAGAAAAAGATCTTGTGTAATTTGAAATTCTGTCCTGCTTCCCTTATACCTTTCCTTCTATTTTAAATTGCTCTTTGTTCATTGAAAATAAATAAGTCAACCAAAGTACCCTTAACTTCATCAACATAGGAATAAGTCTGGAAAAAAATTTACTTGCTTATTTTTATGCCATACTTTATTCAGAAAAATAAAATAAGGAGACCTACAAGAACATAGCAAAATAAGTTATATTGGGCAAAACAGAGGAAAATAAAAAGAAGTCCAGAATGAGGCTAATTCAGAAAAAAATTATGCCATAAAAACTCTACTGCGCTTACTCAAGGTGGTTCTGATCTAATACTAGAAAGCAAGTCTGGCCAGTTGCATACAGACCAGTCCATATATGCCAATTGTTCAGAAGAAATATTTTTATTGCATTGGGATAAGATAAGCATTTCTTAATAGGATCCTCATAATTAGTGGCATATGATAAATGTCGAATAGCATTCTGGAAAAAAATGATGTGTATGAGGATATGTATATAAGTCTATTATAAATATTACTGATATAAAGAATGTGTAACACACAGTTAAAAAAATAAAACAACAATATTCTTTATTGTAATTTCCCTATTGGCAATTGATACTCACAGAATACTTTCATTGATTTTTCTGAACTTGGATCCATAGCCAACTGTGATTGCAATTCAATTATTATTTGACAAATGGAGTTATTTTCCAATCTGCTGTTTCCCTAATAAATTTATTGCCATTAAATATGAGATTTGACATGCACATTGACTGATATTTTTCTTTACATTGATGAATAAGTAAAAAGCAAAGAAATAATTATGTATGTCAGAACTTCACCTCTTTGTCAGCGACATGGACAAGTTCTTTGCTAAGTAACAATAGTTTCTGAATTATAGAAGAATATTTTGTCAATTTTTTGTTCTGTTAACAATGAAAAAGTTTCAGACACAACAAACTTTAAAGTTTCACCTGCATCATTAACATTTTTCTCCTTCACTTTATGTCTCAACCAGAGCCAAGCAAACTGTGGCCCTTGAGCCAAATCTAGCTGCTGGCCTGATTTTGTACAGTCTATGAGCTAAGAAAATTTTTTATATTTTTAAAGTATTGTATTAAAACAACAACAACAACAACAACAAAGGAATTTGCAACAGAGACTCTATGTGGTCCACAAAGCCAGAAGCATTTACTATCTAGCCTTTGCAGAAAAAAAAATTGCTGGCCTCTATGACAATTAATGAAGAATAAATCAAGCCCTAACATGTAAGATTTGCCAATTTCCAGGATGTAAATACTTCCAGGATAGCTGATTTCAACCTATCAAAGTGACCTCACTGAATTGCAAAGAAACGTACGGTAATGCACCATTAGTTGGTATTTCCATCAAACAGAGATGAAGATGTAAATAACCTCAAGAGGATAGTGAATACTATTTAGTAATATAATTAGAAAATGAGTTTTGAATTTAATTACCTTTGTTTTTAAAATAATTGTACATTTATATTATTTAATTTTTAATAATGGCTGTGTTTAGCAACTGGCTTGCAAAATTCCTAAAAATTAAAAAATCTGCTTTTGCTAACCTGTATAAGTCAGGTCCAGCACACCGCCACATAATACATTTTCCAAACGCCCTCTGGGTTTGGAAGGGTTGTGATGCTCAGTTGAAAACCAGGGTATCATGCAAGGTACAAATCAGTCGAAAGGAAGAGATTACTGATATTCCTGCCTGCCAGACCTGATGTATGTTACCCATGAAATAATTTAATGAGATTTCCTTTATCTTTGCAGTATGTTGACAAGTTAGACCTAATAGACCTCACATGCCTTATGGGCCAGAATTCAACTGAAAAGAATTGTGCAAAATTCACCCTTGTTTTGCCAAAAGAGGAAGTGCAACTGAAGGTGAGTAAGGAGAAGCAATTAGTTGGAAACAAGTTGTGGTTATAAATAGCATTGGCCTCTTCACAACCCAGTGGCTGAGATAAAGAGGAATTATAGGAGGAGCTGCCAAGTCTCATACTTTGTTAATATTTCTTCCCTTTTGCCAAAAACTGCAGTTTTCTAAATAGGGATTTGAAAAGGCTTGTTCCCTTGTTTAGTATACAAGCATGTTGAAACCATATACTTCTGTCCTCCAACAAAGCCAGAGATCACATCTGGTGTTTTTAAAAAGTTGTTCTTGAATTGACATTCACCGAGTTCCCAGATGAACCTGAGACATGTCCAATATGATCCATGTTGGGAACCACTGAATTAGACAAACCCATATTGCACAAATTGAGATGTATTTTGCAAGGCAATTGGCTTATAGTCTTCCGAAATACCACTGTAAGAAAAGCCAAAGGAACACTGGACACCTGTTTATGGAAGCTGGAGTATGACAACTAAATGTGATATGTGATCTTGGATTGGATTCTGTATTAGAAAAGGAAAAAAAATTATAAAGAACATTATTATTACAGTTAAAAAAACTCCAAAAACAACTTTGTGTTAGATATACAGTTTGTGAACTATGGTATTAATCTCATAAAACTCTAAACCCCGCATGAGCAGAGGTCTGTTTGTTAAAGTCATCACTGCACACCCAGCACTTACATAGAAAAAATGTTGTTCTTGAATGGACATTCAAAGTGAGCCAATTAAAATAAACCAACAACTATAGTAATAGCATAAAGAGAACACCTCGGCATTGACTAAGATGTTGGAGTTGGTCTTGCAAGCGCTGGTCGTGAACTTCACAGTACCATAGTCTCCGCTTAAAGTGACTGCAGTTACCCGCAGTACGTGGCCCAGAAGCAGATGATCCTCCTTTTGACCTATTATCAGGAGGTCAGTGGTAGCCTACCACTCCATCACAGTGCCTATGTCATTCATATCACTTTATATCATCACGGAGGCATTTTATCAGCTCACATTATCACAAGAAGGGTGAGTACAGTACAATAAGATTGTTTTTTAAGATTTTATGTATTTTGAGAGAGGGGACAAAGAGAAAGCACAAGTGGTGGGTGGGACAGAGAGAGAGGGGGAGAGAGAGAGAAAGAACCTAAAGGAGATTCCACGGTGAGCAGGGAGCCCAACGCAGGCCTCGATCCCATCACCCTGAGCCAAAAGCAAGAATTGGATGCTTAACGGACTGAGCCACCCAGGAGCCCCAGTACAATAAGATATTTTGAGAGAAAGACCCCATTCACATAACTTTTATTACAGACTATTGTTATAATTGTTTTATTCCATTATTTTAATCTCTGTGTCTAATTTATAAATTAAACTTTATCATAAGCATGTATCTATAGGAAAAAACATGGTTTATATAGTGTTCAGTACTATCTGTGGTGTCAGGCCTCCACTGGAGGTCTTAGAATGTATCCTCACAGATAAGGGGGACTGCTATACTAAGAATTACTTATACTTAGGAAATCTAGGCCCCACCCGTAACCCTGGTCCCCAGAATCTTCATTTTAAGCAAGCTTCCCAGTTGATTCTGATGCAGTGGTTAAGAACACAGGACTGGAGTCAGACACCTAGGGTTGAATTCCGGCTGCTTTATTCATTAGCTGTGTAATCATAGGCAAGTCACTTAATCTCTTTGTGCCTTGGTTTCTTCATCCAGAAGTAAGTCTTTACTCAGATGTAACCCTCTTACTGAGATCTGCCTGGACCACTTTATTAAAATTACAATCCTTGGGGCGCCTGGGTGGCGCAGTTGTTAAGTGTCTGCCTTAGGCTCTGGGATCGAGCCCCACATCAGGCTCCTCCGCTGAGAGCCTGCTTCTTCCTCTCCCGCTCCCCCTGCTTCTGTTCCCTCTCTCCCTGGCTGTCTCTCTCTCTGTCAAATAAATAAATAAAATCTTTAATAAATCATAAATTTAATAGTGAGTAAATGTTATAGCTTCAGAAGGAGATAAATGGGAGAATAAAATGTATCTTAGTGTAGAAGACATTGGGAATGTCATGAGGGGTTAGGGGACGGGAAAAGGATGGTAATTCTTTTTTTTTATTCTTGCTAGGCCCAAAATTTCATCAGAAAAAGGATTTTTGCTTTGTTCTCTGAAGCAAACCAGTACCTGGAATACTGTCTAGTGCTTAAAGGCACTCAATAAATATGTTAAATGAGCAAATCTATAAAATAAAAATTTTAAAACTTTTGCAGAGTTGCCATGAAGATTAAATCAGTTAATGTATGTGAAGTACTTAGAGCAGTAGCTGCCACGTATAACTACTTAATAAATGTTGGCTATATTAGTAAGATTTAGAGCTAATAATTGGAAATTTTTAAGGATTAACTACATTGGTCTTATGTGGTTGCCCCAAACTTAAAGCCAGTCAGTGTTAAATACCAATGGGGGGATCAACTATTAATTGACATATTGCAGAAATAAGTGTCCTAACATTTACATTTTTTGGAGTTAAATAAATCTGTATAATTTTACTCGTTTAGTAAGCAAACATATTAAAGCTATATACTTCTGACAAAAGAAAATATTGAAATTTCATAACACATACACATTAATAGTTTAAGCAAAAAGGAAAATGAATTGTTTCTTCCTTTTGATTAAAGTGCTTCAAAAAAATTACAACTGATTTTTTTAAAACAATGTGCTTCAATAGAAAAATATGCATTTTGTCAATCTTGCTGGGTTTTAATGGCTTACACATTTTGAGACTTAAAAAACAATTGTATAAAATTCTAAAGTTATTTGAAGTTAAAGTATTAATGTTTACAATCGTTGATGTCTTTTCTTATCTTTTTGTCTTCCTCTTTAGACAGAGAACACAGAAAGTGGGGAAGAATGGAGAGGCTTCATTCTTACAGTAACAGAGGTAGGTAGGAAGGACATTGCTTTTGATTGATTCATTAATTCAACAAATATTTACTGGACACTGGCTATGAACCATACAGAGTGAAAGGGGTCGGAGATACGAGAATTGAAAAGGAGAGATATAAACCTTTACACTTACTCATGAAATTTATATTTTTATCAGGTGGATGGAAAGGAAGAAAGAAAATGAACGAGATAATTTAAAATTGTGATAATTGTTATGTAGAAAGCAAACAGGGCCTCATGCTAGCTAGAGAGTTACAGGTGGTCAGGGAGATCTAGTTTTTGGTCCTGTCCTTTGACACAGTGGTCCTTTATATATGTTGATATCTATAGGTTACATAGCATCTTCTAAAATACTTTCCAATTACTTTCTTATTCATTTAATACATATTTGTAAAATGCTAAGAGATGAATTTTGTGAATACCATAAACAGTGTAACAGAGAGCCCATCAAAACGAAGATTCTCCTTCAAACATTTGCTTAGTGAGTCTTAAGACAAAGTGATGTTTACAAGTTCAACTCTGGCATCTTATCAGAGAAAAATAGCAAGACCAACTGCTTACAGTGAATTGTTGCAGTTGGATCTCCACCATTATTTTAAATGAAGCTATTATAGCAACTGTCTTATAAACGTGAGGGACTTTGAGAGCCAGCCCCCAAAAGAGCACCATGTTCTCCGATACTTTTAGAGAAGAAAACTTTCTATGTTTATTACAGTCAGTTAACTGCAGACTCTGTCCAAAGCTAGCTCCTAAGTGAGGCTTTACAGTCATATGAAATACACACTGCACTTTACCGAGATGATGGATGCTGGTTCTTTCTATCAGCCAGTAACAGGTAAAAGTTGGAAGTTTAGCTACTGTGCAGGGAAGTCACAGGAGACTGGAAAAGGGAGCCAGTTAAAGATGTGAAAGACATGCTGACTTGTGAAGAGGAAGACACTTTTTGGCAAACTGTATCAGGGTTGTGGAAAAGCGACCTTGTGTGGCATGACACTTGGTACACTGGGATCCAAGTCCCCAAGGGTATGTGAGTAGGTATCAGGAGAACACTAAAACCACCAGAAAACCTTGGGATGCATCTTCTTGGCACGCTAATTATACTTGATGGTTTGGCAAAAAAAAATTTGTTTTTAGTTTTTTTTTCTTTGAGGTAAGGATAAAAAGCATTGTTTTCATATTAACAAGTACAGAAGTATATTCAGTATGCAAAAATAAAATTCATGCGAATTTCCAAGAGAAGAAAAATTGTCTTAAATTTTGTGCTCGGTAAATACTGTTTTTTACTATGTTCCCTGAACACTCCGTGTATATTCACACTATGGTGTTATCAGGAGAATGTTACCAGAAGTTTGAGAAACACAGACTGTAGTCAAAAGAGCAGAGACTTTGCTTTTGAATTAAATAATCTGGAGGTTGAGTCCACAACTTTCTAGCTGTGTGACCCTGGGTTAGTTATTTAATCTTTCTGAATCTTTTTCTTCTTTTTGTAGAGTAGGGATAACAATACCTATATTAGAGTATTGCTGTGAGGATTTGGAATGGCACAATGCTTGGGACATAATAGGCAATTAGTAAGCAGATTTTTCATTAGTTTTTCCTCATTCTATTATTTTTTTCTGGATTGGTATATAAGGAAATAACTGCACTAATTATTAGCTTAGTTATCCAGAAGAATAACTTTTTGATTGTATATCCTTACTATGTTTTTATTTCAAATTTCATATATATGCATATGTATAAGATGGAAACAACAGGAATTAATAAGAACATGTAAATAGGTCATAAGAAGGTGTAAATCAAGGGTATGAATATCAGGAGGGCATAGACTGCTCAATCCAAAATACATCTCTAGAAAAGGTCAAAACAAAACGAAGTAGAGCAGTGTCATAACCCTAACGTGTGAATGACTGAAGTATACACACAAATACACCAGACTATGGACCTCTGACTACCAATTCTCAGTCATCTAACGAAGAGTTCCATCTCAACTCCATGTTGTCATATGCCTGGGGGAGCTAATTCCAGGTTAGCTGTGGGAGGACATGGCACCTTGCAGGTGCTCTGGGACTTCCCTGGCAGCAAGAATTAGTGAACTCAGCATGAACAAGAGGTTTGTCGTTACTCAAATTAGCTTGTAGTGCAAGCTGGGTATACTTTGCTGTGTGCCAGGCTAAAAGGAACACTTCTAGGAAGACTGGGCACCGTGCACAGGTTAAAGCTGTTTGGTTGGTTTAGAGGCAGTTTTAAGACACCAAGATCCTCTATTCATGATTCTATCCATCTGTGTCAGGTAACTGGAGCCCCTGAGGGCCACAGCGGTCTCCTTTTTGATAACATCAGTTAGTCATTCTGCTGTCTTTGTTTGCCTACTGCTTTCATTTGTTTCAGCTGTCAGTTCCTCTACATGTGTCCCTCCTCCCTGGGCAAGTAATTCGACTGCATGAAGTCCTAGAGAGAGAGAAAAAAAGGAGGATCGAGACAGAGCGGACCCTGAGTTCAGCTATGGAAAAGGAGAAGGAATCCACTGAAGATTACGCAGACGTACTGAGCCCTATGCCAGCGTAAGTGCACCACTAACTCCGGGGGTCGTTCCTAGAGTGTTAATATTAATTTCTAATTATCAAAGAGAGTGAACCCTTGACCTCATGAAAGCAGGGACAGTAAGTGGTCATGTGGATGAACGTTAGATCTCTGAGTAGAAGCCACAGTTCCTCTTCTGTGTCATGATCAACAAAATGCAAAATGTAGGTTTGAACCAACCCTCTTACCACACAGGAAATCCCCTTCCACCCACACCTTTAGACCAAATAGATATTCTTTCCAAAGCTCAAACCTAAATGAAAACTGCTACGTACAAAGAAGGAAAAGCTTTTTTTTCACCATGCAACTACACGATGGACTGATTTTCTGTCAGAAAATTATACTAAAGAATTTTAAATATCTGAATGTTCTCTTCAATTGTCCCGTCAGTGAGTGGTTATTGAGCTTATACTTGAGGAAGGCCCTGTGTAAAGTGTATAAGGTGGTGTTGGGAAAATGAAGAGGCACAGACAGGCTGAATTCAGCAACACCTTTATTTTTTACTCTTACATTGCTGGAAAGTGTGACTAAGATGGTGAGGCCTTTCCCCCTGGAATCGTGGTCTTCTTGTTGGGGAAACTTGTCCGGTACCACCCGTGACATCAGGTTCTTATGCATAGTCAAGCTGTACCATAATTGCTGAAACCTACCTACCATCACTCTTGTCTGAAACCAGTGACATCTGATGTACTGATGTGTTAAAAGTCACAAAGACTGCTTCTTTTTCTTTTTTCCTCCAATAAAACAAGTAATATATATTTATTACAGATAGATAAAAAAGAATATTAAAATTATTCCTTGTCCTACCAGTCAGAGATATATACTGTTAACATTTCAGGGTATTGCATATCCTGCCAGATTTTTCTCTGTTGATAAAACGGCGACAATACTTACTATAAAAATGGGAAGTGCTTTCTAAAAAATGATACACATAAAAATAGCACCAATGCCATTAGAAAGCCATATTACACAAGGAGTGAATTCAGACATACCCTTAAATACCAGTTATTTAAAACAGACCACATAAGAGAACCATATAAAGACATGCTTTGTGTCCCTGAAGAGAAACCACCAACAAATGTTATTTATCCAAGTATAAACTGAGATTATGAACTGGGGATACACTATTCTTATCTTAGATTTTCAGATGATACTGGTGATTACATACTTACCAATAGGTAACTTTTCAGGTCTTTTTTGGTTAAAGAAAGAGGTTTGGAGGGATGAGAGAGGGAAGGCCAAAGCATAAAGTGTATTTAATAGCACAGGATTGTAATAATAATTATATCATTGTAATTATAATAAGAAAGTTGGGAATTAAGATAATAAGAAAAGTTAATAACGGCAGCTCTTAGAGTTATTTTGGTAGCATTTTTTCAATTAATGATCTTCATCACTTAAAAAAAAAAACAACCTGTTTTTTTCTCACCCCTATAGATGTTTTTATACAGTGTCCCGGAAAGAAGCAACTGAGATGCTTGAGAAGAACCCTTCTTTGGGAAATATGATCCTGAGACCTGGTAGTGACAGTAAAAGCTACTCTATCACTATCCGGCAGGAGACAGAGTATGTTTAATTTAAAAAGTATGGAATTGTTAAAAGCATGGTATCACTTTAAAAAGCAAAGTCGCACAAGATCAGCACCTGCTATGTATTCTGTTGGGGCTAAAAATATAAACACAGAAGAAGGGGGAGAGAATGTTACAGAAGCAGAGCCAAGGCTAATATTTGCAGTAGGGAAAAAGAATGGGCAAATTACTTTGATCCTGGGTATAGTTCTCTTATTCATTCATTCGTTTCACGTATCTTTATTGAACAAGTATTATGGGGCCAAGAAATATTCTAGATATTGAGAATGGAGTAGTGAACACAACAACATCTCTGGTTTAAGGAGTTTACATTCTTGTAAGGCAACATGGACTGTAAATAAATACATAAGCAAAAAATCATATATATAGTAATCAGGCCTATGGAAAAAAATTAAATAGGATGAGGATGATGGGAACACTCAGAGTTCATGTATAGAGAAGCATTTTCTGATTGCTATTGTTGTTTTACTATAGTGGTCACGGAAGGCCTACTTCATTAGCTAACATTTAAGCAGGGCCCTGAAGGAAGTGAGGGAACAAACCAAGCCAATATCTGGGATAAGAGCATTCCAGGCGGCAAGTGCATCCCCAGAGGCAGGAGAAGGCTGGGTTTGTTCAAAACCAAAAAGAGGCCTCTGTGATTGCAATGCAGTGAGCAAGCAAACAGTGGTAAATGAGATTCCAGAGGTTGGGGGGAGGGACTGATCACTCTGAGCCGTACAGGTCACTGAGGGACAAGGTTACATACTCTGAATGACACAAGGGGACACTGGACTGTGAAGAACAAAGTGACATAATCTGACTTCTATAAAAAGGACCACTTGGAGCCTCTTGTCAAAGTTAAGAATTTCCTTCTGGTAAAATGGTTTATCTTTGATAAAGTCAGTAATACTTACATGCAAAAGTTGATTTTTCCATGTAGCTAAGGTGGCTAGATCTGCTAGGGTCCACTCCAGCTCTGAGTCTATGCAATCTTGCATTTCAATAAATAAGCACTCCAGGTTAGTTAACACTTTAACAAATGATAATGAAATTAAAATATAGGTCTTTGTCCTAAATGAAAATGTTCAATAATTATCTTTCACATAAAAGCATAACCAGAACTTTGATTCTTGAATTTGCTATTCTTCCTGGGGATAATATTCCATTAATTATTTTAGCTGTAACATATCTATCAATGAATCTATTTACCAGTCAGTCCACTATAAATATCAATAATTCTAAATATATTAAATATGAAGACACTGATAGTGAATAAAGGCAGTAAAAAGAAAATAATTACAGTGAGCCATGGTCCAGCAAGCTTCATCACTTGCCAATTACTCCATATAAACAGAAACATCTTTATACATCAGCCGTGTGCCCTGCATAGATGGCAAGAATGTTAGAGGTAGATCAGGTCCTGGTTCTATGTGTGAAGTGAGGGCTCTGTGTGTGATTGTGTGTGTGTGATTTTCCACAATGAATAAGTATGTCAACTTAACTTTCTTGTTGTTTCATTATTTTTTATTATAAAGGCTGACATATGGAGTTAATGTATTTTCAACTAATATGGTAGACTATCACAGATTACTCAATTTTAATTTACTTGATTTATAATACAATTGGCTATTTTGAAACAAATGCAAAAGAAATAAAAATTGTGACTGCCATTACATATAAGTGAGCTAAGAAGAAACCCTGGGAGAAAAGTGAACTTTTCTGTTGAGTACATCCTGGTCAAGGAGCTTGTCCTTTTTCAGGGTTTAGGAAATTGCATTAAGTATGCCTTTAAAAATGAAGAGCATATAAACTGAATTAAAATCTATTTCTCAAATTTTGTTTTAAAAAGAAATTTAACAGCTGGAAAGCTAAATCACACAAGAGTGATTAGCTTTTTTTCCTTCATTTTATTCTTTTCTTGGTTGGATTGAGTGTTTGATCCATTAGCGTGTGAACCCTGCATTATTATTCTGTATGAAACGAACAAAGCCCCCGAGACCTAACGACTTTTAAAGACCGCATATTTTCTGCACAATAGCAGCCTGATCTTTTTAAGATGGTCTAAATTAGCCCAGCTTTTGCACTGCATTTTCTGCAAACCTGAGCTATCAGAAATAACTGTTTTCTACTGTAGATGTGGTTTGTGACCGAACGCAATGAGTTTCTATACTTAGGATATGAATTGAACATCACAGTGTTTATTTATATCTGTACTGTATTTAAGCTATATTTAAAACTCCTAAGAAAGAGTCTGGCAAAGGAATTCATGTCAAACTTGTATAATTCTAATTTTAGTAAAGTCACTTCCAGTTTGAATTCATACAGAAATTCATGCTTTTGTACAGCTGGTGGTCCCAAAAACATAACATTTCATAAAATTAGTCCTCCCCCCAAAAGTTCATATTTAGAAAGCAGAGTGAGGGGAATGGTCAGACTAGCCAGTTCTAACGCTAGGGCGGCCATGTGCTTATTTAGGCTTTGGGGAATAGTTTATGGTTGGAAATGGATAAGAAAAATTTTAACTGTTGTTGCACCAATTTTCCTTATGAGCCAGATATATCTGTGATGGATGTTAGGGATTGTTACATGTGTTAATGCCTCAAAAAAGAGAACTTTTAGAAGGTCTAGGTTTCATACCTTCTGTTTAACAGAAAGGGTAGCCGTTGTAGAGAGTAGTAGAATGTTAGCTTGTTAGACTGTAGAGCTTAATGTAAAGACTTTGGCAAAAAATCTAGGCGATTAGGAAGCACCTGAACACAAGTGGGTAACAACCCACAGAACCAATTCCTTCTCTTACAGGTTGTAGAAGAAATGTACAGCCATGCAAGTCTAGGTGTGTCTGGTAAAATACTAGCTGAAAAAGACAGGCTAGTTTACAGAGCAGTGCCTGAAAGTAAAATTACCTTCATCAGTTAACAAATCAGCTGTAGGAGGGAAGATTGTAGTTCTTGGGAAGAAGCAAAAGTCAGTCAGTGCCTAATTATCAGGTGATCCTCTCTCAATGTAAAATATCCCGCTTTACCCAGCCCAATGGAGTGTGAATTCATAAGACACTGAGCTATTCTTACAACGAACTTAGTGGTTTGGCTTTGTTTTCTTAAAATTGTTATGACTACATGGCAAGCTAGTAGTATATACACCTTGGAAAGCCATTAGCCAAGGAAACAGTAGAAAATACTGACCCCAAATTAATTCCTTTGCAAACATTTCGTTGAGAAGCTAAAAACAAGTATTTATATCACATTTAAGGTCACACACTTGTTAAAAGACAGGTTACTTCTTTTTTGAGGACATAATAAGAAAACCTCAATATAGCAAATTTTATCAATCTCATTTTTTCCCTCTATCTTCATTTCTTTGGAAAAACAAAACAAAATATGAAAGAAAAAGTCTAAAATGAGATTCAAAGCCTAAGCAACTCCAATGCAATTTTTTTTTCTACCTTACTTTCTGTTTCAGAATTTAGTCCTTTTAGTCAAAAGTTCCAAGAGACTCTTAATCTTTGCTACTTTTCCTCCCATAGCTTTGTCATGAATAATGATGACAATGATACAATAGCTGTTACTAACAACAATCACTGTCACCACTTCCAGGGTACCATTTGTGGGTGCTGTGTTGGGTGCTTGACAAGCATTTCCTTCAGGCACAGTAAAAACTGAGACTGTTTTTTCCATGTTTTACAAATGAAGCAGCTGAGCCTTGCAGAAACTACTAAGTTAAAATGATAAATTTAAAATGTAATAAAAAGTTATAATTTACTATGTGTCTAAATGTGCAAGACACTGTACTAAGGACTTTTCAGACATTAATTTACAACAGCCCTATGAGGAATGGGATTATCATCTCCATTTTATAGATGAAGAAATGAAGCCTGAGAACTTGGACATAGAACCAGAATTTGAACCTAGATCTTTCCGGTTATAAAGATCATGCTCTTCAAGCTTTCTCAGTCTTCCAAGGAATAATAACCACTTTTTTTCATAGGAATACAGGAATTCTAATTGGAATGGGTGAGAGTTTTCAAAAGTAACTATATGTTTATGAAAAAGTCTTCTCATGTAGGAATAAAAATAAAGCCAGAGCCAAACACCCCAAAAGAAAGTACTTGTAAGATTTTTGTCCAAAAATGTTTCCTTCACCAGTCTTGAAAGATCAGTAATAAAGAATACTTTTTAATTTTTTTTAGGAGGGGAGAGGGTTAGTTAGGTTTTATCCCATGTTTTAAAAGTAAAGTTCTAGAATAAGCCACTGGAATAAAATTATTAGCTGTTTTCCAATGATATTCAATTGAGAGACTATTTGGATAGAGTGGTAGGGTGAAGAAAAAGTCCCTTCAAAAGAAGTATAGCTCAGTCCTAGAGGAATGTGACCTGGAAATGGAGAGATGGGTGATAAAAAAAAAAGAAGGTGGGAGGCCCTGCCAACAAACTTAACCTGATAGACAGCTTTAGACCACTTCTGTAAATTGGACAGATGTTGAATTAGTTTCTCTTTCAAGCAAATGTCAGTGTAATAAATGCTTTTAACTTTTCAACTTTAGAAAGTTTTGGTCCTGACACTGTCGTCACATGAATCAAAGGAATTCAAGGCAAACCTATGACTTCTGCTTTCAATATAAGTTAATTGTAGCAAATAGCACTATAACATGGCCTGGTAATATTTAAAAAATTAAGTTTCATAAATATTGTGTGCCTAATGCTGGAAGACAAAGGTGAATAGATTGTGCTTCTTGTTCTTGAGGAATTCTAGTCAATAAAATACCATGTGTTTAGGGTGGTAATAATTTAGAGTGCTATGTGACCACAGAAGAGGAAGACATTATGGTTCACCTACTGTGCTTACATTCTCACGGATCATTTTCCATATCTCTAAGTCAGCCCTGAAGTTAGCAGATATCCAAGGTGGTCTATGAGCTAGCAGGAAGAACAGCCATTCAGGGATTTCTGATAGGAATAGAGATATGAGGTAGAGTAGAAAGTAATTTGCTTTCAGTAATTCTTTCTACTTCCCTTTTAATCTAGAGAATAAAAAAATCTGATTTGTATGTACCTACATTGGATTTCATAATGTTGCCTGCTTTGGAAATTACTGGCATTAAAAAATAATTTCTGCCTGAAAGATTTTCAGGTCTTGATTCCTTTTTTTCCTGTTATCCAATCATCCTCTCAATGACTCAGGTTGTCTATATCCCTAGTGTGTAACCCCTCCAAAAAGGTTTTTTTTTTTTTGTTATTTACCAGGGTAACAAAATAAAAACCACCATTCCCCCCCACCTTTTTTTTTTTTTTTTGCCTAACTGTGGGAATGGGGACATAGGTTTTACCATAGAGGAGATATTTTATACTCACTTTAGTTTGATTTGATCCAATAGTATATTCAAATGGAGATTAACCCTCCCCCTTTTTTCATTTTAGCATGCCAAGAATCAAGCACTACAAAGTGATGAGTGTAGGAAAAAACTACACTATTGAACTGGAAACACCTGTGAGTAGCTATTTCCTTGTTTTTGATGAATTTTCTCCAGCTTTTTTCCCAAATCTATCTCATAGAATTCCAAGAAAGGTGGAGAAGCAGACCCCTTGCCTAGAAACATAGTGCTGGTAAAAAACAGCCATGTGCAGGAGCCCCGAAAGTGGCAGATATCCAGGGTGAGAAGCGAGATACAAGAGCATGCGGATGAGGAGGCACAGAAAATAATCTGCTAACAATTCTTTCTACTTTTGTTTCTCTGCAATCTTTATCAATACGATTATTTCAAGGAGGGAAATTTTTTTTGTTAAACATCTATTTTACATCCTCCAATGATACGTATTTCAATGTGCTTATTTCTAATGGGGAAAAAATTCTGTGAATGTCTAGTCCTCTAATACCCGTCACGCAGAAGTTCAGAAATCCCCCTCATAATAGCAACATAATCATGAAGAAGTGGTTTCTTCCTGGTCTGCAACCCCTCTCCCATCCCAATCAACTTACCATGGGGCTAATGATATAATATCATAATCGCTAGGTCATGTATTAGGCAGAGCGCTAAATATCTTACATAGATCACTTAATTTAATCTTCACTATTACCGTTAGGGAATGACTATTATACAGGTGGGAAAACTGGTATTGACAGTCGTCTCAACCAATGAAAATGTAGTGATCTGGGCTATGGTGCCAGAAAAAGGGAATATAGCTGCGTGATCTTAGGATGCAATGGTGGGAAGACTGGACCAGGGAAGTGATATCACATAAACGGAACTGATAAGTCTTGAAGATATTTATTTTAACATCTCTAAAATTGAACTCTTAGTGCCTCTGCCTCTCCAGGCCCATTGTGTTGATCAAATAAAGGGGCAGTATGGTTGAATTTTTAATGTTTATTTTTTTTTATTTTTATTTTTTTTAAGTATTATATTTGTCAGAGAGAGAGAGAAAGAAAGAACAAGCATGCACACAAGCAGGGGGAGTGGCAGGCAGAGGGAGCAGCAGGCTCCACTAAGGAACCTGATATGAGGCTTGATCCCAGGACCCTGGGATCATGACCTGAGCTGAAGACAAACGCTCAACCGACCGAGCCACCCAGGCATCCCTGAATTTTTTGTTTAGACCTTCTTGGAATGCAGTAGCAGCCTTTGCCAAGAGGAGGGAAGCTGCTGATTCATACACCCCACTTCCATCTTTGCCATAAATGCCTCCCAGAGCTTCTCAGCTCTCATGTCCATGTCTGCTGGGGGTTTTTAAAAATTTCTAATGAAGGAAACAAACAACTAGATTGCTGAAGGATAACCCAAATAACCAACTGACTGGAAGCAATGGTCAGGGAAGGAAAATGTGCCTCTGTGACTGGTGAGCTGGGGCTTGTTTATCTGTAATTAGCCCGAATAGTCCCCAATGTAAGGAAAGCTAACAGTCTGGATTGTTCTTTCATCTTTCACACTCCCCTACCCCACCCCTCAACCAGGTTGCCATTTTATGAATTCTAGGGATATTCAGGTTTAACCTGATTTTACTTGTATAAAAATACTGGTTTGGGGGTGGCAACACATTTCAGCTACTCTTAGCCAAGTAAATTATCCTGTTACAGTGAGATATTAAAATGCTAAATTCTCCAGCTTTAAGGGTTCTTTGGTGTCAAACAGAAGAAACCAAACAACTAACTTAAGTAAAGGCAGATGTAAGAACACAGGAAGCACATAAAACAACTGGAAAGCTGGAAGACCTCCAGACACTAGGAAGCAGTCACTTGCACAGTTGACCCTTGAACAACACAGGTTGGAACAGCGTGGGTCCACTTACATATGGATTTTTTCTTTTTTTTTTGATAAATACAGAACGGTACTGCTAAATGTATTTTTCTTGTGATTTTTCTTAATAACATTTCCTTTCCCCTGGCTTTATTCTAAGAATACAGTATATAATATGTGTAACATACTAAATATGTGTTAATCAACTGATTATCAGTAAGACTTCTGGTCAACAGTAGGCTATTAGTGTTTAATTTTGGGAGGAGTCAAAAGTTATAACATGGATTTTTGAGTGCATGGGGGTTGGCATTCCTAACCCCTGTTGTTCAAGGGTCAACCATACTAAGAACCATCTGGTTAGGAATCTGCTATCCTTCCTTGCTCCTCTACTCAAGTTCCAACCTCAGGAAGAGAGCATTTTTTGGCCTAACCTGAGTCACATTCTCATGCAATAACTAGGGAAGAACAGAGTACCCAATTCTTGTCCACCAAAATGTATCCCATGGGGAGGAGGAAATTTTGCAACAGGGAATTAGATATTATAAAACAGAAAAAAAATGCATGGGTAGGAAACATTGGCCATTCAGTACCTCATTGAAGTGTTGACATGTTTTACTAGAGATTAGGAAATTCACAGTAATCTTCATTAAATTTCACGAGCTTTCTTTTACTTTCTCTTCACATGGATGATGCTGAGCCTTCTCTCACCCTCTTTGTACAGGTAACACTCCCAAACCTTTTCAGTGTCATTGATTATTTCATGAAGGAGACTCGAGGAAATTTACAACCATTTATATATTCAACTGATGTAACCCTTGGTATGTTCTTCACTTCATTGCTGTATTAAGGAAAGCAAAACAAAACAACCCTCCCCCTGCCCTGTATATGATCTGTAATACCAACCAGGTAGGAATGTAGTTCAGCTTTTAAATTTATCTATTTGTAGTCATTTTGTCACTAACCCTGTGGCAATAAGGGAGTACCAATATATTCTGGTAGATGAGTACTGGCCCACTCTAGAGAAAGAAAAGCTGTAAGGCATGTATTGTGACTACAAATTTCATCATCATTCTACTTTTTTTTTTTAAACATTTTTAATTTATATGACAGAGAATGAGAGAGAGAGAGAGAGAGAGAGAGAGAGAGAATGAGCACAAGCAGGGGGAGTGGCAAGCAGAGGGAGAGGGAGAAGCAGGCTCCACTCTGAGCAGGAAGCCTGATGTGGAGCTCGATCCAGGACCCTGGAATCATGACCTGAGCTGAAGGCAGATGCTTAACTGACTGAGCTATCCAGGCGCCCCTCTACTTGGCTTTATCAAACAAGTTCAGAGATAAGACGAAAATCATATTCATACAGTCATGTAAACCAAACAGGGGATTTAAAAGTATGATCTGTCAATAACATCAGATGCTCTAGTCAGATTAAAATGGATGAAGATCAAGGAGAGACTATGGGAACTGGACATTAGGCAGTAGATGTCTTGAAAGAGAGGCTTATCCCACCATCAAGACAGAAGTCTGAATGTAAGATAACAAAATAAGTCCCTGTTCCTTCAGATTATGAGGAAAAACAACTTTGTTTGGCTACCTGCATCAGGGCATATCTGAAAAGTCTGATTAAATTTAAAAAGCCAGCTACTTTAAAAGTCCAAGGTTGAAAACATAGTTATGAATCTTGTGATGCCAAATAAAGAAACTCCGAGTCTGAAGGAACTTCACAGAAATTGTCTAGTACTGTGCGTCACTCTATATAGGAATCACCTGCACACTCAGTACAGAAGACATCTCTAAGATGTGACCAATCAGCTTGTTTGAAAATTCCTAATGATGGTTGCCTCAGTGGTTTCTGAGGAAGCACACTTCACTTCTGATCAGTGCTCATCTTAGAGAATTCTTCCTTAATAGTGAGTCTGAAATATTTCTTCCTTTAACTTCCAATTTCTGGCTTTGGAACAACTCAGGGTTTTAAAAAGCCCATCAAATATATAAAAGCAGCCACAATGCCCTTGTTCCCCCTTAGTCTCTGTCCTCTGTAAGTTATTGGTTCTTTCAGCCCTCTTATCACATTTTTGACCTTTTCTATATACTAATTTCTGAACATCTCTCTCAAAATAGAACCATAAGGGATGAAGACATTACTACAGATATGGCCAGAATAATATATTACATAGGCTTAATGCAGGAAAACACCATTTATAGAAATCTATTAACTATTACTTAATATTATTAATACAAGAAGTAACTATTCTTTTTTTTTTTTTTTCAGAGACCAAAGGATTTCCTGTAACACCTCTAAAATTAAAAAAAAATGTTTAGGGTGACAGTGAATCTGATATAATTTGCTTCATGTCAGTTATCTAATGCTGTGTAACAAACCACCCCAAAACATGGTAGTTAAATCAACAACCATTTTATTTGCTCACGATTCTGTGCATTGGCAATTTGGATTGGATTCAGCTGGGCAGTTCTTCTGCTAGTCTCACTTGCTGTCACTTACACAACTGTAACCAGCTGATGGCCTGACCAGGGCAGTATGTTTCAAGTTGGCCTCATTCACACATCTGGTGCTGGTGGCCAGCTGGAGCTGGCTGAACCACTCTCCTCATGTACTCTCATGTACTCTCTAATACTTAAGGAGTTAGTGCAGGCTCTCTCACATGAGATCTCAGAGCCATTAAGAGGAGAAGGAAACCTCAAGTCCTTGGGCTAGAAATTCTTAGTGTTAAGGATTAAGTATGGCCCTGTTGGAGCTTTTAGTATAGGAGAAACTGTGAACTGAATAAATAAATCCAAGTGTGATGTGTCTTATGTACAAGGGCTATACTTCTTTCTTTTTAAAAAATTTAACTTACATGCAATAAAATTCACTCTTTTTGGTATACAGTCCAATGTTTTGACAACCACCACCAGAATCAAGATATAGAAAGTTCCATCACCTCAAAAAAAAATGCCCTGATGCTCTTTCTTTGTAGTTAACCCTTCTTCTCACCACAATCCCTGGCAACTACTGATGTTTTCCATTCCTATGGTTTTACATTTTCCAAAATGTCATATAAATGCAATCACAGTATTGAAAACTTTTGAGGCTGATTATTTTCATTCGTCATAATGTCTAGATTCACACAAGTGTTGTATTACTAGCTTGTTCTTTTTTATTGCTGAATAGTATTTCACTGTATGGAAGAACTAGTTTTTTTATCCATCTAACAATTAAAATGTATTAGGGTTGTTTCCAGTTTTTGGCAATTACTTACTGAACTATACTAATATTCATATGCAGATTTTTGTGTAAACGTAAGTCTTCATTTCACTTGGGTAAAATATCTAGGAATGAGAATATTAGGTTATATGGAAAGAGTCCATCTAACTTTATAAGAAACTGCCAAACTCTCTTCACGAGCAGTTCTACCTTTTTGCACATCTGCCATTGATACTGGAGTTTTAGTTGCATCCTCACCAGCACTTGGTAGTGTCATTAATTTTTTTTTTAATTTTAAGTAAACTCTACACCACACACGCGGCTTGAACTCATGACCCTGAGATCAAGAGTTGCATGCTCTACCAACTGAGCCAGCCACACACCTACTGGTATTGTCACATTTTTAAAAAAGTTCCTCTAATAAGTGTGTAGTGGTGTCTCTGTGGTTTTAATATGCATTTCCCTAATGATTAATTTGAGCATCTTTTCATGTGTTGACATTCACATATCTAATTTGGTAAAGTATCGGTTTAAACCTTCTGCCCACGTTTTTGTTGTGCTTTTGTTTTCTTATGGTTGAATTTTGATAATTCTGTGCATATTCTGAATATAAGTTATTTGTCAGATATAATTTGCAAATATTTTGTTTTTTCATTCTTTTAATAGTGTCTTTTGCAAAGCATTAAGTTTTAAATTTTAATGAAGTAAAAATTATCAATTTTTGCTTCTGTATATAGATTTTATTTTTGGTATTGTATCTGAGAACTCTTTGCCTAACCTAAGATCACAAAGATTTTTCTTTCTAGGTTTTCTTCTAGAAGTGTCATAGTTTTATGTTTTACATTAGGTCTATGACCCACTTGAAATTAGTTTTAAGGGCAGAATTCATTTTTTTTGCATTCAGGTATATAATTGTTCGAGCACCATTAGTTAAAAAAAGATAATCTTTTCTTCATTTAAATAGCCTTTGTACCTTTCTAAAAAAAAAATCAATTGACCGTATTTTTGTGGATCAATTTCCATTGATATATGTTCCTACTCTTTTGCCAATACCATGCTATCTTGATTACTGTAGCTTTATAGTAGTTCTTGAAATCAGAGGATATAAATCGAACTTTGCTCTTCTTTTCAAAATTGTTTGGACCAATCTAGTTTCTCTGCCTTTCAGTATGAGTTTTAGAATCAGAATGGGACTTACAGAAAAATCCTCCAGAGTTTTGATTTGGATTTTGTTGAAGCTTTAGATGAGTTCAGGGAGAACTGAATCTTGACAATATTATCTTCCAATTCAGGAATAATATATCCTTCCAGTTATTTAGGTTTTTTATTTTACAGTTCTTTATAGTTTTCAGCATACAGATCCTGCACATGTTTTATTAGATCAATACTTAATTATTTAATTTTTTGGTGCTATTGTAAATGATAGTTTTTAACATTTTGGATTCCAATTATTTATTGGTAATATATAGAAATACACTTTTTGTATATTGATCTTATAATTCCAAGATTCCATTTGCTAACTTTTTTTTTTAAAAGATTTTTATTTATTTGACAGAGAAAGAGCCAGCGAGAGGGAGCACAAGCAGGGGAAGTGAGAGAGGAAGAAGCAGGCTTCCTGCTGAGAGGGGAGCCCCAATGTGGGGCTCAATCCCAGGTTCCTGGGGTCATGCCGAGCTGAAGGCAGACACTTAACCACTGAGCCACCCAGGCACCCCATCCATTTGCTAGACTTTTATTCATTTTTAAAAGCTTTTTTTCTTTTTTAGATTCCTTGTAATTTTCTTTCTTTCTTTTTTTTTTCTTTTAAAGATTTTGTCAGAGAGACAGAGAGAGAGTACACAAGTAAGGGGAGGCAGGCAGAGGGAGAAGCAGGTTCCCTGCTGAGCAAGAAGCCCAAAGTGGGACTGGACTCTATCCCAGGACCCTGGGATCATGACCTGAGTGGAAGGCAGATGCTTAAACCAATTGATCCACCCAGGCATTCTTTGCTTCCAATTTTAAAGGACAAAATCATCTTTCACTAGTAAGTATAATGTTGGCTGTAGGTTTTAAATAGATGATTTATCAGATTGAGAAAGTTTCCTTTTATTTTGTCTAGTTTTGGTATTAATGTAATGCTGCCATCAAAAAATGAGTTGGGAAGCATTCCTTCTTCTTCTGTGGTCTGGAAAATATGTGTAGAATTGGTACTTTTTCTTACGTCAGTACTTGGTAGAATTCACCCAATGAGCCATATGGGCCTGAAGATTTCTTTGCTGAAGGTTTTTAACTATGAATTCAATTTCTTTAATAGATGTAAGACAATTCGGGTTATCTATTTTTTCTTGAGTGAATTTTGGTAATTTCTTTTAATGAACTGGTTTATTTTTTTCTAAGTCCTTCAATTAGTCTTCTGGCCTAGGGCCTGGCACAGAGTGGAAGCTGATAGATATTGGTAGAATAGATAAATGAATGAGTAAGCATAACATTAGGGAAGGAGCGGGCGCCTGGGTAGCGCAGTCATTAAGCGTCGCCTTCGGCTCAGGGCGTGATCCCGGCATTCTGGGCTCGAGTCCCACATTGGGCTCCACCGCTGGGAGCCTGCTTCTTCCTCTCCCACTCCCCCTGCTTGTGTTCCCTCTCTCGCTGGCTGTCTCTCTGTCACATAAATAAATAAAATCTTTAAAAAAAAAAAAAAAACATTAGGGAAGGAGGAAGCAACCCTCCTTCTTCCTAGAGGAAAACTGTCACTCTTAGAAATAGGAAAGGACCATTACAAGTAACTAAAGCCTGGGCGACTGTATATTTACTCTGTGACAGGCACTGTGTGAAGTGCCATAATTATATGAATCGTCATAAAACAAGGATAATCATCATACTTTCCTTATAAAATTATTGGGAGAAATAAAAATGACATGATTCATATAATCACCACCTAAGTAGTTTTCACATACGACTAGTTAAAGAAGTCAGAAACACAACTAGTAAATGAAGCTGGAATCCAAACCCATGTTTATTTCTGAAGCCTTTTTAAAAAACTTTCTCATTGGTTCACATCATATACAGATATTCATATTCTCTCTCTTCCCCCCCTCCCCTCACCCTATCCTTTCCTGTTTCTGTGGGTTGGAAGTCTGGGCCTCCCTTAGCTGGGTCTTCTGCATTTTCTTTTTTTTTTGAGGGGGGGAGATGGAGAATCTTAAGCAGGATCCATGCCCAGCGCCGGCTGAGGCAAGGCTGGAACTCACAATCCGAGTGAAATTAAGAGTTGGACGCTTAACCAACTAAGCCATCCACGTGCCCCTGGAGATTTTTTTAAATTTTAAAGCAGACAATCATCCTGATTAGATTGAACCAGTTCTGTCTGCTTTACTTTGTGGGAAAAAGTTCCAGTATCAGTTCAATTTTCAAAGCCTTTGTTATGTTGGTTTGGGTCTGTCCAATGCACGCATGTATCAGGGACTGACCTAGGACTTAGGCAGTGGTTTATAGTTTAGTTATAAACTATATATATATACATATATATATATAAACTACATATATAAACTATATATACCTTATATAGTTGAGTAGTTTTTACTTCTCAAAGCCTCCGTTATTTGTTTTATACGTTTTTTTTTTTTTAAAGATTTTATTTTTATTTATTCGACAGAGATAGAGACAGCCAGCGAGAGAGGGAACACAAGCAGGGGGAGTGGGAGAGGAAGAGGCAGGCTCATAGCGGAGGAGCCTGATGTGGGGCTCGATCCCATAACGCCGGAATCACGCCCTGAGCCAAAGGCAGACGCTTAACCGCTGTGCCACCCAGGTGCCCTGTTTTATATGTTTTGTGCATGCACAGCTTGGGGGTCACTTCATACACAGAACTAGGGGATGCTTTTTCAGTTCTCTCATCTCTCCAGGATTTCCCCCACTCTCCTGCTACCAAGGGTCCTTTTTCCTGGTCTAAAGATGGGGCTTCTTAAGAGTTTTAGCCACCGGTGCCACCACATAGTTCTGTGGAAACTGGGACTGCCCTTGGGGAAAAGACATATTAAAAGAAGAGAAAGAAAAAACTAACAAGAATTCCAACTCTCCTCTCTGGTAACCCCCACCCACCCTGTCCACTCATTCTTTAGGCCACAGGGTCTACTTTTCCCAGGATCTCTGGCCAGGATGAGCTTTCTTTGGGGGTGGTAGGTGCTTATGCTGACCTCTGTTGCCTACAGTGCAGCGCCTTGAGATGGAGCCATCCTCAGAGCAGGGTCAGAAGAGAGGGGGAAAAAAAAGAGTGTAAAGAAATAACCAAAAATGGGCTGTTCACGTAAAATGTCAATGCTTTTAGAAACAGACAACCAGGGGTCTCCTGGGTGGCACAGCAGTTAAGCATCTGCCTTCAGCTCAGGGTGTGATCCTGGCATTATGGGATCGAGCCCCACATCAGGCTCCTCTGCTATGAGCCTGCTTCTTCCTCTCCCACTCCCCCTGCTTGTGGTCCCTCTCTAGCTGGCTGTCTCTCTCTGTGAAATAAATAAATTAAAAAAAAATAAAAAAGAAACAGACAACCAGATTGGTGGCTGAACTGGTTCAGTTTGCTTTCTGATCAAAAACAAATTACTCAACCTCCCTGCATTTCATATTCCCTTATTAAAAGAGTGAGGGAGCGACATATGAACAGAGAGAATTAGATGATCACATGGAGAGAGACTTCAAATAATCAGACTATCTTCTGTAATGTATTTTCTTTGAAAAGCAGAAAGATGATGGAAGAGTAAATGACAGTGGAGAAAGGACCTAAAAAAAACCAAAACTACAAAAACACCAAAACCCATCTTAAACCCAGTGTTAAGCTTCAAGGAAACTTTGGGGAACCCTACAATTGTTTTAGGGAGTTTGGACTCCATAGCTGATTGGGGCACAGTGGAGATGCGGGAGCCCTTAGCTTTAACTTGCCTTAAGAAATGGAAGTTGTAGAGCACCTAAGGGTTAAAATCTGGAGACTTGGAGAAAATTAAAGTGTTTCCAAAAACATACTATCAAAAAGAAAGTGAGATTTTTTTTCTTTGATCCTTGACATTAACCCATGTCAACATTCAGGTTTTTCTTTGACACCAAAAGGAAAAGCAATGACAGAACCAAACAATCAAAGATAACTTCCTCAGTTTATTTTTCCCCAACTTCAGAAATCAACAGTTTTAAATAAAAGCCACTTTTGTGGCACCTGGCTGGCTCAGTCAGTAAAGCATGCGACTCTTTTTTTTTTTTTTTAAAAGATTTTATTTATTTATTCGACAGAGATAGAGACAGCCAGCGAGAGAGGGAACACAAGCAGGGGGAGTGGGAGAGGAAGAAGGCAGGCTCATAGCGGAGAAGCCTGATGTGGGGCTCGATCCCACAACGCCGGGATCACGCCCCGAGCCGAAGGCAGAGGCTTAACTGCTGTGCCACCCAGGCACCCCAAGCATGCGACTCTTAATCTTGGGGTTGAGAGTTCAAGCCCCACTGGGTGTAGAAATTACTTAAAAATAAAATCTTAAAACAAAACAAAACTAAAAGCCACTTTAAAATATGGTAGGGTAGGTAACTGATATTAAGCTAGTCAGGAAGAATAAAAATATTCCCTAGAGGGGCCCCTGGGTGGCTCAGTCATTAAGCGTCTGCCTTTGGCTCAGGGCGTGATTCCGGCATTTTGGGATTGAGCCCCATGTCAGGCTCCTACGCTAGGAGCCTGCTTCTTCCTCTCCCACTCCCCCTGCCTGTGTTCCCTCTCTCGCTGGCTGTCTCTCTGTCAAATAAATAAATAAAATCTAAAAAAAAAAAAAAGAAAAAAGAAAAAGAAAAAAAAAAATTCCCTAGAGAAAAATTTATTAGGAGCCAAATCACAAGTCACGAATAAAATAAAAATTAAAAAAGCATATGAATATTCATTATTTAATTAACAAACATTAAACACACCACCAATGTTCCAAGTACAACAGGAAAATCAATTCACATTTGAAAATAAAGAACTGCCCTGTGCCTTCATATTGGTTCTTTATTTAAGTAAGCATTTCCACCCACAATTTTTAGGCTAAGAAACCACCACAGAAGGGAGAAGAGCAAGACAGGAGAAAAATCTGCACACTGCATGAAAGTAAAATAGGAAAACTACCTTTATGTATCTTGATAATTTATTTTTAAAAGGAAGATCTTGCTTGTAGAGAAAATTACCTCTATTCTCCTGATCCTGATTATCAAGCTGCTTACCTCTCCAAGGAGGAGAATCTAAAGAAAGACCACCAACAAAGTCAGCTGGGAGAAACGACGAAGAGCCACAAAAACTGCAGAAATTGAAACTGGCAGACAGAGACCATAAGATGGCCCTTATAGTTTAAATAATAGACAACAGAAAATTTCTGCAGGGACAGAAAACTATAAAAGGTAATTGAGCAGTTTTTTTTTTTTTTTTAAAAGAACCAAACAGAACTTCTAGGACTGAAAAACACAATCAAAATTAAAAACAAAATGGATGACCGTTAATATAAAAAAACTGATGAAGTAAACGAGAACATGGGCAGGAGAAATGATGCAGAATAAAGCATGACGAGACAAAAACAACTGGAAAATACAGAAAAGAGGGTCTTAAACATAGAAGGCAGAGTAAGTCCGCTATGCTTAATGAGAATCCCCACAGAAGAGAATGCGGAAAGAGGCAATATGTGAAGGAGTAGTATCGAGACTTTCTAAGAACTAAGACCCAAATCTAGATTCAAAGAGCTAAACAAATCCCAAACAAGATTGATAAAAGAAATCCATATCCAGACACATAATTAAACTTTGTAAAATGAAAGCAGATAAAGATTTCTTTTAAAGCTGCAATGTTTAGTTTAGTCTGATGGTTGACTCAACAGCAACAAGGGAAGTTTGAAGAGAGTAGAAAACTATATCCAATGAAAGATAATGAAGGCCAAATTGGAATTTTACATTCAGCAAAAATATCTTGCAGATTGAGAGCAAAATATATTTTCAAAGGAATCATGAGCAAGTGTGCCACCAGTGGACTCTCACAAAATGAAATTCTAAAGCACTTCAGGTGGGAAGAAATTTAGCCCAGATGGTAAGCCTGAGATACAAAAATAAAGAGCAAAGAAGGTGAAATATGTGTATGGGTAAATACAAAATAAGAGTCTTGCAGAATTAAAAGACATTTATGTAAATGACAACAGAATTAAAGTACGTAACAGAAATAAAATAAGTGATCATAGTAGCCAAACTGGGAATTAGAGTTGTTCTAGTTATTAGAACATAACATTGTATAATAAATAATCTCCAAAACTTACTAGTATAAACCATCCATGTTCATGGATTCTGTGGGTCAGGAATTTGGCAGGACAGCAAGGATGGCTTGTTTCTGCTCCATCAAGCTTTGGGTTTGGAATCATCTGAACTTGCTTAATCATGTTGGACACCTGATGCTGGCTGTAGGTTGGGGACCTGAGTTTCTCCGTGTGGGTTACTTTAGGCTTCCTTGTGACATGGTGTCTGGAATCCAAGGGCGAGCTTTCCAAGAGGAAGTCACATAGCCTTTTGTGACCTAACCTCAAATGCTGTAGTTACATATGATGCATTATGTTATATTAGTTAGGGCAATCATAAATTCTTGTTCAGGTTCAAAGAGAGTGAAAATAGATGGTCTCTTATGGGGGTTGGAGGAGGCTGCAAGATTCTAGAAAAGCATGTGAGACTGGAAACAGTGCCATGGCCATTTTTGGAAACAAAAATCAGCAAAAGGTAAAGATATTGATTACATTTAGTCTGGCTTAATCTGAATGTGCAAACTATAAATACAGGGTAATCATCAAAAGACAAACACCACTGAACTAGAAAAAAGAAAAAGGGTATGTATAGCTTAGGAAAAGAGAAACCATATCATGTATATTAATGAAGAGTTTAACATAAAGAATTTGTTAAACAGGTTTTGGGAGAATTGAAAACATCAGCAAGGGACACAGCTACTACAGGGATGAGGGTGACATTATTAGAACCTGGAAGCCTAGAAGAGATACCCTGCAGAGTGCCAGAGAAAAGCTAGAGCCTAAGAACCAACCAGAGACTACTGGAAGAAAAGCCACTGTTGAGGGGATGCTGACAATGTCGGGAAGCAAAAATGGCAAGGGGAAAAGTTTCTTTTCCCTTTCTCCAGCTTTCCAGTCCTCCTCCTAGTGCCACCTATTTAGGGAACCTAAAGGAAGCCAAATGGCAAAAGAGAAATGCAGTCTGCAAAGTTCTAGAATACAAAAGGGTTTCTAGAGTTGAGAGATAATAATAGTAATTGGCATATATGGAATAAAAAACTATAAAAAAATTTTAAAATGCAAGAGAATAGAGACAAAGAATCATAGAACTGCCTAGACAAAAACACACAAACAAACAAAAAAAGAAAATCAAACCAAACCAAACCCCATAAAATAAAATGTCAGAACTAAACCTAAATATATCAGCAATTACAGTAAATGTACATGGCCTAAGTGTTTCAGTTAAAATGCAGAGATTATCAAATTGGGTTAAAAAGAACCCCTAAAATACAAACTCTATGTTTAGAAATGAAGAAACACTGAAAAAAAATCTAAAAAACCTGAGTTGCAGAGGAACTCTTAATGGAAAGAGAATATTTTAACTATTAACCATCTATGTGTCAAAACTTGTGGAATATGGCTACAATAGTAAACAGAACATCATATAATTATATTATAGTAATATAGAGATATTTATAATTTTTAATTTTAAATGTGTATATTGAAAGACAGGATGAAAATCAATGAGGTAAGTATCCAGCTCAAGAAGTTAGAAACAGCACTAGTTAAAAAAAAAAAAAAAAAAAAGAAACCCAAAAAAAAAAGGAAAAATATTAATAAGAGCAGGAAACAATGGGGTAGAAAGCAAACACACAAGAGAGGGGATTAACAAAAATAAAATTCTGGATCTTAGAAAAGACTAAACACTGTCCTTATTTGAAGTTTATACAGTATATCCAAATTAATTTGCAAATAATTTATAAGAATCATTAGAATTTAGTATGTTTCCAGATACAGAATACAAATTTTATTTAACACATAATCAAAAGGATAAAAAGTGGGCTACATAATTTGAATTAACATTCTTACTTGAGAATATCTAGAAAAGGTGGGCAAAATGTATTTAAAAAATGTTGGATGGCATTGGAGACCTATGTTAGTGAATGGTCAGACTAACATCTGGAAGAAATTCATAAAAGTGAACCATTCATTTGGATCACTTGGACCCTAGGAGCTTTTGCAGATTTTTAAGAGTCCACTGAGAAGCTGAGGAGAGTTATGGGACGAGGGATTGAAAGGCAGAGTCCAGTGCCAGCCAAGAGGTACTAGCCCTGGTAACCCTAATCTATACTTTGAACCCAACTCTAAAGGGCTGTAGGAGTAAGGGTAAACAGGAAGTAAGAGGAGTAGTAGTCTATAGCTCAACTCCGAGTCACATGGATAATTCATAAAATCTTGACTCTGGAACTGGTCTTGAGTTACTAGTGGCCAAGTGCCTCTCTGGAGGATGAAAATGCTATGTAGGACATCAAGTTATTTGTAAAAGCAACTTTTCAAATATAATATTGGCATACAATTAAAGATAACCATACACACAAAGATGTAAAATAAAGATTAGCTGAAATAAAAGAAAAATAAAAACAGACCCACAGGAGAGGTCCAGATTTGGGATTAAATACACACTACAAAATAATACTTTTCATGTTCAGGTAGATAAAAGATTGAAAATTTCAGCAAGGCAACTGGAAACTGTGAAAGTGACAGAATTTGCATATTTGTAATTATAGAAATTTGAGAACTGAAAATACAATGGGCTAAGAATACGTGATATTCTTATAGAACAATAAGTTGGGAGGACTTGTTCTGCCAAATATAAAAAACAATACATCAGCTACACTGATGAAAATACCATACTAGCACAGGGATAGAAAAGAAACAAAAAATTCAGAGATATACACATAAATGGATATATGGCTTTGGTGGTAATGCAGAAGAGTGGCACTGAAAAAAGGAACATACTTCATAATTCAATAAATGGTGGTGAGGCACTTCCCAGCATACACAAAATTAATTCCTCATGAACTGAAAACTGAAAATGTGAAAGGCAAAGTTAATGCCTTTAGGAGACAATGTACAGGGGAGTACCTTCATGACCCTGGACAGAGAACAGTATTTTAAGCAACTCACAAAATACACTAACCTTAAAACAAAAGACTGATACTTCTTAGTACCCAACCACTGAGAAACTCTTTTTAGCAAAGATCATAAATAGAGGGAAAGGCAAGCCAGAGTAGGAAAAGATATTTGGAAACATACAGCTAACTAAAAACAGGACTTTTAAGATCGTCTATAAATCAATGAGGAAAAAGACTAACACAACTGAAAAATGGGCAAAAGAATTGAAAAGACACTTTGCAAAAAAGAAAGTCAAAGTCACCAGCACACTTAGAAAAAGGTGCTCAATTTCACTAGTAGTTAGGGAATACAGAGCAAAACTTCAATGACCTACAACTGCACATCCTCCAGACTGCCAAAATTAAAAAAAAAATCTGCTAATACCAGTGTCGAGCAAGGTGTGGAAATATAGGCTATCTCTACTGCTAAGGCAACAATCCGTTACTGCCTAATAAAATTTAAGATGTGAATACCTATGACCAAGTAATTTCATTCCTAGGTATATACCTTAGTTGCACTAGGAAATACATACAATATGTTCATTGAGGAACTGTGATTGCCCCAAACTAAAAACATCTCATAGTCAACAGAAATAAATAAGTGGTGGTGTATTAATGCAAAGGTAGACTACACAACAATGATGAATAAAGTGTGACTATAAGCAACAATATGGATGATGCTCATGCTGAGCGAAAGCAGCAGCCACAAAAAAAATACAGTCCGATTCCATTTACATCAAGTTCAGAAACCATCAAAAAGTAAACTATATTACTTAAGTACATGATAGGTGGTTAACACTCTAAATAAAAATGAAGTATTATCACAAAAGGTAGGAGAGTGGTATTGCCAGAGAGTATGTGTAGGGAAGCTGGCTGATTGAGAAGGGACTATGAGGGACATTTCTGGTCTGCTGTCAACGTTCTATCGATTTGACAGCTGGATATACAAGCCCTTACTTTAAAACAAAGCTAAGAAATGGCAAGAGAAAAATGAACACTGAAAATTACCTATTAATTACTTACTCTAATCCCCATGATTTCAACTTCCTGATTTTGGTTTGGATTTGTTGCAAATAAAAGAGTTAAATTCATACCCACTGACTGTATACAAAATGATTATTTACTTATAATCACAATGATTTTTTTGTAATTTTAATTTTTGTTCATTATAATTGAATTATTACATCAAGAGATTTTTCCTTAAGATCTCAAAAGAACAATTTTCTGTCATTTTACTAATTATAAATTATAAAAGAGTAGACTCTAAACATTGCTGACTTTTTTATGGCTTCTCATTGGCATCACCAGGGAGTGTTATAATAGACAAAAAATAAAAACAAAGACATAGATCTATTTCTAAGTTTTAGCTTTCGGACAATTTAGAGGAAATTACTGATAACTATCAAAAAAGTTTTGAACTCTAAAAAGGGATATACTTTAAGGGTGCCTGGTTGGTTCATTTGGTACAGCATGTGACTCTTGATCTCAGGGTTGTGAGTTCAAGCCCCACATTGGGTGTGAAGCCTACTAAAAATAAAATAAAAATCTAAAAAAAAAAGGAGTATACTTTAGATATCCCCAACCAACAGTGTGAGATTTACCAGATCTTCTAGGTTTTACAAAGTCACCATTTCTCAATTGTTTTCACAGAATTTCCAGGAGCCAAAAGCACTTTGAAGTAATGTTCTTCTACACTCAATGACTGTTACATCTCCATGATTGCCAACTTGAAAATCAGAAAACACCAAAGAACATTACTCACGAAATTAACAGCAAAACTGGAATCTCTGGAGTCAACCATGGAACAGGATTTACAAAGATACTGTCAAATTTCTTAATTTATTTTTAATAAGTAAAAAATCACTCAGTGGTACCATACAAAATCAAATAATTTTTGCACCTGGTATTTTAATCACCAAAAGTGATCTCATGGTCCAGAAATAAAAGATAATGAAAAAAAATTGTCATTAACTTCACACCCTGGCTTTCCAGCTTAGCAGAACTATATAGAGATTAATGGCAATAACCACTACCTACAGCGGAAAAAAAAAAGCAATGACAAAATTGGTTTCAGGTTTAATCACAAAATGAACTTAATCCTTGTTGGTTTTGTTTATGTCGATTAAAGCACTGATCACTATAAATAAGAACTGATAGCATGTTTCCAAATTTACTTCTAAAAAGATGTGGAGATTTAGATAAAATATAAGCAGCTATTAGATCATAGTTGAGGATTACTGAATGGCTACTTGGAAAACATCAGTTACTATCATACAAAGCAAAATGAAAATGGGGAAAAGGCTTCTTACAGAAAAGTCCTTTTATTATTGCTAGCCTCAAGAGTTCTAAGCCATAGAGCTCTGATGTTCCTGAATTCAATTTTAAGGAATTTTAAACATTATACTTGAACAAAAACTACTTATTTCAAGGGTATCCATCTCTTTTAAATTCACCTCGTCCACCTATCTTTGTCTCCAATGCAGAGTATCCTTTTATTCATTCAAATTCACCTTCTACTCCCAAATATATTTTCCCAGTTAGATGATACTTTTACAAAAGAATGAAACAATACAGCTGGTTGACAAAGTAATTTCAACTATTTATAAATGAAATAAAAGGAAACTTAAGTAGAGAGTATAAAAACATATCAAATAGGAGTAATACTGACGTAAATCTAGTCTTGAGTTTATCAAAGTACCCATTAATCGCCTGAACAGGAGATCAGACTAAAAGCAGCTAGAGGGAAGTGACTTCCTATGGTTACAAAATGCCAATTGCTTTAGAATGCATGATAGCCTTAGAAATAAAAGAAATACTTGCTGTTTTAACCAAGTTTATAGTGTTGAGTACATTTTACATCATTTTAATGAAAGCATTTATATGAATTTTCTGTAGTATCTCCTATCAGAAAACAGAAAGTTTCTATCAGTAAAGACCTAAAAAAATAAATTTTTATCTTTGTCCACTCCCTGTCTGGGAATGCAGAATAAAATAGCATGTTTCCCTTTAAAGTAAAATGTCTTTTTTCTGTCCATTAGGTTGCTGGAAGAAAAAAAATCAAGACTCAACTAGTAATGATTTTTTTTAATTTCTAGTTTTCATCTACTTCTAAGGACACTCCCTTTACAAAACCTTTTAGTCTTATATACTATGACAATCAGATTTAGAGTTCCAAACAAATAAAATAGCCACATTAGAAGGCATACTGAAGAATCAAATGCTTAGCCATATTTACCTGTTCACATTCATGGATCCTCTAAGAGGTTGTCAAAGTTCATATAATACTGTTAACACTTAATACATTAAGTTAACGTGTCATCTGACCTACTGCTCATGGGTTACAACACTGATGCTATCAACAGAGATCTTGATTTTCGGGAGATAGTGATATTAACAAACTCCACTTAAATTAACAGGACAGTAAACTGTAACCGTACAATTTAAAATGGCTACTCTTCATTCACAGCTACCATCTCTCCTCTTCCCACTGGTGTTAAACTCAAAAGCCTAATTATAAGAGGTGCAGGGTGCCAAACACTATTTTTATAGAAAAACTGGGTCTCAAATAGTGAACAGCAACAAAAAATTCACAAAGTAAGATTAAACTTTTTGGACAGTTGCATCTGTTACTTTCAATTTCTTGATCTTTTATCTCTTCTGGTGATGGATACAAATTTTTTTCCTTCTTTTCATCCAGAGAGGCTAATACACAATTTTTTTGTAAGCATTATAAAACATCAGTCCAGTTCAAAATTGCTTGTGATCATATCCACATATAAAGCACTAGACAAGTCTAGATTATATTCCAAAATGCTTTAAAAGACTGCACTGTAGTTTTCTACTGATGTTTCCCTTAAATTAAGGCTTCATCAAAGAGAAATCCATAGTATTATGAATTGATTTTTTTTCATTCCTGAATTAAGTGCAATCTTTACAACATCAAGTAGTAGTGGAGTAAATTTAAGACAACTTCTGTTAATCAGCGTCATGACTAAAATAGTATCTTACTGGAGGTCCAGGCAAATCTTCATCTCCATCAGTGTCTGGAGCAAATGACACAGTAAGATCCACATATTTCTTTTCAGTAGAAGGTTTCACAAGTTTATGCATTCTAAGAAAGATAATCAAGGACAAATAATTTGGTAAATTCTGTAAAATGAGATTTGCTGTTTAATGTTGCCCAGAGAATCTGAACCTGTGTGCCTAGACTTTACATTTATTTTTAAATCTAACAATTCACATGCTTTCATATATTATAATTTTTCTTTACTAAAAGCTCTAAACTCAAGACATTCATTAATCTAACAGTGAATCAGTCTGGACTACTGCTAGTATTGGTAAAGAAGATAGACCATTTGTTAAAAGATAATCTCCCCACCCACAAAACCAAAATGTAAGCACTGTTTTTTAAAAATAAATTATCTTCATATTCCCTATAAAGTGTGGATGCACCATAAATTCTTCTCAAGCCATTTCTATGTAAAGAGTAAAAAGCAAATTAGTTTCAAATCTTCAAAAATGCAAGCTAATCACTGCGAAAGACATTAAGTTTTACCTTTCTCTCATATCCCATGTATATCCTATTCACTAAAAAAACTACTTTGTTGTTGCTATTGTCACAGATACTGTCTCAAATCAAGTTATCATCTATATATCCTTAGATTACTAGATTAGCTTCGAGCCAGCTGTCTTCTATCTCCAATCTACTCTGCTGCCAGAATCCTCTTAAAATGTAAATCTGATTTTACTTTCTTGCCTAATAATATATATCATATGTCACGTACCTATCTCATGCCAGACTCCGAACTATGTAATCTATTTAAACCTCAATAATAGCTCTTTCCATTTTACAAAGAAATTTTGTTCCATTTATAATTTCTCATTCTTTCTACCATTTATTCTTATCATCTCATCCTTAAGTTATTCCAAAATGCTGATTTCCCAAATAGATCATGAGTACTCTTTATTAATTGTATGCTTTTGCATAAACTATTGCTTTTGCCTGATATCCATTTTCAAAAGTAGCTCAAATGAAATCTACCCTAAGAGGAAGGCATGAGTTAGTAATGCCTAAGGTATTCTGTAAAAACCTTTATTATACTAATTATTCAATTACATTTTAATGATTAACATGTCCCTTTCTCATAACACTGTGAACTCCTTGAGGGCACAGGCTATTTGATAAAGACGTATAATGGCAAAATAGTAATAGGAGTAAGATTTATGGGCTACCTCTCAGTTGCTATTACATTGCTAATCTTACTATTATTTTAATGATCAATAGCTACGGGCACAATCATTCCTATTTGTGGATAGAAAACTAAGTTTCCAAAAAGTTCAGTAAGCTACTCAATATGACAAAACAAGTACTGGGCATGGATGTGAATCCAGGTCTTTTTGAAGCCAAGCTTGTCTAGCCACTTAACGGGTACTTTGTAAATATCTGGTAAATGAAAAATGTAATAAATGAAAAATATCAATCACAAAGTATATCATGCTGGAGATTCCAAATACTGGCCAACTTATAAAGCACTACTGTGAATTATTTGCAACAAATTTTAATTTCCACTAATCAATATGCTTCAGGACCACACATTCTTTTTTTTTTTTTAAAGATTTTATTTATTTATTTGACAGAGAGAGACAGCCAGCAAGAGAGGGAACACAGGCAGGGGGAGTGGGAGAGGAAGAAGCAGGCTCCCAGCGGAGGAGCCTGATGTGGGGCTCGATCCCACAACGCCGGGATCACGCCCTGAGCCAAAGGCAGACGCTTAACGACTGCGCCACCCAGGCGCCCCGGGACAGAACATTCTACTCTCATCTAAGTAGTACACAGGAAATACTATTATTAATATATCAAAGAGATACTCAGGGATCCTAATGACAAAGTAATGTAAGGCAAATTAATGCATTATATGTAATAGCAATTTTGTTTTTTAAAGTATAGACCATTAAGCCTGGATTATAGTAATTAAAAGTGATTAATCTCATTAATTGATAATCATAGTTAAAACCTGCAAATGTCAGGGGCGCCTGGGTGGCTCAGCTGGTTAAGCATCTAAGCATCTGCCTTTGGCTCGGGTCATGATCCCAGGGTCCTGGGATCAAGCCCGGCATCGGGCTCCCTGCTCAGCGGGTAAGCCTGCTTCTCCCTCTGTGTGCACTCTCTCATCTCTCTCTCTCTAATAAATATATACAAAAAACAAAACAAACAAGCAAAAAAACCCACAAAAAACCCTTGCATATGTTAAAGTACCCATCATGCAGAAATTCATACAACAAATATTTTTATGCTGACTTTTATTTAATACAAGTTAACATGTGTCATTTGACCTGCTGCTCATGGGTTACAACACTGATGCTATCAACAAAGATCCTGATTTTTGGGAGATGGTGCTATCAATAAACCGGTTAAATTAGCAGCGGTAAATCTATTTGATTTCCCAGTGTGCATCACCTTATGTTTTAGTTCTTGTGAATCTTCTGATGTAAGGTTTAATACTTACGTTAACTTCAATCTTTTTGCATGACCAGGCATTACAGGAACATAAAGCATCTTGACTCCCTGTACCACCATTGTTGGCTCAATTCCGTATTTCTCCTAAAAGTAAATACCCAAAAGATAAACAATCAGAGCTATGTCCAGATATAAAGGGCTGGGTGACAATGTTTTACAACCAGTAAAAAGACAGCAAATTTCTCCTAAATATTATTTATGAAAACCTCCAACTAATGAAGTAAATAAATGTCTCACTTTGACTGCATTTATGAAATCCAAGAGGGTGAAGTCTTCTTTTCCATGTATAGTCCATCTGTCCCAAATTGTAAATGATATTCCATTTCTGTTGTAGAAAAATATTCAAAACATTTTAATATTTTTCCCTTTAGTAATAATAAAAAGCCCCATAAGTCCATTATTTGTGATTTAGCTACATAATAACATAGAGGAAAAAGAAAAATACAACTTATTTCTCCATTACACCATACAAGATAACCATTTTTATCAGTACACCTTGTTGATTGTTCCAGTGTCTCATAATAAATCTGTGCGTCTTAGCAAGAGAGTTCTCTAACGGCTGCATGGGTTTCACTGTGTGGATGTTCTAGCTCCCTATTACTGTACAGTTGGGTTGTTCCAATCTTTGGCTATGATAAACAGTGAATATCTTGATAAATATATCATTTGAGATGAGTGCAAATGTGTCTGAAAATCTGAAATATCGCACTGATTTCCACTATGGATTATACTATTCTATATTCCTATCAGTAGTGATGTATGAGGAGAATGTTTTCTCACTCTTGCCAAAACAGGGATTTTCAAGTTTTGGATATTGCCATTTTGAAAGTGAAAAATGGAGGTCCAGGGGAACTGTTTTGCTTTGTCACATAATTTTTGGAACCAGATTCTAAATCTCATGATACATCAGTCAGACATTATAGTGCCTTAACTCATCTGAATTAGGAAAACAGATGAAATCATAAGAAAGTACAATGCTAAATAATGTGGTAGATTAAATATTGTGAGAGTTCTATAGCTAGTTTAGTCATAAATGCTTTGCATAAAGCAAAAGAATAAAATTGAACCACTCTCTTACACCATACAAAAATTAACTCAAGGGGTTCCTGACTAGCTCAGTCAGTACGGCATGTGACTCCTGATCTCGGGGTTCTAAGTCTGAGCCCCACATTGGGTGTAGAGATTACTTAAAAAGAAAATTTTAAAAAATAATTAACTCAAAATGGATTAAAGACCTGCATATAAGACCTGAAACCATAAAGCTCCTATAAGAAAACACAGGTGGTAATAAAGCTTTCTTGACATCAGTCTTGGTGATGGTTTTTTACATTTGGTACCAAAAGCAAAAGTAGACGAATGGGACTATATCAAACTAAAAAGCTTCTGCATAGCAAAGAAAACCATCAACAAAATGAAAAGGTAGACAAGGGGTGCCTGGATGGCTCAGCTGGTTAAGCATCTGCCTTCGGCTCGGGTCATGGTCCCAGGGTCCTGGGACTGAACCCCACATTAGGCTCCCTGCTCAGTGGGGAGCCTGCTTTTCCCTCTCCCTCTGCCGTTCCTCCTGCTTGTGCCCTCCGTCAAATAAATAAATAAAATCTTAAAAAAAAAAAAGGCAGACAAAATGAACAGTGGTTAACTGCACAAACTAATAATCTTACATAAAAGAAATCTAGGAGTAGGCAAACCAGGGATGTTCCATTTGTTTCATAAAGTTGGTAGTAATCCAGGCTTCTTGCACTCACTATTGGGAGGCAGTTTTTCATGACATTTCTACATGTCTTATGACAGCTTTTATCTAGAAGTATCTTTTCAGGGCACCTGGGTGGCTCAGTCAGTTAAGCATCTGCCTTCAGCTCAGGTCATGATCCCAGAGTCCTGGGACTGAGTCCCATGTCAGGCTCCTGGCTCAGCGGGAAGTCTGTGTCTCTGCCCCTCCCCTGGCTCATGCTGTCTCTCTCTCTCTCTCGAATAAATAAAATCTTAAAAAAAAAAAAAAAAAAGAAAAGAAAAGAAAAACAGAAAAACAAAAAGTAGAAATATCTTTTCAAAGATATTTTTTTCAGAATAAACAGCTTGTCTCCCTTCAGGTCAGCAGGCAGTTCTGATTCCTGGACAAGGTAATAAAGATAATGCCACTCCGCTGGGCAACAACTGGTCAGATTTGTCAGTAGTCTTTGTATAAAATTGGGGCGTTCTTAAGCTCAGTATTCCTTAGCTGTGACACAGATCTATTGTATGTGCCCTATCAACTTGGATCCTCTGCACTATTCCGTATGGGACTTAAAGGGCAAGAGAAAACAGTGTAAACATGAAGCTCATGTTACCAGCTATGCCAGAAGTAATAAACTGAATTAAAAAAAGAAAAGAGAAGAAAAGAAAAAAGAAAAGGCAACCTACTGAATGGAAATAGATATTTGCAAATCATGTATCTGATAAGGGGTGAGTATCCAAAATATATAAAGAACTTTAAGATACAAAGATGGCCAACAGGTACATGAAAAGGTGCTCAACATCACTAAACATCAGGAAAATGCAAATCAAAACCATAATGAGGTATCACCTCACACCTGCTAGAATGGCTAGTATTAAAGACAAGAAATAACAAGAGTTGGAATAGTATGGAGGTTCCTTAAAATATTAAAAACAGAATTACCATATGATCCAGCAATTCCACTCCTGGGTATTTAGCCAAAGAAAATGAAAGCAATAACTCCAAAATATATCAGCACCCCCATGTTCATTGAAGCATTATTTATAATAGCTAAGGTGTTGATACAGAAACAACCTAAGTGTCCATTAATGGGTGAATGGATAAAGAAAACGTCACACACACACACACACACACACACACACACACACACACAACTACAATTCATTCATAAAAAGAAATCTTGGGATTTGGAACAATATTAGCATTATGCTAAGTGAAATAAGTCAGACAGAGAAAGACAAATAAATACCTGTATGATCTCACTTTTATGTGGAATCTTAAAAACAAACCCTGACACTGAGTTCACAGATACAGACAACAGACTGGTAGTTGCCAGAGGTGGGGCTGGGGCATGAACAAAATGGGTGAAAACAGTCAAACGTTTCCAGTTTATAAAATTAATCATGCGTATGTAATGTGCAGCATGGTGACTATAGTTAATAATACTAACTGTATAGTTGAAAGTTGCTAAGAGAACAGATCTTTAAAGATCTTATTACAAGGGAAAAAAAGAGGCTAACTATGTATGGTGATGATGTTGACCGGGCTTATTCTTGTGATCATGTCTTAATAACATACAGGTGTTGAGTCACTGTGTTGCACACCTGAAACTAATCTAACACATGTCAATTATTTCAGAAAGAAAGAAAGAAAGAAAGAAAGAAAAAGAAAGAAAGAGAAAAATGCTTCATGAAGATGGGATTTTGACCGAGTCTTGAAGTGACGGCAAGGATCACTATCTATCTATGAAAATATATATAGATATATATTTTACTCATATTCATTCACTCATATCACTCATATATCACTCGTATATACATGAGGAAAGGAGAGGTGGAACTACAATTTTCTCCTTTTAGAAGGTAAAAATTTTATTTCATTATGCGAGAGAAATAGACCTTCACGCATACCTGATTTCAGTTCTTTTTACTTCAGATGTCTCTGTAAACACTATAATTGGAATGGCTAAGTTAAGGAAACAATTTTTGTAAGCCTCAAATGGATAGCCACCAGCTACCTTGATCATCTCCAATGCAACCTAGATAAAAAAGAAGGTGATCTTAGTATAAAGAGCCCAAACCTATTCACGACTTTAAATGCATCTACTTAATTTTCCTAAATTCTTCTCAAGCATTTCTCTGTAAAGAGTAAAAGCAGCTACTAGGCTGAAATAGCAGGAATTTCTTATAAATCTGTCCACTTTTAACATATCTTATACTTTCAAACTTTTCACCTGTTCTATATGCGGTGAGCAAAGTTACTAAAAAAATTATTTGGGTCATGTAATCTTCCTATTTTGGAAGATACCAGAACTCAAGAAATACAATAGTCTAAAGTAATTTAATATAGGGGCAGATAATTACACAGCTTCTAAGTATAACACTACAGTACAGCAAAACAACCAGGGCCAGCCTAAAGATTCTGAATCATTAAGGAAAGATTAAATTGTAAGAAATCTGAATCACTAACAGGAATTACATTTTTTAAGGCAAAGAACTAAAATCCAATACGATCAAAGAGCAACCATTAGAGCAATTCATCTTATTCAAGAAAAATACAGTACCTACTTTATATGGAGGATACAAGAATGATTAAGAGGATTTACTGCTTATAAGAAAAATTATACTGTCTTGACACAGGTTAATTTTATGTTAAAATGTCTATATGTCTGTAAAGCTTCAAAATGTGGACTACCGTATTTTCAGAAATATCCTGAAATTTAAAATATAAGATCAATATGGATCCCTCCCTCTCTAAGATCTCTGAGTGCCTGGCTGGCGTGGTACAATGGGGAAAACAGGTTAAGAGACAATGAAAAGATATATTTCCATTCAAAGAATAATAAACTCACCAAGCCAGAAACCGCAGCAGTGGATGTTGCTATAGCAGGTATAATTTTACCAGCTATTCGCTTTGTTTTGAAACGGTCAGCTGGTTCAATGCTATACATTTTTGCACGAAGGTTTGATGCAGCTGTAATGAAATCTATGTGTCCATTACGATCATCATCTTTTTCAAATGAAAGCACTGCCATCTGAAGATCACCTGATCACAACCAAAAAAATAAGGTTTTATTAGGTAAAAAGCAATCTGGATTCACTATTCTTAAATATTCCTTTATGTTTTTAAATGACTGAAATATATTAGAAAAATCCAGGAAAATGAAGTTATTGAAGGATATGAAAATGATGGCTTTGGTATCACTGAATCAGAGAAGTTTCTATATTAAAAAAAATCTAAAACACGGAAAATAAGGAAGCTATGTACCTCATCTGATAGTAAGCTGTTTATGAAAAAACGTTAACATTGGGTACTGTTCTAAAGTTGATTCCATAAATACTACTGTGAAACATTTTACCTCTGATAACTAAGCACAGAGTCAGTTAATCTAATAAAAATATGTATCTGTTTGGAATATTTCTAGATTACTGTTTCTCAAAAATCATTCTGTAGATAGGTATAGTTTTATCTGTTATGAAATGAGAAAGAAATGGAATTTTTTCTAGAATTGTAACGATTAAATTAACATATATATATGTATATATATATTTTTTAAAGATTTTATTTATTTGTTCGACAGAGATAAGAGACAGCCAGAGAGAGAGGGAACACAAGCAGGGGGAGTGGGAGAGGAAGAAGCAGGCTCATACCCTGAGCCGATGATGTGGGGCTCGATCCCACAACGCCAGGATCACACCCTGAGCCGAAGGCAGACGCTTAACCGCTGTGCCACCCAGGCACCCCTAACACATTTATATTTTATTTACAAAATAAATAGTTGGCTAACGTAGGTTCTTTTTTCCAGAATTTTAGTGGTTTGTGCATAAATATCCTGAAAGTCTGGAAACTGCTGATTTATGTAATAAAAGATGGTGAGCAGGTCTAAAAAATAAGCAAATAGCTCTGATTTTAAAGAATACAAGTTCGGTTTCCTTATGTTTAAAACTATTTAACAAGGATGTATACAGGTCAAGTTGTATTCCCTTCGTACAACTATGGAGACTAATAAGCCAGGAAGAAATCTGTCAATGGTTTTTTATCCTAAAGTGACTTCACTGGGTCTAAGTGTTAGTCTATATAGGAACTCCATTTTTTTTTAAAGTATTTTTTTTTTTTTAAGATTTTATTTATTTATTGGACAGAAACACAGCGACAGAGAACACCAGCAGGGGGAGTGGGAGAGGGAGAAGCAGGCTTCTCGTGGAGCAGGGAGTCCAATGCAGGGCTTGATCCCAGGATCCTGGGATCATGACCTGAGCCAAAGGCAGATGCTTAACAACTGAACCACTCAGGCGCCCCAGGAACTCCATTTTTTTTGCTCATTATGTTGGCCACAGTAGAATCTTAAGGACTAAACCAATCAGAATGACAATAAAGCAGACTTANATTTATTTATTTATTTATTTATTTTTTTTTTAAAGATTTCATTTATTCGACAGAGATAGAGACAGCCAGCGAGAGAGGGAACACAAGCAGGGGGAGTGGGAGAGGAAGAAGCAGGCTCATAGTAGAGGAACCTGACGTGGGGCTCGATCCGATAACGCCGGGATCACGCCCTGAGCCGAAGGCAAACGCTTAACCGCTGTGCCACCCAGGCGCCCCAGTATTTTTTTTTTTTAAAGATTTTANTTAAGATTTTATTTATTTATTGGACAGAAACACAGCGACAGAGAACACCAGCAGGGGGAGTGGGAGAGGGAGAAGCAGGCTTCTCGTGGAGCAGGGAGTCCAATGCAGGGCTTGATCCCAGGATCCTGGGATCATGACCTGAGCCAAAGGCAGATGCTTAACAACTGAACCACTCAGGCGCCCCAGGAACTCCATTTTTTTTGCTCATTATGTTGGCCACAGTAGAATCTTAAGGACTAAACCAATCAGAATGACAATAAAGCAGACTTACATTTCAGCAACTGACGGTACAGCAAGGGTTAAAAAAATAATGAATTTAGTCACAGTTAAAGATGAACAGTGACTTTCATAAGATCATGAAATCAACTAACATCATTATTACTATAGTTATTATTTAGTCCCATAAGCTTTTGGGTATACCGTTTATTGAAAATAAAAATTCCCTCCAGTTCAAAGCATTTTTATAAAGATTTCCCCTTACTTGTGGTAGCTTTATTAGATGAAATAGCCTTTTCTAGTTGGAAAACAGCATTCCTCTCATCTTCACTGCTAATAGGAACATGGTCTGGTTTCCTTGCAGTTTCATCTGTTTGAACAACCTTTAAATACATGGACATATATTCATTAATGTTATCATATCCTGTACCTAAGTTTGATTACCATATACATTTTACCAAATAAGTCACACAGAGAAGATACGCCCTTTATCTAGTTTAATCACATTATTTTTTATATATGTTTTTAAATCACTGAAATATACCAAAAATCCAGGAAAATGAAGTTATTGAAAGATAGGAAAACGATGGCTTTGATATCACTAAATCAGGGTATGGAGCCTAACACAGGGCTCGAACTCACAATCGTTGAGATCAAGATTAAGAGCCTAGATTAAGAGTCAGATACTTGTGACTCATGAGTCAACTAGGTGTCCCTAGTTTAATCACATTATTGATCATTATGGTCCAATGTATTTTACACCTTCCATTGTTAAGTAATATGTTATTTATGTATTTGTTTTATTATCTATCTCCTCACACTGACATGTAAACTCTTAGAACAGGGATCTTTATCTTGTTCACTGAGAGAACTTCAATATATTTAAAACAAATTTGCTTGTGTTAAAATATTCACTGAATAGTTTATAAGAACTGTGTTCATATAGATCTCTTTTAAAATTCCACAGCAGAATGAAGTTAGTATTAATCAACAGTTTACAATTCTGACATATCTACCTCAAACCAAATTGCATAGCTCTAACTAGTGCAGAGCTGTTTTCTGTCTCCAAATAAATCCATAAAATACATAATGGGGCATCCTTTAGATATTTAATGATTGCTGACAAGAAGCTGTTTCCTAAAGAATATGTCTTCCTTCATATAGATGCATGCTCAGAGCAGCACATCTAAATAATTTATCTTTAAGAAATTACTTATTAGACATTCCACAAGGGCAGTAAAGTTAATATTTTCAAACCAAAAAAATATCTATATTATCACAAATTAAAAATACTATTTCTTTGTATAGTACACATTCAACTTGTGTTTTTACAGATTAAGTGTTCTTATAAGTATTTAAGAAATAGTAAAGAGTCAAGGAAGCAGAAACTTTTATTTGCCATAATGTCTAGTTGATATTTTTGGCATCTGTTAACTGTTAAGTGCTAGACTCTGAAGTTTCAGTGTGAGTTGCTTCAGAGAGCTGTGAAAAGCTCAAAATTCATGTTAAAACTAAAACTGCAGCTAAATTGTTCAGGATAACTTATTACCCCAAAACTTTGATGGAGAAAGAAGCAATTCACACCTTAAAACATGGAAGAGCAATAAAGAGTAGCAAGGATATTCATACATGTTTCTTTGGCCTCTGTCTAGCAGTTCTGTCTACTAGGAACATGTGCTGGGAATCTTCTCTTTATTTTATTTATTTTTTTTTTTAAAGATTTTATTTATTTATTTGACAGAGATAGAGACAGCCAGCGAGAGAGGGAACACAAGCAGGGGGAGTGGGAGAGGAAGAAGCAGGCTCATAGCGGAGGAGCCTGATGTGGGGCTCGATCCCATAACGCCAGGATCACGCCCTGAGCCGAAGGCAGACGCTTAACCGCTGTGCCACTCAGGCGCCCCCCAAGGGAATCTTCTCTTTAAAAAAAATTATTTGAATAGAGTTGATACACAATGTTACATTAGTTTCAGGTGTACAACAGTGATTCAATTTCTCCATAAGTTATGCTGTGCTCACTGCAAGTGTAACTACCATCTGTCACCAAACAATTCTATTACAGTATCATTGACTATATTCCCTATGCTGTGCCTTTTATTTCCTTCACTTACTCATTCCATAACTGGAAACTCCTTTATATAGGAATTCTGGTTACCTTTCTGTTCTTTTACTCTTGATAAGCTACAAGTCATGAACATTTCATTCAGCACACCCATTTACTTGTACAATATCAAACAGTTACAAATTTTCCTTTTTCCTGAAAGTGCAGAGTGGAAGACTGCACATACCACTTCCTGCTTGAATTTTATAGGGAGGCAATCACTATTCCACATTTTTCAATACAGCTAGAGGGTAAGGGGAACAAAAGATTGTTTTGTAGATGATTTTTAGAGTATATAAAAATGTATATAATGAGCATGTGAAAAAGAAAAATACTTAATATTTTCAAACTTTCCTATTTATCTTGCCTAAATTTCATGTTCCATCTTTATTAATACTCCCTATCTCTTTTTCCTTCTAACATATTTGCCCAGCAAAATCCCAACCCTAGTTATATCCAATTTTCCAGCTATTTTCCAGCAGCACCCCGGCATTTTAAATGCCTTTTTTCCCCAGACACACTTAGTATAAATACATTAAGTGGATTAACAGTTAAGTGGATTCTCAGTGCTGTCCAAAATTCTACCTCATCTTCTAGTAAGTAACTTTCCCATGACTCTGAGCAATTATTTCACACCTTTTTCCCTCTGTTCAAACTTCCTTTAACTTCTCCTCCTCCTCATCTGGAGCGATTAAGCATGCTTCTTATTTCAACTAAGAAAACAAGCTTTTTTTCTCTTACACTCCAATTCTAATCCCTTTCAAATCCTGTCAGGACTATTACAACATATACAAGAATCCAATCCCTTATCACAAATTACCTGTTACCTACTACTTCATTCAAAACACCATCATCGTTTGCCTATAGCCTCCTAAGAGCTTTTCATGAATCCTCTCTCATGTCCCGTATAATCATTCTTAACACAACAGCCAGAGTCATCCTTTTAAATATAAGCCAGACTGTGTCCTATGCTTAAAATCATTCACTGGATTATCTCATAATAAAACATTAAGTACTTATCATAATCCCAAATATCTCTCCTATCTCACTGTCTACCACTCTTCTTGCATATTCTCCTTCAGAAAAATCCTGGCCTTCAATGTCTTTCAAGGCCTTTCTCTGAACTTGTTATTGCTTGTGTTTAACCACATAATAGCATGGTTCACTCTATCACTTCCTTCAGCCTTCTGACCAAATGGTACTGTATCAGAGAGGCTTTCCCTTTAGCCCACATAAAAATTACAACAGCTCCATCACCTTTTATTTCTTTTCCTTGTTTTATTTCTAGTTCTTAGCACTATGCCCATATTGCAGTATTATATAACAGCATTTTTTTTTAATAGTCCACCTCTGGCCCAATAGAATATAACTTCCATAAGAACAAGACTTTTGTTGAGTTCACTATGGGATTCTCTCAGTTTAGAAGGTGACTTGATAAAAGTAAAAGTTCAATAACTACTTGCTGAGTGAATAAATTTCTAAACATACCTTGTTAGAAGGTTTGAATTCTTGAATCTTTACGTCAGAAAGAATATTCAAGAGGGCATCTGCTGATAAGTCCTGTTTTTTTAAAGAGTAATTTTATGAACAAACATTTTTTAAATTCTGAATTCTAAAGCTAAAAAATCCTAAAAAGGTCCTTTACCATACTAAACTATTTGAATCATTTATCATCAGACCATTTAGACCGCATCGACTTGTGACATTTACCCTTATTCTATAAAATGCCATTCAAAAAGGGTGGGAGGCAGGGGTGGTGTGTACGAAAAATTACTTATTAGTCAACAAACTTGAAATCTTAGTTCTTCCCATAAATTTTTAAAAAGGCAGTTTTAGGGCTGGTTGTATCAGACTGAGTGCTCTCCGATTAGGGACTATCTTGTCATTGTTTTATAAAGTACCCTGCACAAAGTTATACTCAATAAATACTGACACCATAAATAAAATACATAAGTAAATGGAATTCATATCTTTGGAAGCAGGAAAATATTTAAATGGTTCAAGATGAACTTAGATGAATTCAAGGCTATCAGATCTATATTCATTATTAAGAAGCTGCTTAGAATAAACTGAGACATACTGTTTTTGAGGTCACCTATATTCTTATCACAAAATTGCCACTCTTTTTATAAAGAATACCAGACTGAATGGCAGTATTTTAACCAGACATTTATGGTATATTTTATCATTAACTCCAAAAAGGATTAATTCACAGTAGGCATTTTTATCTGGGTCCAAAAGAGCCAGTGTTAATTGTGACTCTGGTTCCTATTTCCCCATTCAGCTTACCTAAAAGTATAGCAATTTATTTGGCTCTATTTTGTATCTGTGAAGAAAAAAAAATCACGAATGCAGATCTGCCTCTCAATTAAAACTGTATGAGACCCTTTATATGTTAGTCGATAAAGATGATGTCTGAAGGAATAGGTAGGGTAAGGGTTAAGAAATGTCAATATGGGAAAGCATTTTAAATTTCCTGAAATTTGAAGACATAAGTTGCTATCACAAAATAAATCAAATGTTAACAGAGAATCTCTAAGGAATATTCAAAAATTGTTATGAAATCGTTCACTTTGGGTTTTCAGAATAATTATGATAATTGAAGCTAAAAGGTTAAAAATGTTTTAAAAATAAAGACAAGCCTTACAAATACTTGTTTCATTCCTTTAGAAAGAAAAAATCTGCTTTCCTCTACTTAGTAATGCTGCTACAAGATTTTAGCTTCTGCTATGTTAGAGTGGACAATACAACAAAACAAAGTTTACATCAAAGAACGATTCTTGTAACATAACATATTTTGATCATGCAATTAGCTGGTAGGTAACCGAATTTTTTCCTGGTTTTGTATTACTTTCTAGAGCTTGAAGGTTATCTTACCTCTTCTGTAAATGGAATGCAACAGACTGCAGCATATAGTTTGGCAGCATTTAGAAGAAAACTGAAGTGCCTTTTGAAATTAAAAAATAAGGCAAAGTGTCAATGCACAGTTTCAAAGATGTTTAATTCATCAAAAACTATAGCCTTTGAAATGTTTAGAAAAATAATCACAAAACTTTTGTTACAGGAATATTTAAAAGTTAGGCAATGAAGTTCTGGTTTAGACCAAAGAAATTACAGAAGCTATAAGAAACATTAGATGTTTATCCTTCTTAGTACAAATATTTAGGAAATGATCATGACTTCTTTGGGGAGAGGAGTGATGAAAGTAGAAAAATTAAACTAGTGAAAGAAGATTTGTTTTTAAAGAACATACAGTAGGTTCAAATTAAGCAAATGAAGTTTGTTTAAAAACACAAATAAGGTAAGTTTTATAAGAGAAGCAGTCAGGATAAGGTGACTGGAAGCCTAACATAAGCATCACATGAGAAAACTAAATGGGAGCTATTTGTTGAAAGGAAGGTTAACAAACTAAGTGTTTAATTGGAATACATACATACAAGTATAGGGGTGTGTGTGTGTGCATAAATGTCTGTATAAACATTAACTACTTTGAAAATTAATTTGAGATAATTTAGGGAGATATTCAGTAGTAATCACCCTGCCCCCAAACTAAAGTTTCTTAAATACTGGCTTCATTTAATAGGAAAACATTTGTTGTCGTTTTATGGTTTTTGCTTATGGATAAATTCAAAGAGGTTAACACTTTGGTTTCACTTCAGATAAAAATAATGAAGTTATTTTACCATTTAAACAAACAGATTCATGTATGTGTGGGGAGAAGGACTGTGGCTGGCTTTGTTGGCCAGACCTAATATGCTAACTCTTAGGATAACAGGGATGCAAATACATTTCCAGAGCCTGAGGCTTTCACCCTGCAATGTAAACTGATAGTTAAGAAATTTACAATAGAGGCGGCATATAAAACTGCATAAAAATACTTACAAAGGTTCATTTAAATCAAATTTTAGTGGAGAAGGGGGCCTCTTTGGTGATTGCCAAAACAAACCTAACAAAAGATACAGATATTATTTTCATTATAGGGCCTAGTAATAAATTATATTAAATGTTCTCCTCAACACTTGGTCACACTTACTGCCATCTTTTAATCGTGTGTCTAGAGGAAAACAGTGAAGAAGCTGAAGAGCCTGAAGAAAAAAATCAATTAAAAAAATCACTACTTAATATTATATGATTAAAAAAAATCAAAATGCATAAAAAGATACACAGTGAAGCCTCCAGCTACCCCTGTACTCTATCCATTCTCCTGTCATTGACCTCCCCATGTGGAATAACCTCTATTGTAATTTTTTATCAACACTTATAGTTTTTTCCTTTTTTTGCATCTACAGCAAACATGAATATACATTACTTTATCAGTTTTTACACAGTGTCATATTTTACATATCATTCTGCTTCTTTCAAAGAACTAATTTAAAATAAAAACAAAACCAGTAAAAATATACAGTATTTCATATTTTGAAATGATAAATGATGTTTGAGATTTGCTTCAAAACCATCTGGAGAGGGTATATTAGGGAGGGTATATAAATGAAACAAGATTATCTACAAGTTGATAAATGTTAAACCTGGGTGACAGATTCGTGAAAATTAGGTGGGGGTTCATGATACTATTTTTTCCACTTTCTATGGTTGAATTTTTCCATAATAAAAAAGCTTAAAAAAAAAGTACAAAAGGTAAGGATTAAAAAGAGTTCTTAGATTTTGAAACAAGGGGTCATTGATAATTATGGTAAAAATAATTTGAATAGGAGTGGGGAAAGAAGACAGATTTATCGGATGAGGAAGTAGCAACAGTAAGTATAAGGCCACTTTTCTAAGCAGCAGAGCCAAGAAATAAGTGAAAAGCAAGGATAAGTGTAATCAAAATACTTTTAAAAAAAGATGACTTAATTTATATTCTGATAGGTAAGAACCTAAAGAGAGGGAGAGACTCGAGAGTGCAGGACACATTCTAGCAACTATAAGTAATGGGAGATAAGAATAGCAGCTAATATGTAGTGAGTACTCATGGGCTAGGTTCTGATCAAAATGCTTTCCATGTATTCGCTTATTTGATCCTCACACTACCCTATGAATTACGCACCACTTTATTATCCCCATTTTACAAATGAGGAAAGAGACACAAAACAGACATAAGATGTGATTTTTGGGTATTGGTGGGCAAGGCAAAATTCAACAAAATTTCTTATTGAACATATCTATTTTGTCACCTTCTTGCTTTATTCTGAACAACAAACTTCTTTTAGACCACTGGTGAAATGTATTCCTTATACTCCAAAGGGAACCCCTATCTGAAACTGAATTTTGCATATAGAAAGACAAGGATCAAGTAAACGTATGACTGACAAACCAATGGGTGGGGTTTAAGCGCATTCTTTTTTTTTTTTTTTTAAGATTTTATTTATTTGACAGAGAGAGACAGCCAGCGAGAGAGGGAACACAAGCAGGGGGAGTGGGAGAGGAAGAAACAGGCTCCTAGCGGAGAAGCCTGATGTGGGGGCTCGATCCCAGAACGCCGGCATCACGCCCTGAGCAGAAGGCAGACGCTCAAGGACTGCGCCACCCAGGCGCCCCTAAGTGCATTCTTTTAACATTCAAAGACAAATAGCTGTGTGCTCTCCACTTGTTTTCACTTAACTTACCACTTACTTCTGAAAAGATTTCCAAAAGAGCAGATGTTTGGTCTAGTGAAATTAATTTGGTAGCAATTAAATGCGCCAAGCTCATATCTCTTCTTAATGTTTTATAATGCATACTTACCTTATGGTTAAAATATTTTTCAAACTTTAATCTTGCTAATTCTACACACTGGGACCAATTTCTAGGTCTTCTGCTAAGTAACTTAATAACTTGAAAACAGCCTTCTAAACTGTGTCCAGTTTGTATCTTCTAGAATGAGAGGAAAAAAAAATACATTTCCAATTAAACACACAACACCCACCGACCCACCCATATCATTCCCAGGAAGTATTAGCCAAAGTCTGAAGTGCCAGCTCATGTGAACTATGATTTTAATTTTTTCACCATGAGCTCCTTATCCCTGTCTTTTTCTTCTCCCCCTTTCTTTTTTTTAGAGGGAGAATGGGAAAAGAGAGCACATGGAATTTTAACTGTAGTTTCTTTTCTTTTTTGGAGGTCATTCCATCAAAATTTACTGAGCAGCAACTGTGTGCCCAACACTGGGAATATGGTGGTGACCCAGATGGCCGTATCACATCCATAATCTTAAAACTATCACTAGAATAAGTACTCTGAAATAAGTGTAATGCTAAGAGACATTCTAACAGAAAATCTTGCTTTCTACACCAAGAAATCAGAAAAGCTCCCAAGAAAGAAACATTTAGGGCCAGTAGGTAGGAGATGGGAGGAAGAGTGTGGAGCAGAGGGAACGGTGTGTAGTTTCTCATCGGACATGTTACCCTGATGTCTTGTTGGCTATAAGTTGTTAGTACTACATATGTACTTAATATAAGAAGTGCTCATGAATAATAATTTATACTAAAAAGTTAGCCTGTTTAGTATAGGAATAAAGAAAAGCAAGAAAACATCTTTAAAGTTGTCCTCATCATGAGAGTTTTAAGTCTCAGAGATTACTTTCCACTCATGAAATTTTCACTAGAACTCACCTCAGTTTTTTTCCAAAGAGTTTAACAAGCTATTTATTATTTTATTATTATGACATCTTTGTTAGGTTGAACCGCATGAATTCCTGTTCTGTAGGTCAACCATGATCAAATATTGGCAATTTTACATAGTTCATCCAAACTGAAAAAAGGGGTCATTTGTGACTTGCTAATTTCAAGATTCCTTATGCACTTATGTATAATAATGATGCTATAATCTTATAATCTAATCTTTCTTTAAGGAGGTAAAATAAGCTATTTATAGGCAATTCGCAAGTAAGAGTACACTGAGAGAGTGTTGAGATTAGATTAAAACGTATTGATTTTTACCTGTAACACCACTTCTGCAGATGGATAGGTTTGCCAAAATTTGTTAAACAATGAAGGCTTGTGGGAAAAGGAGCTTTCAAACTATAAAGGAGAAAATGAAAAAAGGTTACAAACAGAAGTCTGTTTAAAAACTGGAAATATCTTGTCTACTTCATAAAAAAACTTCTTGAAATAAAGATCTTTATTACCTTATCTCTTGCCCACTGTATAGTATGTTCAATAGCAGCTGGAAAGGATTTTAGAGTACAAAATGGTATTTCCTCTTCTGGGGGATCCCGCTAATTTATAAAATATGACAACAGATAGTTAAGAAGAGCAATGGCAATTTTTCATTGATTGAATATGAGTGTTTTAAGACCATTAAAAAATAAAATGGAATAATATGAATCCAACATTTTTATATCTTCTTTCTCCTAGGCAAATAAGAGGAAAAATGGATTCTTTTGACACTTAACCCATTTCTTAACAGCAATGTAACAAAAACCATGAATTTTATATAACTTATTATTTGTGTACTTATTTGATACCAACAGTACTTATAGCAGGCTCCCATATGTAATTAATTTTTTTCTCCAAGAATCAAGGTGAATTGAAAACTTTACAACATTCCCTACTTTGAAAAGTAATTCAAGAATCCCCAAAGCAGTGCACAGCATACCATGAGTTTCTTTCTCCACGGAGAAAAAGTTTAGGAGCACGGATCATATGTCCTTGATGCTTAGTATAGTTTCTTACAGAAAGTGTGTATTAAATAAACAACAAATAAAAAAAGAATGAAATCTTGCCATTGCAATGACATGGATAGAGCTAGAGAGTATTATGCTAAGTGAAATAAATCATTCAGAGAAAGACAAATACCATATGATTTCACCCATATGTGAAATTTAAGAAATGAAACAAAGGGGAAAAAAAAAGATAGGCAAACCAAGAAATAGACTCTTAACTATAGAGAACAAACTGATGGCTACCAGAGGGGATAGGGATGGGAGGATGGGTGAAATAGGTGATGGGGATTAAGCAGAGCACTTTGGATGAGCACAGGGTGTTGTATGGAAATGTTGTACACCTGAAACTAATATTACACTGTATGTTAACTGGAATTTAAAAGAAAACTTAAAAAACAAATAAAATTTTAAAAATTAAATTAAAAAATTAAAAAAATAAAAAGAACTTTCAAAAAAGAAAGAAAAAAGAAACAGCAAGTGTCTATGTTGTCTCATGTAAAAAAATACCATTAAAAAGACCCATTTTCTATTACAGGGTACATTTGGCTTAGGCTTATTGGTTTAACCAATCTAAAATGATTTATCTCTTTTTACTTAGAGATTTGTATTTTAGTTTGTTCATATGAAATACCATAAAATTTTTTTTTTTTAAGATTTTATTTATTTATTTGACAGAGATAGAGACAGCTAGTGAGAGAGAACACAAGCAGGGGGAGTGGGAGAGGAAGAAGCAGGCTCACAGCGGAGGAGCCTGATGTGGGGCTCGATCCCATGACGCCGGGATCACGCCCTGAGCTGAAGGCAGTATGCTTAACTGCTATGCCACCCAGGCGTCCCTCCATAAAATATTTTTAAACCAAAGAAGGAAGCCAGAGGAGAATTCTATTTTTTCTGAGTATAAAGCAGAGGATATAGGAAAAGGCTTGGGAATAATGTGGTAGAATGACAGAATCAAGCATTCTCTATTCTGAAAATCTTGCAATATGACCTCAGCATATCATGATTTTCTCTAATTTCCTTCAAATTAAACTTATAAAATTTGTCTACTATAATTTTTACTATATAAACTTCATGAGAATAAATGGGAAAACAAATTTTATAAATATTTAAAAATTTTACTAAAGCAAACATAACTATTAAAGTGATATTTACACTTGTAAAAAAATTTCTTTTTTCCATTTTACAACTTGGGTTGGTTTTTTTTAAAATTCTAAAGCCAACAATTATTTCCTAAGCCAGTATTTTTCAAATTTGGCAGTGTATCAAAATCACTTGTAGAGGTTAAAAAAATTACATCTATATGCCTTATATTTATAGATAGATGGCTTGGTTCCTCCCACGGATCAACTAAGTCTTCAGTAAGATTTTGGGTGGGTCAGTTCAAAGGTTGTTAGAAAACCAATTAAGCACCTCTGAGAAATAAACAGTGAACATAAGAATAAGACTGCAAAAAGGCCTGAAACAAAATTTTGATGATTTAAAAAAATAAGTTCAACTCTCTTTAAAAAAAAAATGCATATGCACATGTGTATGGAAATTACTGACAGATTGATTAACAGACAGATTAGGAAAGCTAAATCAAATGTGCCAACTAATGAAGAGAAAAAAATGAGATACAAAAATTATGAGATACAAAGAAGAGAGACATATATTTCAAAATGTCAGTTCACTTACATGACTATTATAGGATTCAGTTAAATGAGGTACAATAACTTCAGTGTGTCCCTTAGTGCCCATTGTTCCAGAATCTAAGAGGGGTCGTAGATTTGCTAAGCAACGGCTATTTGAAAAGATAAGAGGTAACAAACATTTAAGTGAGCAATAACAGTGTAAGCAGAGGACCTCTTACCACCTTCTGTTAATCATTTCACACACTGATCACTTATTGAAGGTAATATCAGGACACAGATACGTTACCACCAAATAATGCATTTATCATTCCTGTCCCCCTCCTTCCACAAATTTTGTTACTCAACCTAGTGATTTTTGTCTGTTTCGTCGTCTTCTACTGTTACTGCTAGATTTTGGGCTTCAACTTTCTTTTACTCTAGGCTAACTCTTAACTTAGATAGTGCCCTTTCTTGTCTTTCTTTCTATTTCTTCTTTGGTTATTTGCTGACTACAAGTTCTGTCCTACTGTATCTTCTCAATGTTCTCTTTACCTCAAACAATATTAACTTCTTTCTTAATACTTATAATATCTATATTCTACATACTTTAATTTCTTAAAGTTTTTATTCTTCCTTTCTCTTCCTAAGATAACAAACTTTCAACTACACTCTCCACTGGCAAATTTTTCTGTTAATAAATCTCCTCTAGAACTCTAACATTAAAAAAGTCATACAAAGATGTAAGAAAAATTATGTAAGATGTACACGTTATAGTCACTTATTCATCTACTTATTTAACAACTATTCACTGAATGACATATGTTGGGCACTGAGGATACAGTGACAGGAAACTAAATGGTCCCTGAATAAATGATTTAGTAAGGAAACAAATATTAATAAGTGTATCAATAAAAATAAGCACTGTAATGGAAAAAACAGAGTGCTTGAAAGATTACCAGACAAGAATCTACAGAATTTAGTGGTTAAAGAAAGTCTGCTTGAATAAAGACATTTAGGATGAAACTGAAAGGTTCGAAGAAAAAGAAAAAAAACAAAAAAACAAAACTAAACCAGGCAGATTTGGGGTCAGGATTTTTAGAACAAGATAAGCATAATTTCCTGAGTCTGAAGGACAGTACGTACAAGTTTCTAAGGTGAAAAAGTGCTGTATGCCTTATAAGAACTGAAAGAAGGAATGTGTAGCTGGAATGAGGGGAGCCAGCAAAGACAGGTAAATTTTAAGCTAGAGTGGTAGACAGATGGCAGACACTCTATGAAAAACATTCAGGCCATGTAAAGGTTTTTAGTTTTATCCTAGGTACAATGGGAAATCATAAAAAGGATTTGGGCTTGAGAACTACAACAGAAACACAAAGAATGATCAGAAAATTGGGTAACTTTTCGATAAATAGGTGTGGAAAAAAGTGAAAACAAAAGAAAAAATTTTTATGAACCTGAATTGCAAGAACATACCTGTCTACATATCTCCTGGCTTCCACGTTATCTAATGCTGTAATAATTATGTCTTGTTTAGTATAGAACTCATCATTGTAAATAGCCTCAGTGGCTGGACATACTTTGTTCAAGTGTGCATCTATCTTTAATTGAGGATTTATTTTCAGGGTTGTATCAGCAGCAGTATAGCTTTTAGGTTTCTAAACAAATAATAAATAAAAACAGAAGAAATAAATATTAAACAGAAAAGCTAGGCCACGATTGAACTCACACATTTTTTATATGAGAGTAAAGTAATGAGACCAACTTTCATTGTTAGTTTGTGGAAATTAAACTCACTGTAGTCATATTACATTTAATAATCCACATTAGTCTGAATAATTAACATATTATTAATTGAAATCTAAACAACCTCTATTTTAGCCATGTGCTTTAGAGTTCTTAAAATATCAGTTATTAAAAGTACGTTTTTCCTAGTATTAAGGTTTGAACTTGCTAAGTGCCTAGAAAAAAATAACACATTCAGTAAAATATTAGCAATCCTAACTCTGCAAAAAATGAGCTCTCAGAGGTATGGGAAGTTAACACTTTGGTACTGAAATCTTATAAATATATTACCAGTTCTGGATGGAAATATTTTAAAAATTATTATGTATGTTTCAGTTTTATAAGAGTCCCCCCGACACGTTTTTACTTCTCAGTGCTGTTAAGTACACAAATTGTAAATTTGTCAGAACTCAGAATAAAAATAAACAGGCCTTAAAAGTTCTTCTACAGGTAAAATGCACACAGTGAATGAATTGTGTGACATACATTTTGGTTCCCAATAGATACTGTTAATTTTTTTTTTTTGTATTTGGATAAGTGAGGCAATTATGCCACCTGCTTTAGTAGTTACTTTTCTGTTGATGACATTCCTTAAGATTATCAATGGGTTGTTGGACGATAAATTGCAAAAACATTTTTAAAGTAAAAATGTTTCACTGACTAAAATGCTTCTTTTCTTAAACATTTTGATCTCTATAAAAGAAGACCGAAAACCAGCATTATTTTACAATAAAGAGGATGTTAAATAGTCAAGACCAAAAAGCAAAAAATTCTTAAGTGCTAAACTTCACCTATTTTGTAATAAAGACTCCAAAAAGACAGTGCCAAATGTGTGATCTATTAAAACTTTAAATTAGGAAATCTGACTTCTGCATCCTTAATTTCTAGGATTAAATATGTACATACACCTTGATTATAAAATGAAAAAATACTTCCCATGATTCACAGCTTAGATTTTCTATCCAAAATCAATGCAAAAACCAATTTTTATATTAAAAAATAATTTTATATTTGTCCCAAATGTCATTCCCAATATTTGATAATTTGAGAGAGTCTAATAATATAAAAACACATTAAGCTTGTTGAAGCACCATTTTCTATTTAAAAAAGTAAACTCTCTTTTTTGTATAACACAACAGATGACTTAAATTTGAAACAAAGTAGCAACAGACCTGTATGTGGTGAGGACGAAATAGGAACTGTCTATTCAAGTTGGATTTTTCTATCAAGTCAGGATCTGTAACTGTAACCTGATGTCAAGAATAGAAACAAGCTTAAATTATGTAAGAAAAAAAAAATCTATTTTGCTTTTCTAAGAAAGACTAAAGCAATTCCCAGAAGTTATTCTAAATTATTTTAGCTGGTAGAAGTTATAAGAATACAAATATTCCAATGGTTATCAATACTAATATTTTTACACTATGTTTAACTATAATTAATGTTTAGCATAAGAACATGTCAAACAAAACTGCTGAAACTGATGACAATTCATGTTCAAAACTTTTTTCTAGTTGTTCATAACAAAATAAGAGGCTAAAACATCACCACATTTTAGAAACATGACCCATATAGAGGAGTTAGCTCTTCTTTTTAAACATATTTATTTTCAATGACAACAAATTTGGAAAGAATGTCTGCATCTTTCAATTTGAAAGGAACTCTTGCTAAAACAGAGGTCTACAAACTACAGTGGCAGCCTGCCTGTTTTTGTAAATAAATTTTGTTGGAACTCTGTCATGCCATTTGTTTTAAGTACTGTCTATGGCTGTTTTCATGCTGTAACGCAGCAGAGCTGACTTGTGACAGAGATCCTTGGTTCACAAGCCTAGAATAGCTGCAATCTGGTCCTTTAAGAAAAAGTTTGCAGACATTCTAAGGGATGCAAAATGAAAACAAACAGATCCAAGATAATCTGAAAAGTATTCGTAACACATTTGTCACTTACATTAGTATATGTACAAGATCTGACTAGCAGCAGTGTTTCTCCAGTGTGTCTCAATTGTTAGATATTGACTGATGTTCACAAACACATTCACTTTCTTTTAGCTGGTATTACCCAAATATATGTTTTTAGGGGGGTTTGTTTTCAACATTTCTACATAATTACGTGTTAGAGAATGTCTCTTTCAAACAGAGAAAAAAAGCACCAAATAGAATATGTATTTTAACAAAAAGTTTAATCAATATATAATTATTGTGATTACTGATATAAAGCTTTTTTTTTCTACCTCCTTCACCCCACTTTTTATTCACTCCCTTTTTTGGGGGGGAGGTCTTAAGTTTTCTTGATTCCAATCCCCCTCAATCCTTACTGAATTGGTTTGGAAGTTAAACATCTATTTTTATGTGGTTATACTCAAAATTTTCACATGCACATGTGACTTAAGCACTAAAATTAATGACAATCTCTATCTTCCTCCTGAATAACTGGATATCTGAACTCTCCCTTCTCCTTTCTTATCAATGAACATTTTACTTATTCTTAATCATCTCATTCCCCAAAGTCAATATTTTAAAGATTAAAAAACCCCCAATGCTTATTTAAATCTAAGAATGCTGACAAATGCCTCTACTTACCCTTGCTTCATGCACTGCTCATGTTATCTAATAGTTCTTTCAATGAGAACCAATAAATGACTATCTTTCATCCTTTCACCTGTCAGTTCTCTTTACTTCTCTTGAAAGATAATGGAGCTGGATATAGAAATCTAGGTTGATAATAATTTTCCCATGCACTATAAAGATATGCTTCTCTGTCTTCAGGGGTGCGTTTATTGCTGATGAGAAATCTATTAGGTAATCTCTCTTTTTATCTTTGCCTTTGATTTGCTGGCTAGTTTACCTTTTCAATTTCAAAACACTGGTCTCTAACTCTGGAAACTTTTGTCATTATCTTGGAATATACTGCTTCTTCACTATCCTTACCCTCTCTGAAAATTCTACTACACTTACATTGGACCACGCAAATGGATCCTCTTTCATTAAAGAAAGATATCCTTCTGGGTTTTTAACTTCTGTTCATCAATTCTCACTTCAGTTATATATGAATTTTAAGTTCACTGACTACACAAAAAGTCTTATTTGGTTTTCTGTAAAAATATTAGTGCTTTCCCCCTCTTGTTTCTATTCCTTTTTTTTTTTTTTTTTTACCTTTGGTCATTTTAAACTTTAAAGTTTGTTTGCTCTATTATTTGTAGCACTCCTGTTATCTATAGTTCTTAGCTAATTCTGCTATTTTCATTGGCTGACTATTCTTCCAGGTGGTACTTTTTTTTCTGGTGGATTGTCTTTTTTTTGTTGTGAATTGTCTTGAATGGACATTAATTTCTCTGCATAGTTCTATGTACTCTTGTTGTTAAAGTATCACCATGATGCAGTTTCATATTTGTTTTTGTCAGAGCTCTGGAGATTTCAATGGTCTTATTTGTTATATTCATCTCCCTGCTTGAAATTTTTATAATTTTGGATTCCACATACCCATGTGGTACATCTTCTTAGTTAACAGTTTCTCATGTTACTTCCTTTTCTATGTAATGTTTTGGACATATACTCAAGATGAAAACACTTGTGAATAACCACAGCTTTTAGTTTAGGAATTAATTTCTCTCTTGGTTCTTGGAACCTCAGGATCTCTCCTTCCTTCTCAGTTAGCTTGGCTACATTTGTAAACACTATAAGAAAGAATAATTTACATATCAAGTCTATGTATTTGCAGGATAGAGATCTGTGCACATTAACTTACTGTGTTTTGTCACCTGAAATCAGTAGGATTATTTATGATAGTCTCTTTATATGCTGATATGCATTATGAATTTCCAAGGAGTTACGATATTCAGGGGATTCCCAAACTTAGGTTACCAAGATTTCTTTTTTTTTTTTTTAATTAGAAGTACCTTTTAAAACCACCAGAACTAATAGTGGCTTGTGAAACACAATTTAGGAAATGCTAAGCAGGAAAAATATATATGTAAGAATATCTGTCTATAACTGTGATAGTAATGAATACCTTTTCTTAATTTCACTTTTTACGTGAAATATTAAGACAATGTTAATATAATCATAAAATGTGAACTAGTATGTAAACTTTAGTCATTTCATTACTTACAGTTAGTAACCATGATAAATCTATGAAATCACTGCTCTGGAAGCTAGTTTATATATTTAAGGCAAAACAAATCAGTGAAATATATTTTTATTTAAATATATGACATGGTTTCCCAATTAACTCATATTTATCATCTTAAGGATTTAAACTGTACACCAAAATTTGTATTACTCCCTTTTCTTTTGATAATCACTAACTGAAACTTTATCTGAGAACTCTGCCCCTTTCTAATGTTAGCTTCTCCCATCTTAAAGATTTATTTAATAATTAATAAGGAATCTTAATAGAAATAACAATTCTAATGTGCTTTATAGTTTGCAAACCCCTTTCACATTTGATCTTCATAATTACATGATGAGGTAGGAAGTAGAGATATCAGTTTCATAGTATTAGAGAAAGAAACTGAGGAACAGAGAATTAAAAATAATTTGCCACAAGGACACATAATTTTTGAAAAGTGGTCAGAATATAATCAGAATCTTCCAATTTCTAGCATAATTCTCATTAAAAAATAGTATTTCAAATCTATGCAGTCAAATATAGTACAAAAATGAGCAACATGGGGCGCCTGGGTGGTTCAGTCGTTAAGCATCTGCCTTCGGCTCAGGGCATGATACCAGAGTTCTGGGATCCAGGCCCATGTCAGGCTCTTCCCCTGGGAGCCTGCTTCTTCTTCTCCCACTTCCCCTGCTTGTGTTCCCTCTCTTGCTGGCTGATTCTCTATTAAATAAATAAAATCTTTAAAAAAAAAAAAAAATAAGCAACAGAAATATAAACTTTTAACTCTCAAGGATTTATATCTTACCATTCCGTTTTCTTTGCCTGTACCAACACCAAGTAAAGCAAAATTTTTTAACATTTCACAGCCTATGGCTCCACATCCTACCTATAGAGAAGAAAAATGAAATATATCAGATTAAATACAATTAAGACTACTTACTACAGGGAAATCTTAACTTTCTTCAAATGCCAATTTTTAATACATATATAATTTTTTAAATAATTCAAACATTTGTGATTCATTTTACTTTAGAATACATAACTAGTTTATTATGCTACTTTAACTGTTTTAGTTAAAGAAAAAAATATATAAATCAAGTAAGGAAAAGAATAATATTTATAATTCAAGAATAATATTTACAATTCCTTTAAACAGAAGACATTTTAATATTCCAACGAAAGCAAACATTGAGCTAATTATTTCTATGAGATAGGAACAAACACATACAAAACATCAGTGCAACATTTTGATGAAAGATTCCTTGTTTATAGGTAATTTTCAAAATTCATTTGATGAAGCTACCTATTCTAAGAATTTCTATAGCTCAGCAACAGCTGCTGATAGGCAAAACATTATTTTAAAAACTATTACTACAGCAGTATTTTCACTAATTTTAAAAACCCCCATAAATGGCAGGAAAAGGAGTTTTTTGGTACTGGGGAGAGATATCCTGCCAATGTACTACTTAAGATTTAAGAAAGATAGATTCTACCTACATCTTCCTTCATATGGTAGGGAAAAAATTAAATGGAAAAAACAAAACAAAACAAAACACCCCACAAACCCAGCCCAAATCCAATTTTTAATGTACTTCTAGAAAATCACTTAATTTTCAAAACTTATCATACTTATCCTACTCATATTTTAATTTTGAATGTATTAATTCTTTACAGTAGGGTTTGGCAAACACGTTTTGTAAAGGACGAGATAGTAAATATTTTGTTTTGTAGGCCATATGGTCTCTGTCACAACTACTCACTTCTGCTATTATAGCATGAAAGAAGCCACACACAATACATAAATGAATGGGTTTGGCTGTGTTCCAATGAAACTTTATTTCCAAAAACAGGCAGCAGAATGGATCTGGCCTGTCTTAAACTTCTACTGAATGTCTACTGTGTCAGGAATTGTAGACACGTAGACTCAAATTTACTTTAATAAATGAATTTGAGGATACACAATAGCAGTTTGTACGATTTATTCTCATCATTATTTATACTTACTAAAAAGATATTCAACTTTTGCAGCTTCTGACACAAAGCGTCTCCAATGCAAGCTCGTAAGGCATCATATCTATCTCCCCTGAGGAAAATAACATACACCAAAAACCAGAAAGGCATAAAAACATTATGAAGATTAGTTTTACTATGGTTAATACCAAGTTAATGTTGTACTTTAAATAGAATACTCTGAGTTTCCTCCAATCTAAAAGAAAAGTATCTTATTTGAAACACAAAACCCCATTAAGATATCAGTTTTTTCTTTCTCCATTTAATATCCTATATCCAAATGACTTAAGTAAAGGTGACTCCAGTTTTATCTAGATAAGACAATTTTCTAAAGTAGGGATTTTTTTTTTTTAAGAGAGAGCACACACACACACACACACACACACATGAATGGAGGGGGATGGGGAGAGGGAGAAAGAGAATCTTAAGCAGGCTCCACACCCAGCGTGGAACCTGAGGCTGGGCTGGATCTCATGATCCTGAGATCAAGTAAAGGAGGAATTTTTTTTTTTTTTAAAGATGTATTCATTTATTTGAGAGAGGGAGAGAGAGACGGAGAAGGTATGAGAGGGAGGGGGGATGAGAGAGAGAATCTCAAGCCGACTCCACACTGAATGTGGACCTGATGTGGAGCTTGACCTCACAACCCTAAGGTCATGACCTGAGCTAAAGCAAGAGTTGCACACTTAACTGACTGCACCACCCACGCATCCCAGGTAGGGATTTTTAATAAAGGTTCCTAGAGAAGTCTATGGCAGGGCTTTGGAGTTGTTAATGCACTGAAATTGAATGCAGAACTTTGGGTTATGTGAATTTTGGGGAGAATGAATCCATAAGCTTTTATCAGATTCTCAGAGATTTGTGACTCAAAAAGATGAAGAATGACTGATATAAATAAAACTTGCAGATAGCAATTGTTTTCATATAAATTCAAAATGGTATTTTGGCGTTTTTGGTTTTTAATAATAATTTTTTATTATGTTATGTTAGTCACCATACAGTAAATTCTTAGCTTTTGATATAATGTTCCATGATTCATTATTTGCATATAACACCCAGCGCACCATACGATATGTGCCCTGCTTAATACCCCATCACCGGCCTATCCCAGTCCCCCACCTCCCTCCCCTCTAAAGCCCTCAGTTTGTTTCCCAGAGTCCATAGTCTTTCATGGTTCATTCCCCCTTCTGTTTACCCCTCCTTCATTCTTCCCGTCCCTCTCCTACCGATCTTCCTGCTATTTCTTATGTTCCATAAATGAGTGAAACCATATGATAATTGTCTTTCTCTGCTTATTTCACTTAGCATAATCTCCTCCAGTCCCATCCATGTTGCTGCAAATGTTGGGTAATCGTTTTTTCTGATGGCTGAGTAATATTCCATTGCATATATGGACCACATCTTTTTTTAAAATTTATATTTACTAGTTTCTTTTTTTTATAATGATTTTTTATTATGTTAGTCACCATACAGAACATCCCTAGATTTTGATGTGAAGTTCTATGATTCACTACTTGTGTATAACACCCAGCGTACCATGCAATACGTGCCCTCCTTACCCATCACCGGCCTATCCCATTCCCCCATCCCCCTCCCCTCTGAAGCCCTCAGTTTGTTTCCCAGAGTCCACAGTCTCTCATGGTTCATTCCCCCTTCTGTTTACCCCCGCTTTCCTCTTTCCTTTCTTTTCCTACCGATCTAACCTTTTAAGGGACCTCCACACTGTCTTCCAAAGTGGCTGTACCAGCTTGCATTCCCACCAACAATGTCAGAGGGATCCCCTTTCTCCACATCCTCTCCAACATTTGTTGTTTCCTGCCTTGTCCATTTTTGCCATTCTAACTGGCATAAGGTGGTATCTCAATGTGGTTTTGATTTGACTTTCCCTGATGGCTAATGATTTTGAACATTTCTTTATGTATCAGCCATTTGCATGTCTTCATTGGAAAAGTGTCTGTTCATATCTTCTGCCCATTTTTCGATTTGATTTGATTATTTGTTTCCCGTGTAGTGAGTTTGAGAAGTTCTTTGTAGATCCTGGATACTAATCTTTTATCTGTAGTGTCATTTGCAAATATCTTCTCCCATTCCTTGGGCTGCCTGTTAGTTTTTTTGACTGTTTCCTTGGCTGTGCAGAAGCTTTTTATCTTGATGAAGTCCACAAGTTCATTTTTTCTTTTGTTTCTCTTGCCTTTGGAGATGTGTCATGAAAAAAGTTGCTGTGGCTGATGTTGAAGAGGTTGCTGCCTGTGTTCTCCTCTAGGATTTTGATGGATTCCTGTCTCACATCGAGGTCTTTCATCCATTTGGAGTTTATCTTTGTGTATGGTGTGAGAGAGTGGTCAAGTTTCATTCTTTTGCATGTAGCTGTCCAATTTTCCCAGCACCATTTATTGAAGAGACCATCTTTTTTCCACTGGATGTTTTTTCCTGCCTTGTCAAAGATTAGTTGCCCAAAGAGCCAAGCATCCATTTCTGGGTTCTCTATTCTGTTCCATTGGTCTAGGTGTCTGTCTTTGTGCCAGTACCATGCTGTGTTTGTGATCACAGCTTTGTAGTATAGCTTGAAATCTGGCCACGTGATGCCCCCAGCTTTGTTTTTCCTTTTCAACAATTCTTGGCGATTCGGGGCCTTTTCTGGTTCCACACAAATTTAAGGGCTCTTTGTTCCAGTTCTTTGAAAAATGTCATTGGTATTTTGATCGGGATGGCATTGAAAGTGTAGATTGCTCTCGGCAGCATAGACATTTTAACTATGTTTATTCTTCCGATCCATGAGCATGGAATATTTTTCCATCTTTCTGTGTCTTCCTCAATATCTTTCAANGCTCTTTGTTCCAGTTCTTTGAAAAATGTCATTGGTATTTTGATCGGGATGGCATTGAAAGTGTAGATTGCTCTCGGCAGCATAGACATTTTAACTATGTTTATTCTTCCGATCCATGAGCATGGAATATTTTTCCATCTTTCTGTGTCTTCTTCAATGTCTTTCAAGAGTGATTTGTAGTTTCTAGAATATAGATCCTTTACGTCTCTGGTTAATTCCAAGATATCATATGATTTTTGGTGCTACTGTAAATGGAATCGATTCCCTAATTTCTCTTTCTTCAGTCTCAGTGTTCGTGTATAGAAATGCAATTGATTTCTGATCATTGATTTTGTATCCCGCCGCATTACTGAATTGCTCTATAAGTTCTAGTAATTTGGGGGTGGAGTCTTTTGGGTTTTCTATATAGAGTATCATGTCATCTGTGAAGACAGATAGTTTGACTTCTTCTTTGCCAATTTGGATACCTTTTATCCCTTTTTGTTGTCTGATTGCTGTTGCAAGGACTTCTAGGACTATGTTGAATAATAATGGCGAGAGTGGGCATCCTTGTCGTGTTCCTGATCTTAAGGGAAAGGCTTTCAGCATTTCCCCATTGAGAATGATATTCGCTGTAGGCTTTTCATAGATGGTTTTTATGAAATTGAGGAATGTACCCTCTATCGCTACACTTTGAAGGGTTTTAATCAGGAAAGGATGCTGTATTTTGTCAAATGCTTTTTCTGCATCAATTGAGAGGATCATATGGTTCTTGACTCTTTCCTTGTTGATATTATGTATCACACTGATCGATTTTGCGAATGTTGAACCACCCTTGCTTCCCAGGGATGAATCCCACTTGGTCATGATGGATAATCCTTTTGATGCACTGTTGGATCCTATTAGCTAGGATCTTGTTGAGAATTTTGGCGTCCATATTCTCAAATTCTAAATGGTAACTATTCTCATAGCATACAACTTAAAACTTTATATTCATTATTTATAAAGGAGTTAAGAGATACTGCATTATTGTGACACTTATCTTCTAAGTAGAGAAAAAAAATGACTACAGAAATCAAGAAGTTATAAAAGAAATCTAAAACAATTGCATATTCGAGTAAAAACTCTTTTAACCTGGTTGTCTCTTACAAACATTCAACTAAGAAAAAAGTGAGAAAAATTTCAGAATTACCGTGGGAGAAACTGTTCACGTTCAGGTTTGTCTAGGGATTCAACAATATCTGCTGCTTCGATGTATAACTTTAAAATAGAAGATAAAAACACAACTTACTATGTATAAACATCAAGTTGCTAAAAAAGTAGTTTGTCACTTCTCTAGTTATTTAATAATCATTAAGGGAAACAATGATAAAAATGCCAATCCTGAGTAAAACAATACATTAAAAAAACTACTGCTTTTTATACAATATACTTCCCTATATTACTTCATTAAAACAATGGTTAAACCTTAAGGAACTGTTAAAAAGATATAATTTGATTCATGTTACTTACCCATCTGAAAAATGACATTCTAATTTTAACAAACAAAAGGAAATTTCACCTCCAAATCTATTTATAATTACACAAAAACTCTGGACGCCCCATTCAATTTCAGCTACATTTGAATAAGTAATCTGATTACTTTTCAATAAGAAAGTACCTACTCTGTTTTATTTTCCAGCTTGGGTATATTATGTCATTTATAAGTACATATACCACAGAAGAAATGATTTAGGAAGCCACAATTTTAGCATTTAAAAAAATACCAAGTTGATTAAAAAAAAGAATTCACACTCATTTTCATTTAAGTAACTTATGTGGCTAAATTTGAACATAACTAAATGGTTGTTTATTTAATTATAACAACACAGAATCCCAATAATATATTTAACTTATAATCCCCATACTGTTAACAGCTGTATCTAAACCAGACATTTACAGCTGAACTTGCACTGTGTTAAAATAAACCAAGTAATTCAGCAGCAAAATAGCATCATGTGGATACTTTTTAAAACATAAAAAAAATTAAATGTTACATTCAAAATGTTAAAGTGTTTTCAAAAAAGAAAGGGCCTAAAGAGTATCCTTTGATATCTTCTGCCAATTAGTCCTTTTGGTAACAGAAAGAACGATTTTTTATTCCTTCTTGAGATGTTTTTACCCTATATGTATAGGCTTCAAATTTACACCACTCCCATGCTTCTACCTTTAGTTTAAACCCAGGAAGGGATTCTGAAGATTCCTGATGCCCAAAGATTCCATGCAACTGTTTAAAAGTCCTGAGAGCCCATGAACACTAAGGTCATAGTACTAGAAACTAAGTATAAGGGTAGAAAATTCATTCCTTCGCTCTCACAAATGAGTGAGGGAAATATATCCTAGAATGCAACTTTGAGTTATATTCCAATAGCCTCAACCAATGATCTTGTCAGTTTCAATTAGAGAATTAAATTTTGGTGGCATATCACATCTAACTCATGCATCAAAAAATATTTTATGGTTGCTTATAATATATTAATATTATAATTCATAACAAACATTCATTGTATGAGAGGGAAATTCAACCTTAAGTATAAAAAAATATTAAAATACAGAACTAACCCACTGGCACAACGGAGAAAACTTCCCTGTCACGGCTTTCAATACTTCTTGGCTGGCAACACCTCCTACTGCTGCAGCAAGTGGGGGTAAAAAACCTTGAGCAGTCCAAGAGAGCCAATGCACAATGTCAGCATTTACTTCTGGCTGAAACACAATCCATGAAAGACAATAATCTTAACGGTTTTTACAAAGACACTCAAAATTTCAGTGGCTTAGTGTGAGAATTATTAAATTATTGTAGCTTAACTTCTAAAAAAGTTACTCAATTTCCCTACTAAATAGATTTTAGGTCCTAAAAAAGTTCCAATCTCATAATAAAAGATCCAATTGCATGTTAGTTACCGTAAGCAGTATTTCTCTGTACCAGTAACTGCCCATTTTTGCTTTTTGAATCTTATGTTACACTAGGGCAAGATTTAAGATTAACTGGAATATCTACCATTTACAGTTTTTGTTAAAGACCAGTTAGTTCTGTGATGTCAGTCAATATATATAAATAACCAGAATTTTTAAAAAAGTGTTTAAATGAAAACTACTGGAAAAACTCGATCCTAAATAAAAGAAAATAAAGATAAAATGACCCATAATAAATGATAAGGAGCTATTAGTTTGTGCTTGAAGTGGTAAATAAAAAGTAAAAGCGTAAAAAATAATGACGCAATACATCATTAGAAAAAAATTGAAAGTAATGGCTATTTTTCATACTAATTTAAGAACCAATCACCAGGAAGTTCTCATTATCATACTTAAAAACTAAAATGTTGTTTCTTCTTTTAAGGAAATATTGGAGAATTGGATTCTGGAGCTATTAGCACCATTTTTTTATTTGTGAGAACGATCTCTTCATGAGCTCTGGCTTTTCTTTCTCTTCCTATTCTTTCAACACCAGTAACCTTAATCGTAACCTTAAGATTCAAATAGGGCTCAACTGATTTGAAATCCTATGTAAAGTAACACTATTTGTGCATTTAGGGAGAAATAGTGAAAGCTTTTATTATATTCTCAAAGTTCTCTGTGATACCAAAAGAGGTTACTATCTACTTATTATTCCACCCACTCCATAAAAATGGAATTTTATATTCCATTTCAGTGTTCTAGATTTCATTATTTTTCAACTACTTAGTACTAAACTAAACTCAGATTATGATTTCATTTAAGCTGTGCCATTTCTGAATGCAGAGATACTGGTGGTAGTGATAATATTAAAAATGCAAATTTTTAATATTGAGAACGCGAATAGAAGCAGGTAATTTGAGCACCTACTGTCAGTTTGTATTAAACCCACGTGTAATTTGCAAAATAACCCTAGAAAATATAATTTTATTATACAAATTAGAAAACTGAAACTTTGAAAAAGGAATTCACTTAAGATTTTATAGCTAATCAAATAGAATCTGAACCCCAAAAGTACAACTTACCATTAGGTTACACTATCTCCTAAGATTCTATTATTTTTTAATTAACAAACAGCCAAATCTGGGGAATATCTGGTTGCCTTAGGATAATGACAACAGCTTAAATCTGAATTTCCCCACACAATCTCGAAAACCAGGTATGTATCCACAAGAAGACAAATAAACCAGTGGCAGAGTTTCAGTATTACTAAGAATCAGAACCTTATGAACTTCAAATTACCTGTTAATAGAAAAATAAGTACTCAACTCCAACAAAACTACTTCCTGACACCATACTGTTGCAAGGCTGCACAGAGAGCAGGAAATGTGTAACCACAGAAAACAGAATGAAAGGCCTAACAGTGACAAATCATTCTGAGAAAACAGAAAGCCCCACACTAAGTGCAAAAAATACTGAAAACATGAAATCTAGCAGATCTCAGCACTGACTACGGTGAATGAATTTATCTGGGAGAGAATGATGTAAGCAGAAAGAGGGCGACATCCTTTGACGCAGAAGGCTAAAACAATAAGTAAGAGAGGAAGTTAAGGTTTTGGCAGAAATCAAAGAGATCCATCCACAAGACACCAAACCCTACCCTCCAAAAACAAACAAGCTAAACCAGAAACCCAAAAAGCCCCCAAAAAGCATCCATCAAAGAAACCCCAGTATCCTAAGAGAATAGGGATTTTAGAAGTAGTAATCTGAACAGCATCCAAAATCCTTACCTTAAACCAAAAAAATGCAGAAAAACCAATTTACTGTATCACAGCAATGAAAGAAAGAAACAGAAAATTAGAATCAAAACATTTCAGCTACTGAAAACTTCTCCACCAAACTAATCACAAAGGCAGAGGAAATTTGACTGAATTATATACCCTTAATGAACATTTGGGAGATGTGGGAAAACAAACATGAAAAAAACCTACCTTGAATGAGAAATTTAATAACTAAGTACCAAAATAATCCATTCCACCAGCAAACACTCCCCTCCACCAAAAGTGGAAGAAATAAAATCTGAATCTATGTATCAAAATGGGCTTATGGTATACCTGGGAAAATGGACTGAATGATCAATTTTGAGATATAACCAGGTAAAATTATTATAGTTTACAGATGAAAAAATATACAAAGTCATAAGGCAAAAAGACCAGACTACTTACAGGAATAAGAAAATTAAGTTCGTATCATATTTCTCAGCAAATTTCTCAACAATAAGATACAAAGTAAGATACCACTGAAGAAAGTAAGGCCTAGAATTTTATATTCAAATTGTCTTTCAAGCATGGAGGCTACCAAAAATATTTAAAACATGTAAGAAGTCGAAAAAAACATAATTTTGAGCTTTTTCTAAAAATATACTAGAGGCCAAACTTGATTTCAAGACTTATCATATAGCTACAGTAACCAAGATAGGATGGTACTAGCAAAAGGACAGAAACAACCATTGGAAGATTACACTGAGTTCAGAAATAGCCCTACACATGTGTTCAATAAATTATTGACAAAGAATACCCAGAATATTGAATAAGGAAAGAATTATCTTTTCAACAAATGGGCTAGAATTACTGGATATTCATATACAAAAAAAATTAACCTTAATCTATGCCTGGCAAGGTATTAAAAAAACTCATAAAAGTATAAAACTGTACCCAGTGAATCAAAAATGTAAGTTATGTACACTTGACCTATACTTTGCATGTATACAAAAATGAACTCACAAAACTATAAAAATTTTCAAAGAAAACACAGGACAAAAGTTGTGACCTTGGATTTAAAAAGAGGTACAAACCACATACAAGAAAACTGATACTCTGAAGTTTATCAAAATTAAGAACTTCTCTTTAAAAGATGCTGTAATAAAATGAAAAGACAATCCATGAACGGGAAGAGAATATTTGTAAAACATGTATTCCATAAAGGATTGATACACACAACATATAAAGAACTCTCTCAATCAATGAGAAAACAGCCTACCTAATTAAAAAACAAAGATCTGAAAGAACAGTTTATCAAAGAAGAGATAGGAGTGACAAATAAGCACATGAAAAGATACCCAATTCATAGTCATCCATGAAGTGCAAATTAAAACCAAAACAAGAAACCAATATACACACTTTAAAATGGCTCAAATCAAACAAACAGGTAATACACCATTATGAAGCGAATACAGAGCAATTCAAACTCTCATACATTTCTGGTGGAAATGCAAAACTGGTACAGCTACTCTGCAAAAACAATTTGGCAGTTTCTTATAAAATTAAACATACCTACCATTTGACTCTGTAATACACTATTAGGTGTTTACCCAAGAGAAATGAACACATATGTCCACATCAAAATCTGTATGGATGTTTGTAGGAGCTTTATTCATAATTGTTCATATTGGAAACCTAAATGTCCACTATCTGCTATAACAGTAACTGCTCCACAGTTTGTTTTCCATACCTATTCAATGGAATACTACTCAACAATAAATAGGAATGAAAATGCAACAACATGGATGAAACTTGAATTCATTACATTTAGTAAAAGAATCCAGACTCAAAAGGCTACATACTGCGTGATTCCATTTACATGACACTCTAAGGAAAAGGCAATACTATACTGGTTGCATGGGTTGGTTGGGGTAGAGGGAGATGATTATAAAGAGGCATGAGGGAATTTTTTGGCATTATGAAAATGTTTTATAAATCTCAATGGTGGTGGTGGATACAAGACTGTACATTTTGACTTAATTGTGTACAGTTGAATGGTATACAGAATTCTATGTACTGTATATCTGAAAAAGGTGAAATTTTCTTTATCTAAGTTTTACCTCAGTAAACCAGGTGAATCCTTAATCATATCCTTCCTTTTAATCACAGACTTTATCAATCTATTTCTAGCTTTTCACACATTTCTGTAACCACTAAATATGCATACAAGGTCTTTAACTTGTGGTTAATGACTCACTGTTTTCAGTACGTTATTTCCTTCTTTGTTTAATCACGCAAAATATGAGATCATATTCTACTTAACTACTAATGTTAAGACTTTTCATTTCCCCCTCATTTTTATGGTATAATAACAAAAACAATAAAATTTTCAACTAATCGCACAAACACTGCTATTTTGGTATCTGCTAAAATGAAACTACTGGCTAGCTGGCACTGGCATCACAACATGAAAAAGCCATTTTCTAGGTGAAATGTCCAAACATGATGTGCAAAATGCAATTCAGAGATATGAATATATAATGGATAAAAGATGATTTATAGGAAAGCTTACAACTTTATACAGTGAGTTTTAGTGGGTTAACAAAGTAAATCAGAAGAGATAATATTAATACTAAAAATATAGCAGCAACAGCAAATACTAATTACTATATACCATATACTCTTCTAAGTACTTCACAAAATTAAATCACTTAATGTTCATAATAACCCCCTGAGGTAGGTTAACCCTATTTTATAGATTTATAAACTAAAGCAGAACAAATTCAAGTAACTTGCCTACTGTCACAGAGTCAATAAGCAGCAAAGCTGGGATCTGAAAGGTAAGAGAATATTAATATATAGAATATATATATGTTACACCTTTTTTGATGGCCATAACTTTGAATATTCACCTTCTCTTCCAAGGTTTCACTTATAGATGTTGCTAGTTTCAAGAGCTCTTCTGAATCTTGCTGGCACCTACGATTCAAAATGAAGCACCCCAATTTCAATTTTCTCAGGAGCTATAAACATTAAGTCATATTCAAAACTAAAATTTAAGAAATATGTATGAAAAAAATGTGGAATTTTGCCAGCAGGCAGCATGAAGTGCTTCCCTGATTTGAAGGTAACTGATTCATAAATAGATTAGTTAAAAATCATGTTTACCAAAGTATGGTATATAAATAGGATTTAGTTTTACATTGACAAGGCAAAAACTTTTTGTGGTAATACCTCTGATTTAATAGACTAGAAAGGAAAAAATTATACATAGTGGACTCATAATTCAATAATTCTCAGGTTTTTTATTTTAGAAAGTTGCAGCTTTTGAAGACTTCAAAATGGGAAAATTCTTATTTAGCATAATTCCATTTTTATAAATTGATCTTTCCACTCCCACCAGAACAAAGAACAGAAGGTCATAATAAATGTTTATACAGTTCGGTGTATCTAGTAGTATTGCAACTATAAGGGGCTTTAGTTACTTTTTAAATTTTTTAAACTATCATTTCCAAACTACTACTTAGGAAACAAGTTATTTCAAACAAAAAAAATTACCCAATATTTGGCTTGCGACTATAGTTCTCCTGAAACTGGTCCAAGGCAAGCATTGCTGTGTGAATCTCTAAAGGTGCCTATTTAGAACATTAAAAATTGGTCAAGAGTTACTGAGAACATAATATGTACTAGACAGGCACTATGCTAACACTTTATAAATATTATTTAATTCTTACAATAAATTAATTACCTTAACACTACTATTATCTCTAATTAACAGATAAGGAAGCTGAAGCTTAGAGAAGTTAAACAACTTGACTTCAACGCCACTAACCTATATTTAAGCAACAGTTCCAAGTGTCAATCCCAGGTGGTATAACCAGTTTTTAGTACATTATCCATATGAAAGTCAGAGTAGTATCAACTAAACAACAACAAAAAACATTTGTGCAAGATCAATATCACCTAACCCTCTTTCCTGATCAATACTTACAAATTTGGAAACTGTTAATATAATTCTTATCACAAAAACATTCACTGCTACAAAATTATATTCAGGGATTTGAAAGAATAGAATAAATGCTTCCAAGGTTTTTAAGAAACATGTATCATATAAAACTCTACATGGTTCAGAAAATCTTTTAGTAAGATTATTTGCAAAAATTATTGAAACTGTTTTTTTAGCTACCAAAGCTAGCATATCATTATTAAAGTAAAGCACTTTCCTATTATTTTTAAAAATTTCCCATGATATAAATTCCTGTTTTTAATCCTTGGGAGTCAACTCTAGGTATGTGAATCCAACCTTCCTTAAAAAAACCTTACAGAAAGGTGTATACATGGTTACCCTACTTCAACTTTATAATGTCTCTTACCAAATCCCAACCCCCACTCTACTGCCTCTTTCAAACCTACAAAGTGTTTATTTACCTCAGGTTTGCTATAATCCGCAATAAGGCACTTTGGATGTTTTATCTGAGTCTCCAATGGTTCCTTAAAAGAAACAAAAACTATTACTTCAGAGCAAGTGAGTGATCACCGAACAAAATATATACAGCACTAAAAGGAATACATCTCTCCCAAAGGTCTGAAATAAATACGGATGGTTGGGCTAATATGGTTTAATTGAAATATAAGAGCTACTATTTCCCACTGACCCTTGTCTTAATTGCTACACTTCATTTTTTAAATGTTAAATGCAATTAGACAACCTGCTGCACATACTATATTTGGGAAGAATTGGCGAAAACACCTATATACTAGAAAAAAATCTACTGTTTTAGTCAAAAAGCTACCATATTTTTTTGATATCAAATTATCAAGATTTGTTATGCCTGACAAGACTTGAATAAATACTCAAAGATGAAATTTTCTGTGTGGAGCAAAGAATACACAAAGGCCAAAAAACCCAGCCAACCAACCAACCATCCCCCCAAAATGCCCGCCCAATCTGAAATTTACTTGGGGCATAAACCTGAGGCATAATTAAAAACTGGGGACAGTTTTTAATAATGCAGGGGCAGATTTGATGAGCTGTATTTTAATTGTTGTTTTGTTCAAACTTTGGCTTGAACCAAGCCTTGTAGAGGGCTATGTTAATAATTGTTCTGGAAAAGAAGAGGCAATCAAGCTAAACCTTGAGAACTTACAAGAAAAGATAGAGATGTAGTAGACAGCTTATAATAAGAAGTGGCCTGTGGATTTAAGCAGCAAGAGACTCCTTAGTTCCTTGGTACACAATAGCTCCTATAGTCTCTCTTTTTTTCTTTTAAGATTTTATTCATTTATTGTCAGAGAGAGAGAGCATGAGCAGGGGGAGCGGCAGGCAGAGGAAGAAGCAGCCACTGAGCAAAGGGCCCAACGTGGGAACTGATCCCAGGACCCTGGAATCATGACCTGAGCTAAAGGCAGACACTTAACTGACTGAGCCACCCAAGTGTCCCTACTATATTCTCTTTATTTAGAAACTTAAATTTTCCTTACAATGTCAGTTTATAGGACTTCTTTTACATTTCCAACATATACACTCTTTCTTGAAATTAAAATTTAAAAACCTGAACTGACAAGTATGATAAATAGAATAAATATTTCTTTTACTTTAAAAATGTAAGTTATTCAGTAATAAAGCACACAGTTTCAATGCTTGTTAAATCTTACAAATATATATTAGTTTTATCTTTTGTCTTAGGGAGTAAGAAGTATGATCAACTCTTTGATGATTCACAAAGTTCCTCTGAGGTAACTTTTATACCTCAATTATATGCACTGGTATTCTAGCTATATATTTTTTATTGATATCAGTTTATTTCCTTAAACTGATATTTCCCTCAAAGTGGGTACAAATTAAAAACCAAAAATCTGTTCAGCTCCTAAATTGTCTGGTTAACTATTTTATTACTTTTTTCTCTTCTGCCATTCTTCTGCAAAGAAATATATTTAAAGCAAAAAAAAAAAAATACTTACAAAGCAAAATGTTTTAGGAGTCTTAACTTGGACAGCTATGCCTCCATGTAAGTAAGGTTCCAGTTCCGTAGTATCACCAATGCTAAAAGAAAATGGTGATACCACTAAAAGAAAAATAAGAAAACCATTATATACTGATATGGGTATTTAAATTTGAAGATTTAGCATGATAAAGATGTTAATTTTCCCTAATTTATAAAATTAGAAGATCCCACTATAAATCTTTTTTGGAGGGGGCAGAAAGTGTGGAAAACTAGACAGACTATTTTTCCAGTGTGAACTTAAGGACTTAAAAATAATCAAGAAAAATCAGAGGGGGATAAGAGTAATGACAGGTGCTTATTACTACATATTAAAATATTTTATAAAACATCAATAACTAATATTGATAATAACTAATATTGATAACTATATACAATTGGTACTAAAATATAGGGTGGTACTGGCTAATGTGTAGATAAGCAAACAAATGGAACATTTTATATGTAGCCTCAAGATTCTGAACCATCACAAACCCCCACTGCATAGACCCCAAAATAATAATAACCCTAAATGATTAGTTGAGTCAATTTTTGCAAAAGCAGATACAAATTCTTCAATATCAATGATCTAACCTGTATTTTACATATCTGGATATAGTCTGGGAAACAAAATCCAGTAATTCTGTTACCAAAGATGCTTAACTAACTGTAGATGCAAAATTGTTTTCGTATAAAGAGTTCATAATAGGGACTAATTTTTTTCTCTAAGGATCCATTTTTCAGTCATTAAAAGAAAAAAAAAGTAATCCATTTACTAGTCCATTTACAAATGTCCTAAAGATAAACCTGAATTGTTCTTAGCTAACAGGTGTAAACATGCCATCTTTGAGTTACAAGATGTCTAGAAATGTCTTTAACTCTTTTAAACATGGAGGGAGGAAAATCACGAACTACGCAGATTAACACTGCTAAATATTCACTATCTTCAACTTCAAATGGGCACTAAATGAAGCCTGATAATCTTTCTATTTTTTAAAATGTTTATTCTCCCCAAATCTCTGACCTTGGCACCTTTCCTCTCCTTTGGGCAACGATCTCATCTTATTCTATTAAAAAAACAAATTCCTTCAACTTTTTGCCAACAAACTCACAAACGCCCACAATAACATCCATTCATTTCTTTTACCCATCCAACCACTGGACAAAAACATGTCTCCACTAGTATAGTTCACTGCCATCTTACTCAACGAGCCTGAACTGTCACATTATCTTCTCTCCAAAACCTCCCTTTCTTGCACTCCCTAAATGAATAAATAAGTTGCCCATGTTGGAATCTTTGCTTATTTACTATATGAGATTATGAAATTTCCTCTGAAGTGCCTTAAGAGTTTTGCTATCTTAACTCCCACTGCCAGCCTTGCCATATTATATCTTCTAGTCCCTTGAATTGTTTAGCGTCTTATTGTTTGTCCTTGCATAGAATATTCTTTTCACCACCTTCCTGAGCCGATGCAATCTTAAAATTTTAATCAAGACACACTGTCCCCACTGCTGCTGTACCAAGACTGGGTAGATTTCCTTGCTATATTTAGAGTTTCCAGAATGCCTGTATTCCCTTTATACCATCACTGCTTAATGTAAGCATCTCCTCACTTAGATTGAATGTTTTGAGGCCAAGAACTAGATCATGTTTGTCTGAGTTAATGTTGTGTTCTCAACCCTGAGTAGACTGTCTGAACTATTAAAGTGCTGAGTAAGAAGTATAAATGAATTAATAAAACACATGAACTTACCAGTTATTTGCTGTGTAGATCCATTTAAGCCTGTCATTCCATTAACTTCTCGAAATGTTAAGAACTGCCCTGTCTCAAGCTTGTGAGGATGATTTTCAAGGCAGGTGACAATGCCAGGATTAGCCTAAAAGCAAGTTCATGTATACCTTTTTTGTACAAATTTCAAATCTCACACAAAACGGATCATGTTATCATAAAATTCTCAAAACAATCAAAATACTAAGACATTCCCTTCTTAGTAAAAGCGTTTTAAGAATTATTGCTAAATAATGATCATCTTATTTTATTATGAATGTTTAAAATACAATTTTTATGTATGGGGAGAAAGAGATTCTACATGGGAGTTCAAGTATTTCACAAATATAAAGATTTCTGTGACTTCTAAAAGATATTCAAAGTCATCAAATTTAAATTTTAAACTCATGTCACAAAAAACTGTGCAAAAAAGATGAGTCTAACTTTGAAAATCAAAGAAATATAAGAAAGGATAGACATTTAAAGCCAGAAAATTGATAAAGCTTGCCCAACACTTTAAAGGAAAAAAATATCGTGTAGCCCAGCTTACCAGGATAAAAATAGGAAGAAACTGGCTTATCTTACCAACAAACTCTTGAATAAGGTAATAATAATTTAATCTACATAAAACCTAAAGAACTGTCATTCTGTCTTTCATAATTGTGAAGATTCTAAAAATTCTCCTGTGGCTTAATAATTTGGAAAAGAATAAAATTATGATCACAAACCTGTAGATAAAATTACCCTAATGTGGGTTTACTAACGTCTCAAGAAGAACAAAATTCATAAGGACTTTATTAAAAAAGAGGAATAACTTGCAGATAAGTTAAATGGGAACATTTATGGTTATTTTTATAATTCTTTATGGATAACCTTCATACTTTGTACACTATTCAATAAAAGAAAACATCAATGCAATACAAGAATCCATACTATACCCTGGAGGCTATTCTAATTATATGAGATTCTTATGGACAAACTAAAAACACGTATAAAGGTTAAAGCCTGAATAAAAAAATCATTCTGTAAGTAGAGAGAGAATGATCTTTTAAAATGCATTTTTCTTGGGGCGCCTGGGTGGCACAGCGGTTAAGCGTCTGCCTTCGGCTCAGGGCGTGATCCCGGTGTTATGGGATCGAGCCCCACGTCAGGCTCCTCTGCTGTGAGCCTGCTTCTTCCTCTCCCTCTCCCCTTGCTTGTGTTCCCTCTCTCGCTGGCTGTCTCTATCTCTGTCGAATAAATAAAATCTTTAAAAAAAAAAAATAAATAAAATAAAATGCATTTTTCTTAAAAAGGGGTGAAAAGGCAACCTTACACTGGGTTAAAAATCAAGCTTAAAGATAGAAGCACAAACACTATTAGGTCAAAGTATATTATTCCCTTACATTTGGCTTCTTTTGAGCTTTAATGTAAATTGATTAGAAAGTATGCAAATAAATGTAATGATTTAGACTAAAAAACAAGTAGTAGAAATTGATCACGATGATTTCTCCAATTCTTTTAGGAAATAAAAAACTTAAGCTTATATGAAGAGAACATGGTTAGAAAGTTCATACTTTTTGATCTTAAGGGTAATTAACTCTTACACTTTTTTCCTCCTCCAAATGATGTTTTAGAAACATAACAAATTTTAGAAAAGCTTTTGTCTATAATGACTTAAGCATGCATCCTCCTGTAGTTAAGCGTTAGGCCAAGTGACTTATGACATACTTAGTATATCTACGATCTGACACAATAAACACAGTTCAGTAAACACTGAATCACACTTCATGTCCAATAGGAGCACAACATTGAACAAAATTCAAATTAAAATTTATGACATAGGTAACTGCATATTACAATATTTTGCTAATATCACCTTTTAAAAAATTGTATTCACATCAACCTTAAAAAATCAATCATATAAATATACCGAAAAATATATGTATATATATATTCAATCATACTTGTGTTATATTTGAAATGAAAATTTCTTTTGGCTCTTCTCCTGTTGTATCTGAAACTTCAAATTCATCACCGAAATCACAAAACAACCGTGACCAAATTCCATGTATATCTGCACTGATGAACTGTGAAATGATAAAAAAATAAGTTCAAGCTAATCTATTTATGAAGAAAAAACCTCCACTTCTATTTTAAGCCCCTTCACGACAACTTTATTTATAATTAAGATTATCCAAAAAACCCCACAAAAAACAAAACGAAAACATTATTCTTTGGGATATAAAGTGAATCAAAAATAAAATACATTATTTGTAAACTGGTTCAGGAATCAAGGATATTGGTATTTGGGACTGGATATCTAAGTGCTATGCAATCAGCAGATGCAGCATATCATCATTATACATTCTCTGATTTTTAAGCAACAAAAATTCTTTTCTTGCCCTAAAAAACAAGCAAAGTTTTTATGAAATGGTTATTTTGATTCAACGATCTTAGCAGTGAATTTTTACTTTTCATTTGAGAAAATAAAGAGTGTCCATTCAGCAAAAGTAGAGTTAATGGAAAACAGAACAGAGGTAAAACCTGAAAATGGACAATAAACAGAAAAGGGCTGAGGAATTGACAGTATACATCAAAGTCAAGAGAGGTAAAAATCAGATTCTTAAACACTGTATTAAAGTGATTTTTATAATACAGACACTCTCTCCATTCTAAAAATCTGTAAAGAAACTGTTTCTGTGCTCAAAGTTATTTTTAGAGCTAAAAATAATAAAGAAAAGTTCTAATTCTGTAACACATATGATCCTGTATAAAGTGATTTTTTTTTAACAAAAACTAAACTCTATTCATATTTGGATATAAAAATGTAGCCTACTGAGGTCATTTATACCACCTATTACATGAAGTAGTGAAAGAGTTAACAGAAGACTACTTCCTACTGGATCATGTACTGCCTTTACTATCAAAATAGGTACACGTGGCATTTTTTATGAAACAAAACTGAAACATTTTTAACTTTAAAAGCTGCAAACTTGAGGACAATTTCTTTTCAAAACAACTTTCAAGTAGGGCTATGTAAATCAATTACATAAAGATTTTAGTTCATAACTCAGTGTAATTATTTTGTAAAACTTCTGTACCCTGTCTTGGGGCGCCTGGGTGGCAGAGCGGTTAAGCGTCTGCCTTCGGCTCAGGGCGTGATCCCGGCGTTATGGGATCGAGCCCCACATCAGGCTCCTCTACTATGAGCCTGCTTCTTCCTCTCCCACTCCCCCTGCTTGTGTTCCCTCTCTCACTGGCTGTCTCTATCTCTGTCAAATAAATAAATAAAATCTTTAAAAAAAAAAAACTTCTGTACCCTGTCTTAAATTTACTGACAATCCTATGTCTTATTCATCTGTTTAGCTTAAATTGTGAACAGCACAAATGTTGCACAGAATGTAAATATGTTATGTAAACACCACAATCCAAAAGATTTTAGCACATCTATTCAATAGAGTATGATTGTTGGTCTAGTGCCTACCTCAAAGGGAACAGATAGTTTTTTCCCTTTTCCAGAGGAATAAATAACCCCACAAAGGAGGTGGAGCTAGTAATATGTATGTAACTGCACATGATAAATTAGGATTTTTCCAATCCAAACCTATTTCCGGTCTTTCCAATGTCACAACTCAATTACTCCAGAAAAATCTAGAAGTATTCTTGATCATTCTTTCCTTCACAACTCATATTCATCCATTCTCATACTTCGAATTCAATGATTTCTTACAATCTCTATTTCTACCTCTCTTGAATAAGGCACCAGCATCTCTCATGTAGGCTACTAGTTGCCTCTACTCTACTCTTAAAATTCAATGGCTCTCTTTTCTCTTTGGTTTTGTGATTCCTTCATGTTCTTAAGAATACTGAGGACCAAAAGAGTTTTTATTTATCTGGGTTATAACTTCTGATATTTGCTGTGTTACAGATTAAAACTGGGAAACACTTAAAACGCAAGAACACATACACATTCCATTAGCTGTCAAAGCAATAGTATCACTACACATCATCTAGACTTTGGAAATTCCACTGTACCCCATAACAGAATCAGAGTGAAAAAGCAAGTAACATTTTAGTAATAGTATGAAAACAGTCTGACTTTGCAGACCCCACGAAAAGATCTCAAGAATTTTCAGTACCCCTGGACCACACTTTGAAAACTACTGCTCTAGACTATTTCCCATACAGCATACCCAGAGTGATCTTTTAAAAACATAAATCGGGTCAAAACTCATGGGCTTACATCTCAGCTATCCTCACATTATGTGAGTTATGGCCCTCTAATTACTTCTTTGAACCTAATCCTCTGGTAACTTGTACGCATACTATTCTCCTCTTTACCCAAACTCCATTTTGGTCTTGCTTGCTTCTTGCTGTTCCTTAAACACACCAAGCGAATTTTTACTTACAATTCTTTATACTTGCTGTTCTTCATGCTTTGAATGCTCTTTCCCACATTTTCCATAGCTGGCTCTTTATCATTATTCAGGGCTCTATCCAAATGTCATCTCCTCGGAGAGGAGTTCTCTGACCTTCAATTTAAGAAAACCAGCTCTGGTCCCCATCCCAACATCATGCAGACATTATACTCTACTCTTTATCTAGGTTTTTTCTTCATAAGACTTGAAACTAGGTATTTACTTCCTTTTTTATTATGTATGTTCCTTACTGGATGATAATTTTCTAGAGCAGGAAAATTTGTATGTCCTATTTACTAACGTATTCCTAGTGCCTACAACTGTAGCAGATGCTCAATGAGTATTTCTTACAAGAACTGATAAACTTCTTGAAAACCACCGTTACACCATATTTAAAGTTAGATGATAAATTCAATATTTACTATCCTTTCTATTACTAACCTTAATTCTTCCTTGGTTTTAGCAATTTGCTATAAGCCAAATTTAGATCTTGGTTTTAAAAACAGGAAATGAATACGATGCCAAAATTAAAGAGAAAAATATTATTGTGATTGCCCTTGTAAAAAAAACTTTCTTACATAACCCACTGAGAAGCTACAAATTCTAACAGTAAAAGTGTTCTTTCTTTAACTACATGTCATTATTAAATGATACTATTACCTTAATTGGAGGGCAATGAGAATGGCAAAAGTTATTGATTTTCTTCTGCAACGGAAGTTGGATCTCAGTCAATACTACACACTGTTAAGAAGAATATAAGAAATTAAATACTAGAAAATAAACAATTAGCTCGGAAAAATACACTTCTAAATCAGAAGCATTTCAGTTTTACTATGCTAAAAACACATTGTTTGCGTTATTAAAAAATACTATCCTATTATACTCCATCCTAAGGTTAAAACCTTCAGAGTTATGGAATAGCAAAAGTAAAAATATTACATATTACATTAGTTGGCTTAGCTTGCTTTTACTTCAGATATTCAACAGATTCACAACAGGCTCTCTGCTCAGCAGGGAGTCTGCTTCTCCCTCTCCCGCTGACCCCCCCCCCCCCCCCCCGNCCCCCCCCCCCCCCGGGTTCATGCAAGCGGTCTCTCAAATAAATAAATAAAATCTTAGATTTCTGGAAGGAAAGTATTAGGAAAGAGCGATATTTGAAAAAATTACGGCTGAGAATTTTCCAGTTTTGATGAAACACAAATTAGATTCAGTGAATAATGAGTCTAAGATTTTATTTTATTTACAAACTTAGGGTTCTGGGATCATGACCTGAACTGAAGGCAGACGCTTAACCTACTGAGCCACCCAGGTGCCCCAAGCTCTCATTTCTTTTAATTTCTCTTCATACTTACTCTAATTTCAATGGGCTATAGTCTCAGTAATCTCGGCTCTTTTAATTCAACAATTCTCACTCCAGTTTTATCTATCCACTGTTTAATCTACCCAGTGAGTTTTAATTTTTTAAAGACTATATTTTCGGGGCGCCTGAGTGGCACAGCGGTTATGCGTCTGCCTTCGGCTCAGGGCGTGATCCCGGCGTTATGGGATCGAGCCCCACATCAGGCTCCTCTACTATGAGCCTGCTTCTTCCTCTCCCACTCCCCCTGCTTGTGTTCCCTCTCTCGCTGGCTGTGTCTATCTCTGTCAAATAAATAAATAAAATCTTAAAAAAAAAAATATCTGTTTAAAGACTATATTTTCATTTCTAAAAGTTCTATTGGCTCTCTATCTCAACTGCCTGAGTGTTTTTAATAGTGTCTTACTTCCATATTGTATATTTAATTCTTTCTTTTAAGATTCAGTCAATTTGAACACCTATATTTTTAGTCCCTATCCAATTACTCTATTATCTGAAATTCCTGGAGGTTAATTCTATTGTTTTTTATATCCACTGACTCTTGATCACACTGTACTACTTTTTCCTGTCTTATTTTGTATCCTGAACTCATCTTCAAAGGGGCTTTATATACTGGAATATACTATGGCTTAGTTGAAGGTAGATTCCTCTGTAATTGTTCAGTTTGTTTCTCTCTGGCATTCCAGGAAATCACGAGCCTACTTCTTATGTTAAGTTCTCAGCTTGGGGTATTTTAGATTACAAAGAATTATAAAGTTTATCTCCAAACTCGGGTGAGGACAGGCATATGGTTGCGAATTCCCAAAGAAGATCATGATTTTTTCATCCAGAGCGCAAGAGAAAACAGGCAATCTTCTTGTTCTGATGGGCAGAGACTGTTCTCATCCACACTTCCACTGTATAGCTCTCTCAGGTTCTAACTTTATGAAGGTGGATAGGTCTCAATTCCATTTCTCTCTCTCATGTAAACCTATTTCGTATCTTCTGTTTCTTCTTTACCACTAATTCCCAAGAAATGTGGTTACTGAAACCAGCAACCCCTGTCTGAAAGTGATCATAGCCAATAAGTAGTTCATTGGTTTCTTTTAGCTACCTATTCCTTTTTGGTCTCTGAACACATCCCTTACATTATTTTGGTCTCAGATTCTCATTTAAAAGAAGTTTATAAAAAATCAAATAGGTAATCAAAAAAATCCCAGAAAACAAAAGGCCAGGACCAGATGGCCTCACAGGTGAATTCCACCAAACATTTAAAGAAGAGTTAATACCTATTCTTCTCAAACTATTCCAAAAAACAGAAGAGGAAGGAAAACTTTCAAATTCATTCTATGAGGCTCTGATTCTAAAGCAGACAAAGACACTACAAAAAAAGAAAACTACAGGCTAATATCTCTGATAAACACATATGCAAAAATCCTCAACAAAATATTAGCAAACAATTCAACAATACGTTAAAAAACCCTTTCTACCAAGATCAGTAGGATTTATTTAGGGATGCAAGGCAGGGGTTTCAATATTTATAAACTGATCAAAATGATAAGTCACATTAACAAGAGAAAGAATAAAAACCCTATGATCACCTTAATCTCAATAAATGCAGGAAAAGCATCTGACAAAGTACAACACTCATTCATGATAAAAACTCTCAACAAAGCAGGTTTACAGGGAACATACCTAAACATTATAAAGGCCATATGTGTGAAAAACCCACAGCTAACATTTTCTACTCACGGTAAAAAACTGAGAGCTGTCCCTTTAAGATCAGAAACAAGTTAAGGATGCCCACTCTTACCGTTTTTATTCAACACAGTATTGGAAGTCTGAGCTGTAGCAATCAGACAAAAAGAAATGAAAGGTAACCAAACTGGTAAGGAAGAGGTAAAGCTGTCACTATTTGCAGATGGCATGACACTATACATAGAAAACCCTAAAGACTCCATCAAAAAACTATTAGAACTGATATGTGAATTCAGTAAAATCACAGTTTACAAAATTAATATACAGAAATCTTTTTATATACCAATATGAAGTAGCAGAAAGAGAAATTAAGAAAACAATCTCATTTACAATTGCACCAACCCCCCCCATAATAAAATTAACCAAGAAGGTAAAAGACCTTTACTCTGAAAACTATGAAACACTGATAATAGAAATTAAAGATACAATAAAACAAATGGAAAGATATTCCATGCTCATGGACTGGAAGAATTAATATTAAGAAGTCCATACTACACAAAGCAATCTACAGATTTAATGCAATCCCTATCAAAATACCAACACATTTTTCACAGAACTACAACAAATAATACAAAAATACTATGGAACCACAAAAGACTCTAAACAGGCAAAGCAATCCTGAGAAAGAAGAACAAAGCTGAAGGTAGCACAATCCCAGATTTCAAGCTATACTACAAAGCTGTAGTAATCAAAACAGTATGGTACTGGCACAAAAAGAGACACATGGATCAACAGAATAGAGAGCCCAGATATAAACCCATGCTTATATATTCAGTTAATCTAAAACAAAGAAGGTAAGAATGTATAGTGGGGAAAAGGCAGTTTTCCAAAAATGGTCCTGGGAAAACTGGGACAGCTACATGTAAGAGAATCAAAATGGACCACTTTCTTACACCAAACACAGAAATGAACTCAAAATGGATAAAGATCTAAATGTGAGACCTGAAACCATAAAACTCCTGGAAGAAAACAGAGGCAGTAATCTCTTCAACATCAGCCACAGCAACATTTTTCTAGATATGTCACCTTGTGCAAGGGAAACAAAAGCAAAAATAAACTACTGGGACTATATCAAAGCTTCAGCACAGTGAAGGAAACCATCAATAAAATGAAAAGGCAACCAGGGCGCCTGGGTGGCACAGCGGTTAAGCGTCTGCCTTCGGCTCAGGGCATGATCCCGGCGTTATGGGATCGAGCCCCACATCAGGCTCCTCCGCTATGAGCCTGATTCTTCCTCTCCCACTCCCCCTGCTTGTGTTCCCTCTCTCGCTGGCTGTCTCTATCTCTGTCAAATAAATAAATAAAATCTTAAAAAAAAAAAAAAGAAAAAAAAAAGAAAAGGCACCCTACTAAACAGGAGAAGATATTTGCAAATGATATATCTGATAAGGGGTTAATATGCAAAGTATATAAAGAACTTATACAAGAAAACACCAAAATCCCAAATAATCTGATTAAAAATTAAACAGAGTACATGAATAGCCATTTTCCAAAGACATATATATGGCCAACAGACAGATGAAAAATCCTCAACATTACTCATCATCGGGGAAATGCAAATGAAAACCACAATGAGGTATCACATCACATCTGTCAGAATGGCTAGAATCAAAAAGATAAGAAATATCAAGTATTGGCGAGGATGTGGAGAAAAAGGAACCCTCTTACACTGTTGGTGAGAATGCAAACTGGAGGATGCATATTGTGGAGAAAATATAGTGGAATTATTACTCAGTCATAAAAAAGAATAAGATCTTGCCACTTGCAGCAACATGGACGGACCTACACAGTATTATGGTAAAAGAAATAAGTCAAAGACAAATACTGTATGATCTCATTTGCTTGTGGAATCTCAAAAAATAAAAGAAATGAACAAAGAAACAAAAAAACCAGACTTTCAAATAGAAAGAATAAAATGGTGGTTGCTAGAGGGGAGATGGCTAGGAGGACTGGTAAAACAGGTAAAGAGGATGACGAGGTACAAACTTTCAGTTATAAAATAAATAAGTCACAAAGATGAAAGGTGCAGCATTGGGAATATAGTTAATAATACTGTAATTAACATTGGTGACAGATGGTGACTACACTTTTCATGGTGAACACTGAGTAATGCATAGAATTATTGAATCATTATGCTATATACCTGAAATAAAGCATTGTATGTTAATTATACTTCAATTAAAAAAAAGAGGAAGTCTATTAAACAATTTTATTTAGGAAGACTATTGTGCATCTTTGTAGAAGATGGATTTCAGGTTATCTAGTCCAGAATGGAAGTCTACACTGGTTTTTAAATTGGTGTGATTTTATAATTATAATAATAAATAAACCTTTTGGTCATCACACAAGGTTCCCAGCACACAGATCCTGAAACTCTTGTAATTTCCTATATAAGAGCTATTGAGACATATAGTATTTAGTTTTGTCCCAAGTCCTGAAATAGCTCCAGAGTGATAAAGGTGAAATAACATCTTTTGTTATTCATAACAAGCCCCTTTCAGCTACACCTGAGTTTAAATTAATGAAATGACTTTTGTAAGCCCCCTAAGGATGGGGGCTGATTCTCAGGGAAACCAACCTTGTGATTTGAAGGTCAGAACTTTCAGCCCTATGTCTCAGACCTACAGGGAGGAGACTGGGGCTGGAGATTTACTTAATCACTAAAGATCAATCATTTAATCAGTTGTGCTTCCATAATGAAGCCTTCATAAAACTGAACTAGGCGCTCAGAGAGCTTCCAGATTCATGGAAGCACTGGGAAGGTGGCATACTTGGAGAGGGCATGGAAGCTGTGTGCCCTTTTCCCCATACATTGCTCTTTGCATTTCTTCCATTTGTTCCTGAGTTATAGCTTTTTTAATAAACCAATCTGGTAAGTAAACTGTTTTACAGAGTTCTGTGAGCTGCTCTGACAAATTAATTGGACCCTAGGAGGGGGATGTGGGAACCTCTGATTTATAGCCAGTCCTCAGAAGCACAGGGTAACAACCTGGAACTGTGATTCATATCAGAAATGGGGCAAAGAGAGAGTGCTCTTAAGGGAATGAACTCTTAATGTGTGGGATGTGAAGCTATCTTCTCCAGATAGGTAGTGTCAAAACTGAATTGAACTGTAGGACACTGAACTAGGTGTCCAGGGAGTTGGAGAACTGCTATGCTGGGAGAAAAATCCACACACGTATGGTTACACAGTGTCAAAAGCACTGAGTAAAGGTGGAACACAGGAGTGTTTCTCCCTAAATAAGCAACATCATGATTTAATCACAGAGAAAACCAGGGTCAACCTGGTCACTTTTGAAACATCTAAGGTGTTGAGAATTGTTGCTGTTATTAGACTGAATGCTGACCTGCATTTTTTATTCCTCTGCAATCGGATTGTACATCATCCTTTGCCCATAGCCTTAGGAAGAGCAGAGGTACTTTCCTGCTTGACTTTGGGCTTGACCATGTGACTTGCTTTGGCCAATAAAGTATTAATGGAAGTAACATGAACAGAAGCTTGAAATGTGCTTAGATAGTTGGACTTGCCCTTTTGCATTTCTTTTATTGGCATGGCACCATGTCCCTGGTGGCTCCTGGTTCTAGAAGAGAGGCATATGGAACAAAACAAAGACTCTGCAATTTGAGTTCATCCTAGAACAGCTGAACTCCAACTGACATGAAGATGGAGAAGAAAGAAATACATGTTGCTAGAAACCACAGAGTTTTGGGTGGTTTTTTATGCACATTACTGTGAAAGTAGCTGGGTTTGCACATGTATATGGTCATTAGCCAAAACCATTAGTCAAATGTAATGGTTTGGTCAGTAGTTCTCAGGCCCCTTCCTAAACTGGAGCATTTGAAAGGTATTATTCTAAAGGAAGTCTTTTAACCTAAAATTTTCTGTTCTGCTCAAGAGACTAGATTTAATTAATTATATACTACAATAATACTTACCAATTTGCCTTGTAATCTGTCAATAACATCTAATATAAAATAGTACCAACCTGGTATTTATCTAAGAAGGAGAGATCTGTGGTTTCATTTAAAAGAACAGAAGATGATGTGACATGAACATATGGATTTAGTTCTGCAATATGCTGAAGTACAGCTTCAGCTCTAAAAAACAAAACAAAACAAAAAAACTTCACAATTCTTTCGTTCAATATACCCAATCCCTCATACTTCGGACACTTTGATGACATCAGAGAAACCTGAATGTTAGAAAATTTCAAAGGAAATTTAACAAACTATAGAGGATGAAAGAAGATAAGACATACTTATGTTTACAGATAACTATACAATCTTGAGATGCAGCATACTGTCACATTTCATAGTAAGCCAGAGAATCCCAAAGTGTACTCTTATGGTTCCAAGCCCATTAAGTCTTTCAATAATTCAGCAATAATAAAGACCTTTAACAATCTTGAATTCATTTCTAGGTAACTATTAATATCCTAAAAATTTCACAAATATAAATAAGTATATGTTAACACTTATTTTTCTACAGTGATGTGAATTTACGGTGATGAGTCAAACAACTATGAATGAACTGGTGTTCTGGACACAGAAAACACTCTAAGTAATCGCAGGAGTAAAAAAAAAATCCTACAATAATACATCAAAATATCCTATCTTCACCTGTTTCTCATATTAACAACATCATCTTCACAGAGAAAGAAGTTGGTTCCTAGATCCCATGTTTGGCATTTTTCTGTATCATGAATGGTAAGTGCCTTTGAAAAAGAGAAAAATCTCTGTTAAAGTCAGGAATAAGACAACTATCTCCAATACCATTTATACTGTATCAGAATTATCCTGGGTAATTAGACAATACAAAGTAATTAAAAGCTTAAGAACTGGGAAGGATATAAAGTTGAATTCATTCACAGACGGTAGGACTATATATACCTGGAAACCCAGGAATATTAATGAAAAGACTACTTTAAATCATAAGAGAATTTTAATTTAGGAAAGTAGCATGCTATATTAATCAAAATACAAAAAATCAAAAGAGGGGCGCCTGGGTGGCACAGCCGTTAAGCGTCTGCCTTCGGCTCAGGGCGTGATCCCAGCATTCTGGGGTCGAGCCTCCCATCAGGCTCCTCCGCTAGGAGCCTGCTTCTTCCTCTCCCAATCCCCCTGCTTGTGTTCCCTCTCTCACTGGCTGTCTCTGTCAAACAAATAAATTTAAAAAAAAAAAATCAAAAGAACCCACCAAAACAAACATTTCCAACTGCTCTACGTTCAAAGTAAGAAAGATAACTGACTAACTGGAAGGAACATTTTTTAACTTATATTAGAGATCTGAAAAAGAAATGCATATGGCCCTTTAAAGTATTTAAGCAGGTTCAACCCTGTTCAAGAATGAAATACCTTTTCTCATTCAACAGAATGGCATAAATCCAAAAGTTTGACAATATACTCTATTGGTGAATGAGGTAAATCAGGCATTCTCATATATTATCGGTGGGAATGTAGAGTGGCATAACCTCAATGGAAAAGAATTTGGCAATCTCTAGCAAAATGTGTGCTTTTAGGGGCGCCTGGGTGGCACAGCGGTTGAGCGTCTGCCTTCGGCTCAGGGCGTGATCCCGGCGTTATGGGATCGAGCCCCACATCAGGCTCCTCTGCTGTGAGCCTGCTTCTTCCTCTGCCACTCCCCCTGCTTGTGTTCCCTCTCTCACTGGCTGTCTCTATCCCTGTCAGATAAAAATAAAATAAAATCTTTAAAAAAAAAAAAATGTGTGCTTTTATTCTTTGACACAACAATCCCACTTTTAAGAATCTATCACAAAGATACACTGGAAAAGATACAAAAAGATATAAGTACAAGAGTATTAACTGTAGGACTATTTGCAATAGAAAAGGGCTGAAGATAATAAAAATGTCCACCAGTAAGGAACTGGGTAATAATATATGATACATCCATACAATGTATACCCATGCAGCTATAAAAAAAAGAATGAAATGTATGTATTTATCATTAGGGAGTAATCCCAGGATATGTTGTTAAGTGATAAGGAACAAGGTAGAGGCAAGTATGGCATTTTATCTAAGAAAGGGAGGTAGGGATAATATATCTATACACACACACACACAGATTTGCATATTTGTATGTATGCATTTGCTTATATTTAAAAACACGAAAAAAAGGCAGGCAACCTAATAAGGGAATTGGATAGAGAGAAGGTAGACTTACCTCAATAAACCTTGCTTTATAATTTCTACTTTGTCTATTTTTTTTTTTTTTTTTTTTTTTTTTTGAGAGAGGGAGTGCAAGCATGTGGTGGGAGGGTAGGGGTGGGTGGTGGGCATAGAGGGAGAAGGAGAGAAACAGAATCTTAAGCAGGCTTCATGTCCAGTGCAGAGCCCAAGGTGGGACTTGATCTCACAACCCTGAGATCATGACCTGAACCAAAATCAAGAGTTGGACGTTTAATCGACTGAGCCACCCAGGCGCCCCTATAATTTCTACTTTGAATTATTTAAGTCTTATAATAGTAAAAGTAAGTTAGATTTTAAAAAATGATCCCTAAAAATACTACCACTACTTTCTAAAAAGTAGTTAATTTGCCTGCCAAATATAGATGGGACTTTTCTTAAGGAAAAAAAAAGAAAATCAGGGGCGCCTGGGTGGCTCAGTCGTTGGGCGTCTGTCTTCGGCTCAGGGTGTGATCCTGGAGTTCTGGGATCAAGCCTCACGTCAGGGTCTTCCGCTGGGAGCCTGCTTCTTCCTCTCCCACTCCCCCTGCTTGTGTTCCCTCTCTCGCTGGCTGTCTCTATCTCTGTCAAATACATAAATAAAATCTTTAAAAAAAAAATCAAAAAGTGATAAAATAATTGTATTGTTATTAACAATACTGAAATTGTTATGCTGAAGTTATTTCATAAATAGGTATAATATAATATAGGATAAAGCAAATACATAATTAGGTCAATGTCACTAAGACTCAAACCCTTAGAGTAAGAGAAGAGATACAAATACAAAATCATAAAATTAAAGAGGTCGATATGCTATCATCCTAAACTTGAAACTCAGAAATTTCAGTGTTCACTCATGATCAATTTTCTAGCTCTGTCCACTGAAAAGACTTTACCATCAGTGACAAAAAGTACTAGGGTTGTATCAAAAGGACTCCAGAACTTGATGAAGATCCCAATAAGACAAGAAGAAACAATTTAAGCATCAACGAGAATAACAATTACACTGGATCAAAACAAATCATATATGTTTAAATCCATGTTTATCATGATGTTCACATATATACACATGCCACACAAGTTCACTAGTCACTGTTGGGGGATGAAACTACTGATTTTGAAAAGGTGAAAAAAAAATCAAGTCTTTATCGTGCCTTTTATACATGTACAAACTACACTTTAGTGAATCTAAATATGGGATGAATGGAAAATTGTCTAAAATATTATTCCAGCTATTAAATCAAAAAGAAATGACAAAATTAGAATATCATTATCCCTGATGAAATAATGAATCTAGGCAATGATCATTAATAGTTAGTAATAATCACAAAAACAAGGCCAACAGATTATGATTTCCTCCTGATGAGAAAACATAAAATTATCTGTGAAGCAGTAGTGCCAAAACAATCGAATCTGAATTTGAATCTCTGCATAGAACTACCAGTTTACAGGAAATGCACGGGCAGAGGTATATGTAATAAATGATCTGGTTTCATTTACAAGTACATTGTAAGGGGGGAAAAATCAGGGAAGGGAAATCTATACATTGAAAGCAATCAAGTTCAGTATATGGACTCAACTTGGATGCTGATTAGAACAAAACAAAATTTTCATAAGACAACTGGGAAAATTTGAACTCTAGCTAGATATTTGACGATTGAGGTAGGCAGGCTGTAAGACAGCCCCGATAACTCCCAATTCCTGTTACTCAGGCATTCGTGTAATTCCCTTTCCTTACATTCATAAACTAGTGAATTGCTTTTAGCAAACAAGCGTAGATAATGGAATGTCACTTCTGAAATTAGGTTACAAAGGACTGTGATTGTTTTGCTAGTACATCCCTTTCTTGTCTTCTTGATAGCCTACGCTGATGAAGAAAACCACCATATCGTGAGCTGTCCTATGGAAAGGGTCTTATTTCAAGGAACTGAGGGGAACCTCCAACCAAGAGCAAGCAAGGAATTGAAGCGGGAATGTGAAGTGGAACAACCCTGCCATTGAATCCTGTGAATCACTGTGAAAGCAAGCTTGGGAAGCAGATTCTTTCCCTAGCCTGGAGATGACTGCAGCCCTGCCACTATCGTGATTGGAGCCTCATGAGAGATCCTCAGAGGAACCAGCTAAGTAAGTTGCACCCTTATAAGTGTTAAGTTGCTAAATTTTGGGGTAATGTGTTTCCGGTAATAGCTAACTAAGACAATGCTATTAAGGAATTGGCTACATTTTTAGATGTGAAAATGGTATTGTGGTTATGCTTTCGAAAGGCACCCTTATCATTTAGAGATATATACTAATATATTTAAGGATGATATATTAGGATGTCTGAGGGTTTTTTTTTTTTTTATTAGTTTCAGAGGTAGAATTTAGTGACTCATCAGTTGCAAATAACACCTAGTGCTCATTACATCAAGTGCCCTCCTTAATGCCCATCACCCAATTATCCCTACACCCCTCCCCCAACCCTCAGTTTGTTTCATAGAGTTCAGGGTCTCTTATGGTTTGCCTCCTTCTCAATTTTCACCTTATTTTTCCTTCCCTTCCCCTATGTGGATGTCTGAGTTTTATATCAAAATAATTTGGCGGTTGGGGAAGAGTGGGGAGTGGGAAAGAGAAAACATGGAACAAATTTGTCTATGAGCAGGTAATTGCAGCTGCATGATGGGTACATGGGTACATGTTAAAACTATTCTACTGTCATGTACTTTTGAAATTTTCTGTAATATTAAAAAGAGGAAAATACAGCATTTAAATAATTTTGCTACTAAATGAAGAAGCAGCAATAATTAGGCAAAAGTGTAAACAATATTACCACTAATGATGAGCAAAAAAAAAGTTCACAATAAACAATTATTTTAACCAAGGACATTTACTCACTTACCTTAATTCCTGCAAGAACAAGATTCTTTGCTATGAAGGAAAAAGAAAAAGGAATAGCTTAATTATCAGGAATGCATATTAGACAGTTTTGATGGAGCTTGGTCACATCTTTGACTGAATAATTTTAACTTTTTTTTACTACCTAAGAAATACAAGTTCCTTAGAAAATGCAGATGAACAAAAAGGAAATAGTTAAATTCTCTGTAATCATACCACGATGAGGTATAATACACTAATGTTTTAGTGTATTATTTCAGACAAGTTGTTATAAATACGTGTGTGTGCTCTGTCATAATGAATTAAAGATAGAGAAATGATCATTAATGGCTATTAACATCACAAAGAGAAGCAAGAGTCATTGGTTCCTTGTGGAAGAATGTAACAGTATTATGAAACAGTGTTGTCAAGGGGCTCCTAGGTGGCTTAGTTGGTTAAGTGTCTACCTTTGACTCAGGTAATGATCCCAGGGTCCTGGGATTGAACCTCAGGTCAGGCTCCCTGATCAGTGGCAAGTTGTCCCTCTGCCCCTCCCCCTTGCTTGTGCTTGCTCTTTCTCTCAAATAAATAAGTAAATCTTAAAAAAAACAAAAAAGAAAAAAAGAAAAAGAAAGAAAGGTTGGCAAAAGAACCAAAACTGAATCTTCTCAAGATTTTGGATTTAATTTCCTTTATAGGAAACAATATATACAAGGGAAAGAAATTAAATTAACTTATGTTGCTCAAAGTGTCATAAAATTATGAATAAAAATACTACTTACCAATTTCCAAACCCAGACCGCCCATACCACTTAAGAAAACATGGGACTTGGCCATCTTCTGCATTGCTGTGTCTCCAAGAACGTACCTCTGTCGACTATAGGTAAAACACAATGAAAAATTAATGACTTCACCAAAATTACATATCCTTTAAAGTTGTTTGCAAATGAATAGCCTAGCAACTAGATCCTGCCACAGACCTGTTTTGGATCACTTGCAGTGTTTAACATTCCTAAATTAATTGCCAAATATATGACATATTCTGAAAAAAACTGAAGCTCTGGCACCACCTTCTCTCACGGCAACAAACAGATGGAGTTGAGTAGGAGTTGTCCTGTTTAGATAGGGAGGACTATGTGCTCTAGACTTGCCACAGTTTCCATCCTGGTCCTTTCATGTATTACCTCAGGGGCCACTATAGGCATCTGAGTTTGTTATCTCCACTTTAAGCCTTTCACTATAAACAGGATTTCTGCAACAAAAAAACTGGTTCCCTTCTTGGAGTTCAGATGACTTATGGCAGTTCTGTAACATTATTTTATTTCTTTCTTTTTGTAAGTAGTATCTACGCCCAACATAGGGCTCAAACTCCCGACCTCAAGATCTAAAGTCACATGCTTTATCAACTGAGCCAGCCAGGTACCCCCAAACATTACTTTAAATATAAATGCTGATAAAGTATATAAGGGATCTTATTAAGCTATTCATACTAATAGCCACAAGGTAGCATCAGAACGGGAATTTCAAAAAATACATATTGGCGATTTTAAAAAGTCAGATACAATAACAAAGGCAAAAGAAAGTTAATTTGAAAGAACAGTGATAAACTTGATGCTGTACCAAGTTTTTAAAGATAATGGACATTCCAATGGATTCTTACAAGAATCACTGAAAGATGAATTAAGTACAAATAACTGAACCCTTTGGTTTACAAGGATCTTTTTTGGAATTCACAACATACATGCTGGTTTAATGTATGCTTGGTTAGTATAGAGATGTTTATTTAATTTCTGTATTTCGGCCATTTATATTCAATTTAAAAGCCTGAAAAGGGTTTTCTTGTCTAGTCAGAAGAAACTTCATAAACATAAGCTGTTATTTCTTTCCTTATTCCTTTATTTATTTATTTGATATATACACACACACATATATATATATATATAGAGAGAGAGAGAGAGAGAGAGAGAGAAAACAAGCAGCAGGAGTGGGAGAGGGAGAAGCAGGCTCCCCGGTTAGCAGGGAGCCCAATGTGGGGCTGGATCCCAGGACCCTGGGATCATGACCTGAGCCCAACGTAGATGCTTAACCAACTGAGCCACCCACGCGCCCCTCCTTCCTTATTCTTGCAAAATATAATAAAACCTAGACTTTTCTTTTTAAATCAGTATTTACCATTTCTGTTTCAGAGATCCAAGTTATCCATCTATTCAGCAAATATTTGCTGAACATCTACTATGGTACATGTGGAATTGTGTATTATATAGTCTTGCCATCCTTATTTGTGTAACCCTAAGCAATATATTTAAGTTTTGCCTGTTTTGGAACTTTATGTAAGTGGGATCATTTTGAATATTGTCTAATGTCATGCCTCTTTTGAATGATACTGTATTTATGAGATTTATTTATTATCAATGCATGTGGCTATTCATTAATTTTCAGTTGTTTTATTGTATTCTATTGTATTGTACTATTCTACTGTAATAACATACCATAATTTAACTATTCTATAGTTTTGTAGTATGACTTTTTGAAGTTTATTTTTTAAAATAATCTCTATACCCAATGGGGCGCTCAAACTTAAAACCCTGAGATCAAGAGTTGCATGGTCTTCCAACTGAGCCAGCCAGGCACCCCTGCTATTCTATAGTTTTGGACAGTTACTTATAGTGAGAATATGAGCATTCTTAGATATGTAGATATGTCTCATGATACACATGTGTACAGAGCAGTTTCTACAGATATATATGTGTGTGTGTATGTGTGTGTGTGTGTATATATATATATAGCATAAAATATCTAGGAGAGGAAATATAGGGATAATTTTATTAGATAATGCCAAACTGTTTTTCTGAAGTGTACCAAATAACTCCACTCCTGCAGTATATCAAAGTCCCTGTAGTTTCACATCCTTAATGTGTAGGAAAAAGTTAACAGTAGGTCTTGGTCATTAGCCTGCTTATAAGGATAGCCCTTGGCTGGTGTCTTCTATTTTCTTTTTTCCTGAAATAAAAACTTACAAGTTTTCAGGTTTTCTTTTCTAAAATACATATGTAAAACTTGAACTGATATTAAACAGCACCCCCAATTTTTTTTAAATTTTATTTTATTATATTATGTTAATCACCATACAGTACATCCCCAGATTCCGATGTAAAGTTTGATGCTTCATTAGTTGCGTATAACACCCAGTGCACCATGCAATACGTGCCCTCCTTACTACCCATCACCAGTCTATCCCATTCCCCCACCCCCTCCCCTCTGAAGTCTTCAGTTTGTTTCTCATAGTCCATAGTCTCTCATGTTTCATTCCCCCTTCTGATTACCCCCCTTTTCTTTATCCCTTTCTTCCCCTACCGATCCTCCTAGTTCTTATGTTCCATAGATGAGAGAAATCATATGATAATTGTCTTTCTCTGCTTGACTTATTTCACTTAGCATTATCTCCTCCAGTGCCGTCCATGTTGCAGCAAATGTTGAGAATTCGTTCTTTCTGATAGCTGAGTAATATTCCATTGTATATATGGACCACAGCTTCTTTAATCCAGTCATCTGTTGAAGGGCATCTCGGCTCCTTCCATGATTTGGCTATTGTGGACAATGCAGCTATGAACATTGGAGCACCCCAAATTTTGATACATTGTACTTCATTATTTTTTTCCATTTTTAATTATGATTCTTTTTTGACTTATGGGTTAAGCTTAAGTGTATTCTTAAACTTCTAATTTCATGGGGAATATTCTAGTTATCTTTTGTGTTAACTTCTAGCCTAAATGTGTTGTGATTAGATATTACAATCTATATGATTTCACTTTTTTAATATTTGAGAATTTGCAAATGTTGCAAATGTTCCATGTGCTCTTTAAAAGAATGTATTCAACAGTTGGTTAGATACAATATTCTTTACATATACAATTACATTAATTTTAATAACCATGTTGATGAATTCTATACCCATTCTGATTTTTTTGTCTGCTTGTTCTCTTGATTATTAAAAGCAACATTTAAACCCCTCCACCAACATAACAGTAAATTTGTCTATTCTTGTATGTCAGTACCTTAACAGTGCTGATACGTAATATCAGAATAACTCTGAGTGTTTATTATGCACCACACATTATTTTAGTGTTTTACTTGTATCAACTAATTTAATCCTCACAAAATTCTACAAGTTCTATTATTATTCCATTTTTACAGAAAGGAAAATTTGAGCACAGAGAAATTTATAAATAGTGGAAGTAAGACTCAATTCAGGCAGTCTGGACTTAGCATGCATGCTTTTTTTATTAAATGCATTTTTTAAGGTTTTATTTATTTGAGAGAGAGAGAGCGAGCGAGAGCACAAGCAGGGGAAGTGGGAGAGGGAGAAGCAGGCTCTCCCTGAGCAGGGAGCCTGATATGAGGCTCGATCCCAGGATGCTGGGGTTAAGACCTGAGCCGAAGGCAGCCACTGAACCGAGTGAGCCACCCATGTGCCCCAGCATCCATACTCTAAACCACTATGCTACAATGCATGTAGATTAAGCAAGTCAAATCATTCTAATAAGGTTTACTGGAGGAAATAAAAAAAAAAAATCAGTTCCCTAACCTAACTCTTCCCTACTCAGATTCCTATACACCAAAGCAAACACTCTCAATTCTTTTAGTTGTTTCTTCTAATATTTACCCCCTTTTTTCCCAGTAATATGTTTATACTTTTCTTGATTTTTCAGTTTTATATGTAACCTATTAACTTCCTAATAACCTGAATAATCTTTCTGAAATACAAATCTGGTCAAATCATTCCCCTGCTTTAAAAACTCCAATGGTTTCTTATTTCCTTTATGATAAAGCCTAGATTCTACTATTAGTCACAGGGCTGTTCATAAGCTAGTCTCTGCTTGTCTCTCTAGTCTCATCTTTTGTCATTCCTCCATCAAACTCCATTTTCCAGGTGGACTAAAGGTCTTCAGTTCCCCAAACGTGGTATGTTGTCTTTGGGCATTAGACATTTTTCTGGAGTATTTCTCTCCCTCAATATTTTCTGCCTGAGAAACTTCTACTCATCCTCCAGTCTCAGCTTTTACATTACTTTCCCCCTTGATATGTCCCCTGACACCTAAACTTACTCAAGACAGTGCCGGATCATCTTTTATGTGCATCCATGACATCCTACACTCAAGCTATTACAAGATTTATCACAATGTGTTTTTGTTATTTGTCTATTTTTCCTAGGAAACTGTAGATTCCTTAAAGCAGGACCTTTGCTTTATTTACTACTGTAGTCTCAGTGATTAACAGGGCCTGGCACATTATAGGCATATAAAAACAACTTGCTAAATTAATGAAATGAATTAGCACATAAGAACAAAAACAACATGTTTATGTTCTACATAGCAGAGGACTTGAATCCTTTTTTCCTATGTTCTGAGTCACAGGAACTACGTTAAGAAAATGTTTTTCATCTCAGACTTGTTCTCATGAATTAGTCTGAAGACTACTTAGGTAAATAATGAATAGCCATGACACAAACTGGGTTATGAATGACAAAGAACTTACAGACAAAAGGATAAAACAAAGATAGATGAATCAAAGTTTTCCAAAAAGTCATAAAATCTCAGACAGATTCTCAGCAGTCGCCTAAATTATCTACCTTTTCAATGTTTGGCCACCAAGGGAAAGAGTAATAATTAAGTACCTACTTTGTGCTAGGCAATGTCAGGTACTCTGAAATTGACACTTAAATCCTAAGAAGTTCATATTGTTAGTAAGTAGTAAAGATGGGATTTAAAGAGCCTAGAGTATAAACTCAAGTCCAGCATTGTTATATTACAGCTTACTCTACACTAAGTGGATACTCAAAATATTAGTGAGGTATCCAGTGGAAAGAAATTACCAGGGTTATCCACTCTACTTTTAGATTAGAGAGCCCTATTCATTAAAAATTCTCCCTTTCATCAAAGTATGATATCTCCCTACAGTTTTCACCCAATAGTCCTAATTTTACCTCCTTGGGGCCATAGGGAACTCGTCTAATCCCTCTTCGATGTGACAGCCCTCCAAACCTTTGAAGATGGTATTCAGGTTCTAGAGTCTTCTTTCTCCAGGCTAAACATCTTCAGTTCCTTAAACAATTCCAAACATGACATAATTTTGAGGCCCCCTCAACACTCTAATCACCTTCTTCTGGATGCACTTCAATTATCTTCGCCATGATAAATTTATTAAAATATCTTTCTCATGCCAGGCACTGGCACTGTGTGGGGACCATAAAAATAACAACCTCATATGGGGCATTATGAGGATTAAATTAAGTAAGATAAAATATATGAAATACTTAGCAGAATGCCTGTGACATGTTATCAAGAGAGAAAGATAAATAGTAAACTAATTCTTTATTAAGTACTATATACAAAAGTACCAGAAACTAAAGGAATCTGAAATACAGAAGAGGGAGCAATTATCTCTATTAGTGGAGATCATGGAAAGCTTCACAAATGAGCTTTATCCAAGCTGAATTCTGAAGAATTAATAGGAATTAAAAAATAATCAAAAAAGGAAAAGCACTGGAAAATCATGGAAAAGAATGGCATATAAGAGATACATAATAAATACATTAATACTCTTACTTCTGGCCATGGTGAAATAACAGGACCAGATTTATCCTCTGCCTGCCTGAAACAACTGAAAACTGGACAATATAAATAACAGATTTCAGACACAGAGAACAGGCATCTCAGGACAGTAATCTCAGAAAAGAAAAACAAATGAGGTGAGCTTTATGAATGCCCTAGCTACCGAGTTTCCAGGCTGCAGTGCAGGAAGGGGAACCTAAACAGAACTTGGTGGTCTCCCTGAATTGATGAGACAGGGCTGAAGAATTCAAGGCTAAAATTTGAAAGCAGAGAGATGCACACAGAGAGCACCAAAGATCTGTAGAGGGTTCTCCTTGAGTCTTTAGCTGAGAAAGATCAGCAAATGCATGTGAGGAAACAACCTCAAGCTGGAGCAAGAAACACCTGAGAAGGGCTTGTGAAACAATGATGGTTGTTTAAACAGGACCAGAAATAGCTTGTGTTCCTCTCCAGCCAAGTGGAAAATCTGGATAGAATACTCAGAGGAATATATCAATAATGGGCAAAAATTAGCCTCAGACCTAAGTCGCCTCTAATCTCGTCTAACAAAGCTTAAAAGCAAGCTTTGAAAAAAATAAAACTGTTTTCAAGTAATTTAACTGCGTCTCTCAACAAAGCTCAAGAATATTTAAAGGAACACAAAATGATGCAGCACCCAAAAAGGTAAAATTCACACTATGTGGCATATATTAAAAAATTACCAGGTATGCAAAGAAGTAGAGAAATACAATTCACAATGAATAGAAAAACTGACAACAGAACAGACTTAGGAATGACATAGATGATAGGCTTTATAGACAAATATGTTGAAATAATTATAAAATATAATCCATATGTTCAAAAAGGTAGAGGAAAGCATGAGCAGCAAGACCTCTAGAGATAAAAACCATAGTAAATAAGATGAAAATATATATTGGATGGAATTAATAGACTCAATTTTGCAGAAGTGAACTTGAAGATAACAGCAATAGAAACTTTCCAAAATGAAACACATAGATTGACTAAAAACCCAAAGAGCCCACAGCATAAATGAGTTGTGGAACAAGAATGAGAGTCCCTGAAAGAGACTGGAGAAAAAGAGAGATAAAAATATATTTAAAGATCTAATGACTACCATTTTTCCAGGAATACAATCAACTCACAGACCACCACAATGTGAACAAATCCAAGAATAAGAAATATGAAGGAAACTACACCAAGGCATATCATAATTGTTTAAACCATTACAAAGACATAATATTAAAAGCAATCAGGGAAAATAAGGCACATTATTTACAGAGGAAAGATGACAGTTGATTTTCTCCCAGGAAGCACTACAGATCAGAAATGGTGGCCCAACATTTTAAAAACACTGAAAGGAAAAAACTGTCAATGTGGAATTCTATACTCAATTTAAAAAAAGAAAGTAAAGAGTTTTTCAGACATACAAAAATTGAAAGAATTCATTGCTGACAGACCTTCACAATAAGAAATGTTACACTAAATCCTCAGGGAGGTGGAAAATGACACTAGATGGAAATCTTAACTTACACAAAGGAAAAGAGAATACCAGAAATGACAAATATAATAATAAATACAAAAACCCTTTCTTGTTATTTAAAAATCTCTTTTAAAGATAGCTGACTAAGCCCAAAACAATAATGAATTGCAAATTTGTAAAATATGTAGAAGTAAAATGTAAGATAACAATAAGTGAAATCCTGGGATAGGAGAAATGGAAGTATATTGTTGTAACGTCCCTATACCGTACAGAAAGTGATAGAATAGTATTTTAACATACACTGTAATATATTAAAGATATATGCTACATACCATGAAGTAATCAAAAAACAAAGCAAAAGTACAGTAATATGCCAACAAAGGAGATGAAATATCATAATAAAAAATGCTCAACTCTTAAAAAAAAACAGAAAAAATGGAAAACCAGTAAGAGGCCAGACAATTACAAAGCAAAATGGTATCAGTATTTCACATTAAATGTAAATGGTCTAACAACTCCAATTAAAAAACAAAGATTGGCAGATTGAATAAAAAGAAAAACCCAACTATATTCTATTTACAAGGAGCCAAATTTAAATACACAAATAAGATGAGTATACAAATAGGAATAAGTGAGTATAAAAAGATAAACCATGCTACCAATAACCAAGAGAAAACTGGAGTGGCTCTATTAACATTAGACAAATAGATTTCAGAACAAAGAAAACCACTAGGATAAAGAGGGCCATTTCAAAATGATAAAGGGTCAATACATCAATACATCAAGAGGACATAACAATTCTAAAAGTTTATGCACTAATGAAAGAGGTTCAAACTATACAAAGCAAAAACTGATAGAACTGAAATGAGAAATGTTCAAACACAAAATGAAAGACAACACCCCTTTCTCAATAATTGGTGTAAAGACTAGACAGAAAATCAATTATGATATAGAATACCTAAAAAACACTATCAAACAATTTGACATTGATAGGACAACCCAACAAACAACAGAACAGACATTCTTTTAAATGCATATAGAACAATGACAAGATAGACCATATTCTGTAGCAAAACACTAAAAAAAAAAAAACCCCAAAACAACGAAGTCATGCAAAGCTTATCCACTGATATCAAGGGAACTGAATTAGAGATTAACAACAGAAAGATCTCTGAAAAATCTCTCAATATTTGGAAGCCAAGTAATACACTTCTAAATAACATGAGTCAAAAAAAAAGTTACAAATTTTTCTGAACAGAATGAAAATGACATATCTGTGAGATACATATACTGCAGTGTTTAGAGGGACATTTTTAGCGTGAAATAGACATATTACTAAAGAATAAAGGTCTCAAAAATTGATTATCTCAACTTCCACTTTAAGAAACTAAAAAAAGAACATCACATCAGCAATAGAAAGGATAAAAACCATTATGATCATTTCGATAGATGCAGAAAAAGCATTTGACAAAGTACAACATCCATTCATGATTAAAACCCTCAACAAAGTGGTTTAGAGGGGAACATATCTCAACATAATAAAGACTTTATATGAAAAACCCACAATGAACATCATACTTGATGGGAAAAAACCAAGGGCTTTTCCCCTAAGGTCAGGAATAAGACAAAGATATTCACTCTCACTTTTATTCAAACACAGTACTAAAAGTACTAGCCACAGCAATCAGAGAACAAAACGAAATAAAAGGCATCCAAATTGGTAAGAATTGATAAGAAGTAAAACTTCCACTACTTGCAGATGATATGATACTATATATAGAAAACCATTAAGACTCCACCAAAAAACTAGAACTGATACATGAATTCAGTAAAGTTGCAGGATGCAAAAATCAACATACAGAAATCTGTTGCATTTCTATACACTAATAATCAAGCAGCAAAAAGAACTTAAGAAAAAAATCCCATTTACAACTGCACCAAGAATAATAAAATACCTAGGAATAAACTTAACCAAAGAAATGAAAGACCTGTAATGACAAGTATAAAACACTGATGAAATAAATTGAAATTAAAGACATTTCATGGTCATGGATTGAAAGAATATGGTTAAAATGTCTATACTACCAAAGCAATCTATAGATTTAGAATCCCTATCAAAATACTAACAGCATTTTCACAGGACTACAACAAACAATCCTAAAATTTGTATGGAACCACAAAAGACCCCCAAAAGCCAAAGCAATCTTGAAAAAGAAAAACAAAACTGGAGGTATCACAATTTCAGACATCAAGTTGTTATTACAAAGCTGTAGTAATCAAAACTGTATGGTAGTGGCACAAAAATTAAAACATAGATCAATGGAACACAACAGAAAACCCAGAAATGAACTCAACAATTACATGGTCTGTTGATGTTCAACAAAGGAGAAAAGAATATCCAATGGGAAAAAGACAGTCTTCAACAAATGGTGTTGGGAAAACTGGACAGCAACATGCAAAAGAATGAAACTGGACCACTTTCTTACACCAAACACAAAAATAAATTCAAAATGGATAAAAGATCTAAACGTGAGACCTGAAACCATAAAAATCCTAGAAGAGAGCACAGCAGTAATGTCTCTGACACTGGCCATAGGAACATTTTTCCAGATATGTCTCCTGAGGGAAGGGATAAAAAAGCAAACATAAACTATTGGAACTAAAACAAAATAAAAACCTTCTGCAGTGAAGGAAATAATCAACAAAACTAAAAAAGCAACCTACTCAGTGAGACAAGATATTTGCAAATGACACATCTGATAAAGGGTTAGTATACAAAATATATAAAGAACTCATACATAACACCCCCAAAACCCCAAATAATCCAATTTAAAAATGGGCAGAGGACATGAATAAACTTTACTCCAAAGACAACATACAGATGGTTAACAGACACATGAAAAGATGCTTAAAGTCACTCATCATTAGGGAAATGCAATATCAAAACTACAATGAGATATCATCTCACACCTCTCAGAACAGCTCTAATCAAAAAAAACACGAGAAACAACAAGTGTTCGTGAGGATGTGGAGAAAAAGGCACCCTCATGCACTGTTTGTAGGAATGCAAGCTGGTGTAACCACTGTGGAAAACAGTATGGAAGTTCCTCAGAAAGTTAAAAATAGAACTATTCTACTATCCACTAATCAAACTACTGGTTATTTAGCCATAAAATACAAAAACACTAACTCAAAGAAATACATACACCTCTGTTTCTTGCAGCATTATTTATAATAGCCAAATTATGGAAGTAGCCCAACTGTCCACTGATAGATGAATGGATAAAGAAAATGTGGTATATACATAAAATGGGATTATCATTCAGCCATGAAAAAGAATGAAATCATGTCATTTCCTACAACATGGATGGAGCCAGAGTATAAGGATAAGCATAGTAAGACAGAGAAGGGCAAATACTATATGATTTCACTCACGTGGAATTTAAGAAACAAATTCAAGAAAAAAAAAACAGATATAAAGAAACAGACTATGGGGAACAAACTGATGGTTACCGGACGGAGGGTGTGTGTGGGGGGGGTGAAACAGGTGATAGGGATTTAAGAGTATACTTTATCCTGATGAGCACTGAATAACGTATAGAATTGGTGAATCACTATACTGTACACCTGAAACTAATATAACACTGTGTACAGTTAACTGTACTGGAATTTAAATAAAAACTTAATTAAAAAAGAAATTAGAAAAACAAAGCAAATTGATATCAAAGTAAGCAGAAGAAAAATCCCAAAAAAGGAGAGAAATCACCAAGATACAAAACAGAAAAATAATACAGAACATCAAACTAAAAGCTGGAAAATCAAACTAAAAGCTGGTTCTTTGAGAATAAAATAAAATCAATAAACCTCTAGCTGGAATGATCAGAAAAAAGACAAATTATTAGTAATAGAAATGGTGAAGGAACATAATTCTGATTCTACAGACATTAAAAAGGGTATTCAGGGAAAATTACAAACAGTTTTACGCCACTAAATTCAACCACTAAGATACAAACATATTCTCCGAAAGAGACAAAATCTCAAAGCTCACTCAAAAAGAAAGGCAGTTAACTCTTAAACAATGTTGAAGTTAGGGGCACTAACCCTCCACAGTCAAAAATCTGTGCATAACTTCTGACTCTCAAAAACTTATCTAGTAATAGCCTACTGTTGACTGGAAGCTTCACCTGTAACAAAAACAGTCAATTAACATGTTTTGTAACTTCTGTGTATTATACACCATATTCTTATGATGAAGTAAGCTACAGAAAATATTAAGAAAAATCATAAGGAAAATACATTTACAGTACTGTACTGTATTTATTGATACTGTAAATTATATTTATAAAATGAATCATCTGTACCTACATCAATGTTGTCTTACATGATACAAAACACTGTAGATGTTAGATGTATTAACACCAGACATTAAAAAGATAACATGAAAAAGAATCCATATTTATTTATAAGTTTAATAATCCATGTATTTAAAAACAAAGCAGCAGCAATGGGATTGCTTTTGGTAGCCTAGCTTATATACTAATGAGTAAATCTTTACAAAATTTTTATGGCATATATTACTGTAGTCATACATCTAGACAGTACTGGAAACTGTTACATTTTCTAAAAAACCCACTTACTTGTAATGAGAAGCTGATAAGCAGTTTCTCCAATGATGAGAGAGAGGGGGTCATACTGTAGAATAATGCAATTCTTTGAAAGTAAAGATACGAAACAGTAAGATAACATGTTAATTTTGAATTACATATTCACCTTATGCCTATGTAAGGACAGGCTATCCACTTTTTATATGATGTTCTACACAATGAATACTTAGATGATGATGATGACACATAAATGTCTCATACAGTTCTTTCAGTACAGTTAGTTTTTCACACACACACAACAGATCGGTTTATTAACTGTGCAGCATGGTGATCATTTACTATTCATTAAGTGGAAGCTGATCATAAGGGTCTTCATTCTGATTGTCTTCACACTGAATAGGAGGAGGAGGAGGAGGAGGGGTGGTCCTGCTGCCCAGGGTAGCAAGGGTGGAAGAAGTGGAGGAGGGGAAAGGGTAAGCAAGACATACAAGCACATTCAGTGTAACTTTACGGAAATACATCATGATTTGTCTATTTTTTGCTTTTTCATTTCTCTAAATATATTTTTATATGGTACCAATCCTTCTCCCACAATATGCTTTAATTTCAGTGCCCTTATTACAGAAGGGTCCATGCCATAAAAGAAGTCAAAAGCAGTCTTGAATAATTAGAACTCTTCTGCTAGATTATCAAATGTCAATTTGTTTTCTGGCAGTGTTTCTTCTACATCTTCTTCCACATCACCTGGTACTGTTTTGGAAGTACTCATTTCCATCAAGTCATTTTCTGTTAATTCCTCTGGTATGGTGTCTATTAGCTCTTGAATTTCTCCAAAATCCATATCCTGAAACCCATCACCTGCCCCCCCCTTTTTTTTAACCATAGCTACAATCTCTTCCCTAATTTCCTTGATTCACTCTGTCATAAATCCTATGAAGTCTATACACTGTTTTCTCCTGTAGGAATTTACTGTTCTGGGCCTAAATGCTTTGCTGGCACTTTCTATAATAATGATTATCTTCAATGCTGTAATCCTTCCCAAGATGTTCTCTCTGCTGGGTTTCTATCCCATGGCATTAACAATCCTTTCAATAGAGTACCATGTGTAATGAGACTTAAAGGTCCTTATGACCCCCTGATCTAGAGGTTGAATTAGAGACGTATTTAGGGGGCAAGTAGACCACTTTGATGCCTTTCATACTGAACTCATAGGGTTCTGGGTGCCCAACAGCACCGTCCAATATCAAAAGAATTTTAACAGACAGTCCCTTACTGGCAAGGTACTTCCTAACTTCAGGGACAAAACATCAATGGAACCAATTCAGAATAAAGAGTTTTACTGTCCAGGCCTTCTTGCTGTACAACCAAAAGACTAGTGGTTGGTGTTTACTTTTTTCCTCTAAGGCTCAAGGGTGGAGGGGGGGCGGTTAGCAGCTTTATAGGTAAGGGCAGTGCTCATCATAAACAAAACTGCATTTGCATAAAATAGTTGAGTGAGCCTATCCTTTCCTGCCTTAAGTCTTGGTGCTTGTTTCTCTTCCTTACCAATAAATGTTCCTTGTGGCATTGTTTTTTTCCAGAACAGGACACTTTCATCTGCATTAAAAAACTGTTCAGGTAGATATTCTTTCTCCACAATGATTTTCTGAAAGCCATCTGGAACTCAACTGCTGCCTCTGGTTCAGCAAGTGCTTCTTCCTGTTATCTTGACATTTCTTAAGCCAAGTCCCTTTCTAAATTATCAAACCATCCTTTGCTGGCATTAAATTATCCAGCTTTAGATCCTTCACCTTCTTTTTGCTTTAAGTTGTCTTAAAATGACTTTGTTTTTTCTCAAATCATATTAGAGTGTATAAGCATGTTTTTCTTAGAGCAACTCTTATACCCACATAAAAGCTGCATTTTCAATACAAGATAAAAAGGAATTTTGCAAAAAGTACAAGGTTTTGTGCCTGCTGGTGGAGCAGCAGCTTCAGCTTCACAAACTTCCTTTTCTTCCTCCCTTCCTTTCTCTCTCTCAACAATGGTCCTTAATGCTACATTTAATTATCTTGAAATGGCAGGCAACCACAGCTACCGACTTCAATCTATGGTATGTATCAGTTAATTCAACTTTTTCTTGTAATGTCATGGCTTTTCTCTACTCCTAGGGAGCACTTCTAGCATCATTAGTGACACTGTATGGGACCCACTGTGTTATTCGAGGTTTACAGCATTCCACTAAACACAATGAAAAATATGTGAGAACTGTGAGGTCACTTTTTACTGAGATACACAATTTACTGAAGAGAGAAACTGCTCACACTAAGATGATTAGCATCACATGGTGTTTTAAGGGGATACTCGCCAACACTTGACCTTACCACAATGGCAACAGGAGGTGGCTACAAAATTATTACACTAGGATAGTATGCACTACAGTTAATTTTTATGTAGTTATGATTTTTTAAGTTTTTATTTTAATTCCCACCAGTTAACATACAGTGATATATCAGCTATGCAGTTACGACTTAGTACTGAACTTTTATGTTGGTTTACCTTTCTCTTGACTATAAATGGCACCATGTATATTCTGTGTTTGTTTGCATAAGTTTTGACAAAATTTTTAAATAATAGATTTGTGTGTATTTTATGGTAGTAAATGATAAAACAGAGAAGTCTCTACATATATTTTATACATTCATGACATACCTTTTTGTTAATTTTTAAGTATTTTTAGGCTGTGTGGTTTGCATTTTTTCAAATTGTTGCAAATTTTCAAAAAAATTTCTAATATACTTATTGAAAAAAATCCACATGAATCTGAGCTAAGGGTCAATTGTATATTACCTGAAAGTTACCATGTCTATTAGATGTTAAAAACTTTCCCACAAAGAAAACTCGAAACTCCATTGTTATTTCCACCAAAAATTTAAGGAAAAATAATACCAATTCTACACATACTTTCTAGAAATTTGAAGAAATACTCAGCTCATTCTATGAGATCAGCATTACCCTGGTATCAAAACACAAAATCACTGAATTAAAAAACACTCCACCAACAATATCCCTCACATACACAGATTCAAAAATTTTTTTTTCCTTTTTTTAATATAAGTTCAACTAATTAACATATAGAGTATTATTAGTTTCAGAGGTAGTGTTCAGTGATTTATCTGTCTTAGGTAACCAGAAGCAAAAATTCTTAACAGAATTTTTATACATAAACATAAAAGTACATCATGACCAAATTAGTTTTATCCTAGAATTGGAATGCAAGGGTTGTATAATAATCTAAGAGCCATCATTATAATTCACTACATTAAAAGACTAAAAGAAAATCCATATCATCACCTCAATGGATGAAGAAAAAGTGTTTGACAAACTTGATACCCATTTCTGACTTAAAAAAAAAACCCAAAACAAAACTCTATGCAAACTAGTAACAGAAGGAAATTTCCTCAGCCTAATAAAGGGAATCTATGAAAAGCCTACAGCTAACAACATACTCCACCATGGAAGAATGAATGTTTTCCAATGAAAATCAAGAACAAAGTGACGTTGTCCACCTTTTCCACTTCCACTTAACATTGTATTGGATGCTCCAACCAGTGTGATAAGACAAAGAAACAAAGGCATCTGGAATGGAAAGGAGGAAGTAAAACTTCTTTATTTTCAAACAACATGACTGTTAGAAAATCCTATGGAGTTTACAAAACAATTTACTAGAACTAGTGAGTAAGTTTAGCAAGCTTGTTGGATAAGTATAATTAATCAAAAATCAATTGAGCTTGAATTTAAGAATAATGAATAAATGGTAACTGAAATTTAAAAATGACCATTTGCAATAGTATAAAAATGCAAATTACTTAGGGATAAATTTGATAAAAGCTGTCTAAGATCTCCACACTGGTAATTATATAACACTACTAGGAGAGACTAAAGAAATAAATTGACAGACATACCATGTTTATTAATGGATCTTAAAATTCAATATTGTCAAAATGTCGATATTCCCAAAACTGAACATCACATTCAACACAAACTCAAACCAAATTCCAGTAGGATTTTTTTTTTTTAAAGAATCGACAAGCTGATGCTAAAATGTATGTGGAAATTCAAAGGACATAGAAGACCCAAAACAACTCTGCAAAAGAAGATCAAAGTTGGCGGAATTACACTCCCAGATTCCAAGATTTATAACAGGACTATGGTAAGCAAGGAGGTGTGATGTTGTAAAGTGAAACATACAGATCACTGAAAAAGAAAATACCAGAAATAAATAAACAGATATATACTCTTTTGAATTCTGCCAAAGACAGATACCCAGGGAATTCTAAGAGGATGGATAATCTTCAACTGGGGTGCTAAAACATTAGTGCTTTTTGGAAAAAAATAAATTCTGACCTTCACCTCACATTATATAAAAATTAACTTAAAATGGATCAAAAACTTAAGTTTAAGAGTTAATACTATGAAACTTCAAGAAGATAACATCAGAGAAAATCTTCGCGTCCTTGAGTCTTGCCAACATTTAAAAAATAGCACAAAAAACACATTAATTATGTCCGATCAGAATTAAAAATTTTGCTCTGCCAAAGACATTATGAAAAGTAAAAGACAAGCCACAAACTAGAAGAAAATATATGCAACCATATATGTAACAAAGGACATGATTTATATAGTATATAAAGAACCCATTAAGACAGACAAGCTAATAAAAAAAAGAGATGCTAAAGATTTATAGATATTTCCCTAAAGATAGGTAGCAAATAGGCTCATGAAAAGATGCCCGTGATCATTAGTCATTATGGAAATACAAATTAAAACCACAATGTACTACTACTATACACGTACTAGAAAGCCTAAAATTAAAAAAGATCTGACCATTTCAGGGGGTGAGTAAATATGTGGGGTAACTCAAACTCTCATACGCAACTGGTAGAAATGTAAAATGGTACAAATGCTTTGGAAAATAGCTTGGCATTTCTTAAAAAGTTAAAAATACATTTACATACCTCCCAGACATTTACTTCTAGGTACTTATCAATGAGTGAATGAAAACATATATTGACCCTAAAACTCCTATATAAATTCTCATAGCAGCCTTATTTGTGATAATGCAAACCTGGAAACAACCCAAATGCTTATCAACAGTTAAGGGAAGGAAAAGTAAGAAAAACTGAGAGGGAAGCAAACCATAAGAGACTCCTAACTATAGGGAACAAACTAAGGATTGCTGGAGGGGAGGTGGGTAGGGGGATGGGGCAACTGGGTGATGGGCATTAAGGAGGGCACCTGAAATAATGAGCATTGGGTGTTGTATGCAACTCATGAATCACTGAATTCCACCTCTGAAACTAATAATACAGTCTGTTACTTAAATTGAATTTAATTAAAAAAAATTTTTTTTTTTTTAAAGAATTTATTTATTTGACAGAGATAGAGACAGCCAGCGAGAGAGGGAACACTAGCAGGGGGAGTGGGAGAGGAAGAAGCAGGCTCATAGCAGAGGAGCCTGATGTGGGGCTCGATCCCATAACGCCGGGATCACGCCCTGAGCCGAAGGCAGACGCTTAACCGCTGTGCCACCCAGGCGCCCCTAAATTAAAAATTTTTTAAAAAATGGTTAAATAAAATGTAGTATATCCATATGCTAGAATACAACTCAGCAATAAAAAGGAACTACTGGTAAAACAATATAGACAAATTTCAAAATTATTATGCTTAGTGAAAGAAACCAGACCCTCTCCCCCCAAAAATGTACATAAAGTACAATTTCATTTATATAAAATTCTAGAAAATACAAAGTATTCTATAGTGACAAAAAGCTGATCAGTAGTTGCCTGGGGAAATGGTGGATGGAGAGAGAAAGGAGGAGGGATTACAAAGGGGCACAAAGAAAATGTTCGGGTGTGATGGATATATTCATTATCTGTATTTCAATGGTGATTTCATTAATATGTACATTATGTCAAACGCATCAAATTGTATACCTTAAATATGTACTTTTATTATACATCAGTTACACCTCAAAAACAGTGAAAAAAACATATATTTATGTTGGAAGACACTCTTCGTGGACCGTTCACACTCCTACATGTCTCTCTAGATATGTCTAACAGGCAAGTTCCTGACTGTTCTTTATTGGGCCTTCTCTTAGAGTCGTGTTTGCAGCACATAAAATTGAGGGATGAGGTGAGTCTTTCTCCAAGACAAAGAGCAGGCTTGCTTACTGTTTGACATAAAATGGTGGGTCCCCCAAATGCAGTGTATTTCAGCTGTGATGTAAACTCATTGCATACAAAGAATCCATCTGGGCCCATGGCACTGCCCCTATGGGACTTGGGGGCAAGGGGAACCAANAGGATGGAGAGAGAAAGGAGGAGGGATTACAAAGGGGCACAAAGAAAATGTTCGGGTGTGATGGATATATTCATTATCTGTATTTCAATGGTGATTTCATTAATATGTACATTATGTCAAACGCATCAAATTGTATACCTTAAATATGTACTTTTATTATACATCAGTTACACCTCAAAAACAGTGAAAAAAACATATATTTATGTTGGAAGACACTCTTCGTGGACCGTTCACACTCCTACATGTCTCTCTAGATAATGTCTAACAGGCAAGTTCCTGACTGTTCTTTATTGGGCCTTCTCTTAGAGTCGTGTTTGCAGCACATAAAATTGAGGGATGAGGTGAGTCTTTCTCCAAGACAAAGAGCAGGCTTGCTTACTGTTTGACATAAAATGGTGGGTCCCCCAAATGCAGTGTATTTCAGCTGTGATGTAAACTCATTGCATACAAAGAATCCATCTGGGCCCATGGCACTGCCCCTATGGGACTTGGGGGCAAGGGGAACCAACACCACCCTGATGGGCATGCTAATTGCTGTATCATAAGTAATGAAATCCTTTGTCTCTGACCCTGAAGTTTAACATCTTCTGTCAGCATCCACTAAACAATAATATGTTAGCTTTTAGGTTATACGTAGAGTAATATCAAATACTAGACTCTGACAGTGTATACATATAGTTTTACAAAGCTAAAGAATAGGATGTTAGAGGGTAAAGTAATGAGTGACATGGACGCTAAAAAGAAACACACGGCCATAACTCATGGTAATAGTAACAGAATTATTGAGCTCCTAGGCACTATTCTTCATGATTAATTTGCAATTTGTATACATTTTTCTCCTTAATATTTGTTGAATGGATGAATGTATGAAAAATAAATGAATGAAAGAAAAATTAGACTTAAGAGTAATTTAATTAAGATCACACACTCTAAAATGATGAAGGATAATTCAAATTCAGATCTAATACCAAAGATTATCCTCTCATCCACTGTTACGCTGTATAGAAAAGGAAACTTATATGCTATTATAAAGTTTGGCTTCACTAATGTAAATGATAGAGAACCATATAAATATTTTAAACAGAGAAACCAGGGGCTTTGAGGTAAATTTGAAAAACATCACTCTGAATGAAGTATGGAAGGTGGATTAGAGATTTACTAAAGAGATCACATAACAGACTGTTGTAACAGTTCAACTGAGAGATGCTGAATGAAGGGAGAGAGAATTAAAGAACTGAAATTAAGAGTTGTTCAGAAAGAACTAAAAGGATTTTTAAAAAATTGAATTTGGGGGATGACGAATAGGGAATAATCTAAGACTTTACCAAGGTGTCTAGCTTAGGTTACTGAGTAGATTTGGTAGCATTTAATTAAGCTTGGGAATGGGAAGAGGGAAGAAGGAAAAGGGATCCAATGGTGTTGAGTGCTTTTAAGGCACAAAAGGGCAATCAAGGAAAAGACAATGAGGTGTAAAAATAGAAACTGTGTTTGGTAAGAAAGTGTCTAGTATAACCAGTGTAGTCAGAGGAAAAGGAAAGTTGGGGCTAATGCATGGTATTGGCAAAACTGGATTTCTGCATGTAAAAGACGAAGTTGGACCTTTACCTTACACTGCATACAAAATCAACTCAAAATGGATTAAGGACTTAAATTTAAGACCTCGAACTATAAAACTTATGGAGAAAAATAGGGGGAAAGTTTCTTAACATTGGTCTTGGCAAGAATTTCCTGGATATGATACCAAAAGCGCAGGCAATAAAAGCAAAAGTAGACAAGTGGGACCACTTCAAGCTAAAAAGCTTCTGTGCAGCAAAGAAGACAATCAACAAAGTGAAAAGGCAAACTACAGAATGGGAGAGAATATCTGCAAACCATGTATCTGATAAGAGGTTAATACTTGAATTATATATGGAACTACAAGTCAATAGCAACCACCGCCCCCCGCCCCCAGGAATAGGATTTAAAAATGAGCAAGGACTAGAACAGACATTTCTCCAAAGACACAAATGGCCAACAGGTATGAAAAGGTGCTCTACATCACTAATTGTCAAGAAAATGCAAAACCACAAAGAGATATCACCTTACACCTGTTTGGCCATTATAAAAAAAAAATGTCAGAAAATAAAAAGGTAAGAACATGGAGAAATTGGAATCCTTGTGCACTATTGGTAAGAATGTAAAGTGGTCTAGCTGCTATGGAAAACAGTATGGAGGTTCCTCAAAAATTAAAACTAGAACCACTTTATGATCCAGCAGTACCTGATCATATATAAACTACTATATTCTGTATTTTTCACTCAAGTAAACTTCAGCCCTACTTACACAACATTGCAAAAGGAAAATTTAATCTCTGGTACACTGAAAATTATGATCACTAATCAGTCATTACAGGGTTGGAGAGAGATAAAAAGTTTCATAAGGATTGTAACTAAACAATGAATAAAATGAGCCAGCGCTATTCCAAGAAGCTGCTATTTGTTATCCCAGGAATATGATCAAAATGATGTTAAGAACATCATAATTATAGATTAAGAGTCCAAACTTAATGTGATTTCTAAAGTATATTTATAATCAGGAAACCATATGGTAAAGTAATTTTCACAAAGTAAAATTGTTTAGTCTTTTATCTCTTTTTTCAAGTGTACAGCACAAAACAATAATTGAATCAACCTACTAGGTTGATTCAGCTCTTCTTAAAATGCTCAAAATTGACTCTGCATCCCACACAAAATATAAAAAAGAAATATATATATAAAGAAATTAATATATATAAAGAAGAAATATAAAAAAGAAATAGCCCATTATTTCAATTCTATCTACATAAAATCTAATTTTCATAATTAAATAGAGGGGAAATCTAAAAACTTTAAAACTGAGATTATACTATCTTCCATACAAACAACTTGAAGTATTAAAAAAATGTCTTAAAAGAGATAGCAATACAGGGGCACCTGGCTGGTTCAGCTGGAAGAACATGCGACTCTTGATCTTGGGGTCCTGAGTTCAAGTCCCATGTTGGGTGTAGGGGTTACTTAAACAAATAAATCAACAACTTAAAAAAAAAAAAGTGCTAGCAATGTATATATTTTAAATTTCTCTTTAATTCTAATAAAAATATTTTGATTTCATGAAAAGGTACAGTAAAAAAGAATCTCACTAAATTCCATTCAAATCATCTTCAACCACATAATACTTCCTTGCTATCTATATAGTGCAAACATGCAATGTTGTTAATGAGATTACACTGAAATAAATATATTCTCCAGACGTTTCTGTATAACTGAAGCGAAATGGACTGTTTTTCATGAGACTCCTGCATTATCAAGAACATAAATATGTACTCCTGTCCAAAAACAAGACGAATATTTTATAGTGGGTAAGAAAATCATTCTTAGTCATATCACCTAAACCTAAAGCAACTAAGATTTAATTATTATTCAACCTTTCAGACTACAGAAAAAAAAAAAAAATCAGAGAAAACCCTAATTTCAACCTCAGAGGAATTCTTAGGATATATTTACAAAACTCTGCATAGGCCTAACGGTATTTTCGAATAGAGTATTCCATTACTTTAGAACTAAAATGAGGAAAGTAAGTTTCAGTTTCCATACGATTCTCACCTGTACAATGCATCATCAATCTCCACAGATTCTGACACGATGGGCAAATTTGTATTTGAACTGAAAAAATAAAACACAACTTATAAGGGCAAGTATGGTTATTCAATATTCACATTTTATAATCTAATATTCAATTATACACGGCAGTTACTAACGGGGATTTTACAAACCAGATATATATTTTATTTTTCATCCCTTTATTTCCATTTTAAAAATAGGTCAAAGTTAAATTCACTGACTGCCTACTCTGTATTATAAAATTACAGCCTACAGTTTTATTCTTAGTTGTTACAAGATGTTATTTTACATATATTCTGATGAATCTGTACTTAAGCAATTTTGTTGGAGTACCCCATACACCTTCTCTAATATACATACTCTCTCTAATCTCATTTAATCCACATATGGAATTTACCATATACTGATGATATCTAAACTTATTTCTCTATGTTTGATCTCTCTTCTGACATCCAGATTTTCCATATCCGCTAGAACAATCTCTCTCTTCTGATGTTTAATTGGTTTCATGAACATAACAAGCCCAAAACAGAATTCAATTCTCCCTGCTTATTCTATTCTTTGCCAGTCTTTACCAACTCACTGGTACCATTATTTACTCACTTGCTCAGGCCCAGAATCTAGAGATCTTTCTTAGTTTGTTCCCTCATTTTCTCAACTGTGTGCCAGTACAATCTCAGGCCAAACCATTATTATATTTCATCTGAACTATTTCAAAGACCTCCTAACTAGTTTCTCTGGTACTACTATATTGCCTTCCCCCTTCAGTTTACTCTCTATATTACAGTCTAAATTTTTTAGAATGCAGTCAGACATTATTCTTCAACTTAGAACTATCCTTCAGTAAATTTCCTTTACTTTTCGAATTTTAAACACCTAGGGCACCTGGCTGGCTCACATGGTTAAGTGCTTGTCTTCGGCTCAGGTCATAATCTCAGGGTCCTGGGATGGAGCCCCCGAGACCCCACACTGGGCTTCTCCCTCTCCCTCTGCCCCTCCCCCCTGCTCCTTCTTTCACTCAAATAAATAAATAAAATCTTTAAAAAAAAATTTAAAAAACTTACCATGCTAAAAGGGCTTAGGTGTTCTGTATCCCAACTACCTCTTCAATCACAGCTCCCACTACTTTCCCTATTACCATCTTCAGCCACACGAACCGACTTGCTGTTCCTCAAAAAGCCAAGCATGCTATCACTTCAGTTTTTACACTTGCTATTCCCTCTGCTTGGAAATGTTCCTCCTTGAGATCTCTGAATAGCTGACTCTTATCATTTAAGTCTCAATTAAAATATTGCCTCACAATATTACACAGACCACTTCTGATCAGCCTTTAAATTAAATGTCTCCCCTTTTCCTTCACCCCCTAACTCATTAACCTGCTGTATTTTCTTCAAATTATTTATCATTGTTTATTATCTGCCTTCCCCAAGAGAATATACAATCTGTTAAGGATTCACTAACGTGTTCCAAATACCTAAAACTGTACCTGGCATTAGTAATTTAAGAGCAAACAGTGTGTCACACACTGTTTTAAGTGCTTTAAATGCGCTAACTCCGCTAACCCTTACAACTTAATGAGACAGGCACTATTACCAACTGCACGAAACAGAGGAAAAAAACAGGCTCACAGAAGTTAATTTAAATAAGCTGCCCAAGGTTCCAGAGTAGGTAAATGGTAGAGCCAGAATCTGAACCTAAGCCGTCTAGCTCTTGATCACCATGCTCTACTGCCTACTGCCTCTCATAGTAAGCATAAAGAAGGCACTCAAAAAGTATCTGTTGAATGAATTTTAAAAATTAAAAAAAAAAGGGGGGGGCTGCCAGGTTGGTTCAGTTGGTAGAGCATGCGACTCTTGATTTCAGGGTTATGAATCTGAGCCCCATGATGGGTGTAGAGATTACTTAAGGAAATTAAAAAAAAAAAAAAAAAAAAAAAAAAAGGAAGCACACTAGCACGATAAGATATAGTGATTTACCACAGCTCAATTTTTTCACAGTATGGCATACAAAAGTGAAATGAAAATGAAAATGGGATAAACACTGGGAAACAGAAATGGTTTCCAGGCAGAGGGGGCACTTTGGCCTGAGACACAGTGACCGATAAGATTAATATCATCTTGGCAAAACTGAAACCTATTCCAGGTTCTGGGAAGCTCTAATTATCAATTATAGGATTCTAAAAATAATGTGAAAGCACGAAATTTAGGTTTTGGAATCCAATTTTCTAAGCCTGGTTTTGATATATAAGCCAAAAGATCTGTAAATAGAGTTAATCAAAATGTTATCAGCTTCTAGCTAAGTGATATATGGATAACTATTAGAAATATTTGATTGCAATTATGAAAGCAAACCAGGAGAGAGCTATGTTTAGATCACCTGTCTAATAAAAACACACACATACACAATATGCCCTGTTTTGGTATAATAATGAAATACAAAAAAAAAGCAAAATTTCCTATTACACAGTTTTCTTATCCCTAGCGGTCTTTCTTGCATGGAGGAAGATAGTCTAGTGGGCAAAGCTCTTAAGTAAACATGAGAACAGCTACGTTCTAACCAGCCTTGTCACTTAATGTCGACTGGCACTTACTTTTCGGAAAATCCTGCCTTACTGGAATGTTTCAAAAGTCATTTTTGTAATAAGGTCTGTATGGCAATCAAAAATCCTTTTAAACAGGGGGAGGTTTTGTTTGTATTATATAACATCCCCCAAGTAGATGTGGCACTGTTGGCCTCGGTAGGCAGTATCATGGTACTGAAAACATCCCTTCAGTATGAACCAGCGAAAAAGCTACAGGTTTATGGACAGTCTCACATTAGCTCAAAATCATATACCCATCACTTTTATCTTTGGAATCTTGTATTCTGGTGGTGGGCAGTATGCAACTAACCGCTTTATTAATTACACGAGATGACTGAAAAGGAACCACACGAACAACCCCCCCCCCCCGGTTTACAGGCGAGCAAAAGACATGAAAAACCTGAACGCCAACTGGGAAGTAAGAATGAATAAAACTCGTGGGTTTTTTCCTGGATTTTTTTTTTTTTATACTGTAGTCAACAGAGGCCTCAGGGTGTCCTGACTGCCTCTGATTCATCATTACCAAGTTCCCTCTGGTAATAGTTTTCAAAGGAGGATCTCGATGCAAGATCCCGCACAGTGGCGCTCTTAGCTTTCATTTAACCGAAAGAAGAAGGTAAGGTGTTTGGCAACAGTGCTGGGAAGCTCACGCCAAGCGACCGGGCCGAACTCCCGACGGAGCCCGCTCCACTCCGCTACACCCCGCGCCCTCGCCCCCCAAACACGTCCGCTGACTGAAAGGAAGGTAGACCCCAACTGGAACTGAGAAAGGGCGGAAAGGACCGAGAAGTGGCCTTTCTCCTCAGCGAAGCCGGGAGCCGCATAGGTCCGAGCCCAGGGCGCCACACCCACCCCGCGCGCTCCCCTCGCCTCTCCAGGGCTGGTTCTGCCCGGCTCCGCGACCTCGCGCGCGCTCCCTATCCGCCCGACCGGGAGCAGCAAGAAGTCGGCGTCCGGCTCCCGGCCGCCACCCCTCGCTGCTTCGCGCCCACACTCGTTCTCTCACCTGCCGGCCCCCCAGGAAGAGCAGGACGCCTCTTCCCCCTGAGGTGCGGCCACCTCCTCCGACGCCTCCATCGCCTCCAAGAGACGCCGCCGCCACTGGCTACGGGTAGGCACGGAAGGGGGCGGGACCGCGAGGTCAAGGGGCGGGTGGTGACATCACCGGAGGGGGCGGGGCTGGGGAGCGTGCAGCCGGCCAGAGCCTTCCCGTCAAGCCCAGGAGCGCCCTGGTTTCCGGTTTGGGTGTGGCCGCGGGGGACCCGGATGAGCCTCCGCGCAGGTGTGTGCAGTAAGTGGCCCGGCTGCGCCTGGTTTCCGGCGGATGTAAATGGACCGAAACACTGAAGTTACGCGGTGCCTCTGGACCGGTGGCCAAGCATAGAGGTTCCAGTGGCCAGCGAAGTGATGGGGTTGCGTAGGAATAAGAGGAAGCCCCTTCATTTAATAAATAAAAAATCGAAAGTTTGTAGTAGGTAGCTCCAGATTTTCAGGATTTCCGAGATTCCATTTTAAAACGTTATACATTTAACAAATAACTTTGGGCGTCTACTACGTGCCCGGCACTGTCACAGATTTAATAGATTCGTGATTTCTAAAGCTTTGAATGATATTGTCATCCAGTTTGCTTCCACTTTATAGGTGAGGGAAAAGAACCTCCAGACAGCCAAAGTAACATGGTCAAGGTCACAGACCAAGTCACTGTCAGATTAAGTAGTAGAACAACTGTCTAAGGACTTCTCATCTAAATTTTTCTATTGGTTCCCCTTTCCCCTTTCTTAGAAAACAAGAATTAGAAGTACTTAACATTAGAGTTTGTCTTTCATTCTAAACTGCACATTTGAAGAAAAGTCTGTAGGATTTCAAAAGCATATACTTTGACTTTATATCACCTCCTGTAACATACGGCATTTTTTAATTGGAATTTCTTCCTCTGTAGTGTGGAGAGAGGGTCCAGGCAAAACTGCATTATCCTTTGTGCCTCTTCATTTTCATTTCAAAATTGAACATTTCCAAGTACCTGGAAACTTCATGCTGCTCGCCTTTGGCATTATTCAGTTTTCTTAATCTAGTTCTGTACATTTTCTGCATCATCATTAAAAGGAACTTGGTCTATGTCCCATTCTTTCAAGATTCTACTCTAGTACTAAGCTAGTACTATGTTTATGGCAAATTGTTATATAGCAATAGAAAATGGATAACTTGAATTTCATCCACAACCCACATTTTATATTTTAACATCCCTGAAATTGGAATGTATTTTTTCCTTTTTCATCAATACAGAAAATAATGGTATTCATAAATTCAAGGTCATTTTAGGTTTGGTGAAATATAGTGTGAATTATTTCAAAAGTATAACATACCCTAATTTAACATTTTAATGTATTATTACATTTGCAAAATAGAAAAAAATTGGAATATCACTAGACCTTTGACAGTGAAACTTTTTTCCAAAAGAAAATGAAACAACGTATTTAGGATACTCAAGGAGAAAATGTGGGCTAAAGATTTTATGTGCAACAAAAGCAACTCTCATGCACAAAGTGTATAAACTATTATCAACACTTGATCAATATTTGATGAGACTATTGTTGTCATAAAGCCTTCCTGAAGAATTACTACAGAATGAGCATCAGACAAGCAAAATGACTAAAGGACCTAAGGATTGGCTCAGATTCTTTACAGGAAATCATAATCTGTTACATGCATTAGCTTTTGTGTTCCTTCTAGTTTATTCTTTTTTTTCTTTTATAATGTTAATACAATATTACTGACTATATTTGTTGTGCTGTACTATTCATCTTTGTGACTTATTTATTTTATAACTGTACATTTGTACCTCTTAATTCCCTTTACCTATTTTACCCATCCCACCTACCCCACTTCTAGTCTATTCTTTTTCTTTTTTTAAAGATTTATTTGTTTTAGAGAGAGAGAGAAAGCATGCAAGCGGGAGCAGGGGCAGAAGGAGAGAAGAGTGAGGGAACCTCAAGCCAACTCCACGCTGAGCTCGGAGCTGGTCTCGGGGCTCCGTTCCAGGAACCTGAGATCATGACCTGAGCCAAAATCAAGAGTCGCCTGCTCAACTGACTGAGCCACTCAGGCGCTCCCTAATTTATTCTTTTTTTTTTTTTAAGATTTTATTTATTTATTTGACAGAGATAGAGACAGCCAGCGAGAGAGNATTCCAGGAACCTGAGATCATGACCTGAGCCAAAATCAAGAGTCTCCTGCTCAACTGACTGAGCCACTCAGGCGCTCCCTAATTTATTCTTTTTTTTTTTTTTAAGATTTTATTTATTTATTTGACAGAGATAGAGACAGCCAGCGAGAGAGGGAACACAAGCAGGGGGAAGGGGAGAGGAAGAAGCAGGCTCATAGCAGAGGAGCCCGATGTGGGGCTCGATCCCATAACGCTGGGATCACGCCCTGAGCCGAAGGCAGACGCTCAACCGCTGTGCCACCCAGGCGCCCCCCCTAATTTATTCTTTATTACTAATTCTTCTGAGATCTATCACCTCATTTGTGAGTTTTTTCCCACCCTCATGGAGGTAATTGACAAAACTGTAAGATATTTTAAGTGTGCAATTTGATGATTTGATTAAAATATGCATTGTAAAAGGACTCCTGCCATCCAGAAGAGTTTTTCTAATTCTGAATCATGTTCTTTCCTATGTTGTATCTTTTTTGTTTAGCTAGTTCAAAAATAGTAACAAGTTTTGATCTATTGTTGTGGCACATCTTTCAGGTATGTTTTCATCATCTATAATGATGATGTTATGTTCCTTATTCTCTTTTTTAATAATAATTTTGTATAGTATTTGAACTTGAAACTTTTTTTTGTTGTCCGTTTTTATGTCAAATTATTACTCCCAAATTTTTAATAAGGGGCAGGCTTCCTCATCCAAGAAAGCCTAAGTCTATCAGTAAAAAAATGTATTTCAAGAAAGTCAAGTTTCTGGTTTATTGCCAGGAAGGAGTCCACATTCCGGAAGAACTATGGGGTGCCTCACCAAACAAAGGAAAAGATAGCTTTGTTATAGGAATTTGGGGGAGTGTGGAATTTAGGAGAAAATAAAATGTAGTGGCTCGTAGGCTCAAAAGAAAATGAGGCTGTTTGTAAAGGGGTCTCCATTCGTTCTGGACTCCAGCATGGACCCAGGCTGCTGTTTTCTTGGAAACTGCAGTTAAAATAGATGTGTGATGTGTCCACAAACCCCTTTTCCGAAGTTCTGCTCCTGGGTTGGAAGCAGAGACTGCTTCTCTGTGTTAAGTGACTTAGGTGACCTAGCCAAGAGTAGGATATTTTAATCTTAATGTATTGATTTCAAAGAGCAAGCTTTTTGACAATCTGTGACTTTAGAGAAAAGGATTCTTTGTGAGTAAAAAAAAGTAGCAGTTACCCAAAGTCAGGGTTTTTTGTGACACTTAACAGCATGTTTTTGGGAAAAATACTATCTTCTGTTAACTGTACAGCTGGCTTTATCTGTATCTATTATCTAAACCTGATGAATGCCAAGGCAGATTTTTACTTTCTTTTTTTTTTTAAAGATTTTTTAATTTTTTTATTCGACAGAGATAGAGACAGCCAGCGAGAGAGGGAACACAAGCAGGGGGAGTGGGAGAGGAAGAAGCAGGCTCACAGAGGAAGAGCCTGATGTGGGGCCCGATCCCACAACGCCGGGATCACGCCCTGAGCCGAAGGCAGACGCTTAACCGCTGTGCCACCCAGGCGCCCCAGATTTTTACTTTCTTAGTCCAGGTTTCTTTCCTTTCTAACAACTTTCAGTAAAACTTTTCTAACATCAAAGAGCTCTCTTTTCTGTTGCTTTTGTGAAATATTTTTAAAAATATGGTGGTTTGATTTTGTGATTTCCTGACTCTCTTCCCTTCTCAACTTTGATCCGTCAAAGACCCACTGTTTCTTTCCTAAACATATGTATATGTTTATATATACGAATGCGTAGTTGTATTCCAAAGGCATAGCACAATAATTTATTTTAAAATCTTTATTTTGGTGTAATTTTAGAAATTTCAATATTAGAAAAGTTGCAAAGGTAAGACAGAGAATTTTTGTATACACTTTACTCAGCTTCCCCTAATGATAACATCTTACATAACCATGGTACATTTGTCAAAACAAAGAAATTGATATTGGTACAATACTCTTAAATAACTACACACTTTATTTGTATTTCACCAGTTTTTCACTAATGTAATTTTTACCTGTTCTAGATCCAATCCAAAATACAACAATGCATTTAAAATCTTCCCATCTTGATCATTATATAGGTGTACATTGTTATGAATATCTTCCTGAAAACTTAAGTTGCCAATTGGATTTCTGTAAATCAAATAGTTCACATCATAAATTATAAAGATAACATCTATGTTGTGTTTTATAATTACAGAGTTTTTTAACATGTATTTTTTCACTTTATACTCCTGAGTTATTGAATATTAGCACAGGAAGGATACTTAACAATCATCTACATATACAGCCCCATTGTTTTACCAAGGATGACTTAAAATGGCTAAACGTCTCGAACAGATTCACACCATTGGAGGTGCAGAGCCAGGACCAGAACCCAATTTTATTCCTCATTGAGTATTTTCCTAGTATGTTATGCCCTGATCCCAACAATTGGAACACCTGTTTCATGATTACCAAAAAGAATAGGAAGTACTGAGTCCTGAGGCCAGACCTTTGTGAATATAGTTGGAAAGTAGCCAACCTCCTGAGTTTTGAGGCAGGCTTCTTTGCCCAAAGGTGTTGCAGTAGCATTTGAAGCTAACTATTTAGAAGAACCCAGAGAAATACCTTTGTGAAGGAAATAAATCTTTTCAAAATGTGAATATTCTCTTAAGTGTCCTATGAATTAGGATATGTGCAAATACATTTTTCTGGAATATTTTTAAAATATTGCCTACAGAGCAATAAATAGACAAATCATAGATTAAAAAATACACATAATTTTCCAAGACCCTTTTCTTATTTGACTTACTTATGCAACAGTGACTGGAGATAAAACGTAATAAATGATGCTCCTAATTTTAACCTTCTGCTAATATTGGTAGAAAACAGGTGACCTAAAAATCTGTAAGTGGGGCTTCACATCCTTGGGGCTTTCTAGGGAATGTCCTGTAAGTGCATCAGGTTCTGCCCCAATTGGAGGATAAACTCACCTTCATAAAAAAGCCCTTTTATAAAAGAGGATGTTCGGAGCCCTATTCCAAAGATCCCAATTCAGCTACAGTCACTGTTTACCACATACTCAGTTGCCTCCCAAAGTTACACCTTTTTTTTTTCTTGACTGAAACAATGTTCAGATGATCCTCCTTCTCATCTTTGGCTTATTTTCTCATCTTCAGTTTGATAGCCAGAACCTCTAGCCCAGGGGCCATCAAACTTCAACACATACCAGAATCACCTGGCTTGCCGGTTAAAGCACAGATTGTGGACCCCACCTAGCATTTCTGCTTCAGTGTGCCTGGGTTGAGCCTGAGAATTTGCATTTCTAACAAATTCCCTGATGATGTGTATGCTGTGGTGCTGCCAGACCTATGAGCACACTTTTCACTGCTCTAACCCACTTCCTCTAATGTATGCTTTGCACATGGGTGTATAGGTGTGCTCCCCCCCCCACCGTCTTTCACTTCCAAGGGATGGAAGACAGACAGACAAACAAGAATCCCTGGCCATGAGCCCATATAAATATTAGGTAGAAAAGAAGGAACACAAAATGAAACTGAGAAAGAACTGTGAGTGACACAGGAAGAAAACCAGGAGGGGATGGTTTCACAGAACTAAGAAGAGTGTCTCAACTGGGAAGTGAATAGGTGTAGGATTTCATCACTGTCCAGTTCCACTCAAGTATTGATGCTGGACTTTCTCCTCAAATTCTTAAAAAATTACCCTTCTTCCTTTTCAGGGGAGTTAAAAATGTACTAGACTAATGAAAAGTGGGATTTCCACGCAGAGTGGTTATTCACATGGGGGCTCAGCACTATTTTAGGACAATGACTATTTTCATGAATGATTGAGGGATGATGTGCAGATATCTGAAATTGGAAGGATATCACTAGATAATGACAAGGAAACAATAGGTCACCTCCATGAGGGCAATGTGCTTTACTCAGTGGAAGGAAGAAGGATGGCCTTCAGACGTCAATTTAGCTTCCATGAAGCTCCCTTGTGCTTGGCAATCTCCTGACCTACTTCCTTGTCATGTGGTATCTCCCAAGTCAAGTCTTCTCTTCCATCTCTCTCTACTCCAGTATTTTCCCAGGTATGATGAAGTCCTCCTCCACCTGAGCTCCTTACAGAGAGAATGGACAATTATTTGAATATTGATGAGCATTACAGTAAGTCAAGAATAGAGAAATCACCATTAGTTTTGATAGTAAGGTGATCTTTGGTGACCTTGACAAGAGTTTCAGTGGAATAGAAGAAACAGAATGCAGGTTAACATGTGTTGAAGATTAAAAGGGAATTAAGAGGAGTGATTGGGTGTGGACAACTCTTGAGAAGTGTTCTGTGAAGAATGGAAAAATGGATTGTGGATGGTGAAACTGAAATCAAATATATAGTTGAGGATTTTTTTAGCGGTGTGAGATGATAAAGTATTTTTATATGCCAATGGGGTTGATTTAGTAGAGGGGGAGATTGATGGTGTAGGAAAGAGATCTGAAAAAGTTATGTCCTTGAAAGTTGAGAGGGAATGGTATCTAGAACAAAGGGGAATGGATTGGCCTTTAAGTGGAGCAGGGAGCAGTCTTTCACTGTAATAGGAGGATACAAAGAACAGGATGTCCTTGAGGAAGATTTATAGATTTAGTAGTAAGAAGGTGAGAGAGCACTGCTCTGATGAATCTTTGCCAGTTTCTGCACTTGTATTTCTCTGAGATCTATTTCTATTGAATTTGAAAGTGCAGTTCTGATGGTGGTTGTATTTTGTCAAATAGCGGGTTGTGGGATTGTTATCTGCAGTAGACTTGGGAAGACTTTGTGGAGCTAGTTCTGGGAACTACATCTATTGGGGTAAGCAGTTGTTTGTAGAGGAACCAGCTGTTAGAAAAGATAGAAAGTGCAGCCTAGAAAGTAGAACACATGATAATTAGTAGTAGAACATAATAATTAGAAATATATAATCACAGGCAGCATTAAAAATTTTGGTACATAGCTTGGCATATAGTTTGCAGCTGGGATGTCTGAAATCAGGTAGCATGTCCTTTCCTAAAGGACAGTTAAAGCTGATTTAGGAACAGACTTCAGTCCCAAGTGTGATGGAGAGGAGGCATTAGAATTGCAGCTATGAGGAGGGATCTCATCCTAGCAAGTATAACTTTCTGGAGAGATCATGAAGATGGCAAACTCGGCAAGAAAATAAGATTGTATCCTTTTACTAGGACTAGTGTATAAATTTGGGAAGTGGAAATGATCTTAGAAATAACATGGGGGTGGGGGGCCTGGATGGCTTAGTTGGTTAAGTATCTCACTCCAGATCTCAGCTCAGGTGTTGATTTCGGGGTTGTGAGTTCAAGCCCTGTGTTGGGTTTCACACTGGGCATGGAGCCTACTTAAAAAGAAGGAAAGCAAGCAAGCAAACAAGCAGGGGTTTAGTTCTTTCCTATCAGAGGATTCATGTTTTCTGAGGCCTGAAGTTTTTACAATTTTGAGAGCTCTCTGTAATACATAATTGGGTATAAAAGAAAAAAATTTGTTAGAAGGAGAGGTGAAATCACAAATTACAAAAAGCTGACAAATACCATAAACATCAATCTACAAAAATAATAAAATAATTTTATCATTAATTCCTGGCCATAATCTAAAATACTTTTTTCCCTAAGGTATTTTTTTTTTTTAAGATTTTATTTATTTGACAGAGATAGAGACAGCCAGTGAGAGAGGGAACACAAGCAGGGGGAGTGGGAGAGGAAGAAGCAGGCTCATAGCGGAGGAGCCTGATGTGGGGCTCGATCCCACAACGCCGGGATCACGCCCTGAGCCGAAGGAAGACGCTTAACCGCTGTGCCACCCAGGCGCCCCTCCCTAAGGTATTTTGGATGCATACTCCCTGATTATGTTTTTATATAATGATGTTTTATAATATAACTTTTTATATATTGATAGTTTAAAAAGTTTTCTNAGGTATTTTGGATGCATACTACCTGATTATGTTTTTATATAATGATGTTTTATAATATAACTTTTTATATATTGATAGTTTAAAAAGTTTTCTTTCAATTTCACAATTCTTTATTAGTAATGACTTCTGATGCATTGAGATGCATAAAACAGACATACTTGATGTATTTAGTACTGCATATAGTTTTGTGTCCTACAAACACAGAAATTTAGATACATTGTACACTTTAAGTCAAAAAGGAAAAGGAAAAAGACTTTTTTAAGTCAAAAAGTCAAAAGAAAGAAATGTAGGGGAGTTTATATTTGTATATGCTGCATTGTTAAGTATATTTCTGAGCAGAGAATTTCCATTTTGACTAGGATTTGATAAGGACCAAATCTTTTCCTTTTAATTATACATGTGAAATAATTAGTTTTCTATTGTTGCATAATTAATTACCATAAACATAGAGACTTAAAGCAACACATATTTCTTATCTTACAGCTCTGTGGCTACACAGTCCTGGAGTGACACTGGGTCTTTTGCTCAGGGTCTCTTCAGGCTGTAATCAAGATGTTGGCCAGGCTGTGCACTTCTCTGGAGGACTGACTAAGGAGGAATCCACTTCCAAGTTTATTCAGGTTGGTTGGCAGAANCCGAGCAGGGAGCCCGATGTGGGGCTCGATCCCAGGACCCTGGGATCATGATCTGAGCGAAAGGCAGACGCCCAACCAACTGAGCCACCCAGATGCCCCAACACATATTTCTTATCTTACAGCTCTGTGGCTACACAGTCCTGGAGTGACACTGGGTCTTTTGCTCAGGGTCTCTTCAGGCTGTAATCAAGATGTTGGCCAGGCTGTGCACTTCTCTGGAGGACTGACTAAGGAGGAATCCACTTCCAAGTTTATTCAGGTTGGTTGGCAGAATTCATTTTCCTGCATTTGTATGACTGAGGGCCCAGTTCACAGGAGACTACCCATAAGTCCTAGAGGCTGCCCACAATTCTCTCCCATGTTTTCTCTGCAAAGATAGTTCACAGCATGGCTGTTTGCTTTCTCAAGAGTGGCAGGGATATTTGGTTCCAGTCAGCTAAGATGGGAGTCTTATATAACATAATATAATCATGGGAATGAATCATGGGAATCATGGGAACCCCATCACCTTTGCCTTATTGTAACCTAACCAAGGGAGTCACATCCCATGAGCTTTGCCATAAGTAAAGCATGGTTAGAAGCAAATCACAGGTTCCATCTGTCCTCAGAGTGGATTATACAAAGTTGTGATTTATTGGGAAATACTTTAGGGTGTTCATCCTAGGGACTGGAAAAATTTTCCATAGACCAGCTTCTGTACATTTTATACCTTGTTTTCCCTCTCTTACCCACATAGTTCTGGTGCCATAAGTCCAGACACATTTACATCATGGATATGACCTCTGACCTTACACTTTCCTGTCACTATGACAGATAAATCAGTATGATTGCTACCAATACGTTATCTAGTACCATATATGCCTAGAAGTTTACTGTGATGGTTAGCAGTGACCTCACTGTACATGAAAGTGACCAAGAACCACATAATATCCCTCTAGAATCAATGTTAATATATTCCTATTTCAACTCACCCTTAGCTGGATTGTAAAGATATCCATGGCCATGCCAATACTGCCTCATCTGAGGGAAGGAGGGAAACAGAGGGGAATAAAAAGGGATAGAAATAGTCTTAACCCATTGCAATTATAATATCTTATTTTTGTGAATTTTATCAAAACACATGACATCATGAAGACATCTTTCCCAGGGCCTTAGGAGGGAACAGTATAAATAAGGAACTTGAAGTTAAGTTTTATTAGCTTCATGGAAAATCTGCTTCAGATTGCCACAAATTTAATTACTAATTTATTTCACAGTCATTCTCTGGATCTGAAGTGATAGCCAGAATTTTAAAAACTTATGAAAATTTCTTACCTAGTGGAATAAATGATAAAAACAGACAAACACAAAACAGGGGCCAAGAGTTCCCAGGAAAGTGAATAATTGGGCAGAAGCTGCCCTCTGCATCCATTGAAGATTCCAACTACTGGGGTTTAAAATGTTTGGATTTAGATTGTGGAAAACAATAAAATCTGTTCTTTCCCCTTAGGGCTACAATCACTATGCAATTACTATGCTCTGATAACTGTATTTAGTCTGTATGCTTTGCATTAAATTGTGTGCTATTTAAACTTTGTGGTATGCATAGTTTCAATTTTATTTTGATAGTGGAAGTTACTGCTGCTTTCTGACCTCTAAAACATTCTCCTTCTGCCCTTAGGAGAAAGAAAGAGAGAGACAGGACAGAGAGAAAAAGAGAGGGAGGGGTAGGAGAGCAGGAGAGAGAATGAGAGAGAGAGAGAAAGTGGGGAGAGAGAGAGAGGGAGAGAATGAAGTACATTCTTTATTTTTGTTATCTGGTAGCTAAATATTCAGGGAAATGAGCCCTGCCTCCCTAAAATGAAATATACCCTTAAGGTGTTTAAGGTAGTTCCCCTCTCCTTTGCTATTGATTGGTTTAGAATTGGCCTTGTGTTCCAGTTCTAGCCAATTTAGAAGGAAGTGCTGAAAGTTCTGGGAGAGAGAGCCGTGCTTTCTTTGAGACTTAGAATGGCAACTAACTTCTAATTGCAAAAGGAAAGCCTAGTGGAAGCAGAGAAAATGACTCAAAGCTCTGAATTAACCATTCTGCATGTTTACCTATGAACGTCCTGTAACATGAGATGAAAACATGTCACTTCTAGTCTGACATTTCTTATTACAGCAGAAAGCATTCTAACGAACAGTGACACGTAAAATTCATACAAACACACATATAACATTTATTATTTTTTTCTCATTACGAAAGCAATATATGGTCATTCTGGAAATTTGGAATTATAGGAATTCACAAGAAAGAAGATTAAAAAAATCACTCAGAGATAATGATATCAATACTTTTTACATATATTCTTCTATTGTTCCTATACATGCATTTTATATATTATATAACTCTAAAAATTAGGCTAATAGTTTTAAACTTGATTTTTTAAACTTAATAACCCTAACTATTAAATTGAAGATTTCAATAAATTAATTTTAATTAGGGATTAAACGCGACCTTATTCTTTTATTTAGTTTCCTATGGACACAATTTATAGTAATTAGACAAGCTCAAAGAATTGGCTCAACATTTGAAACTAGGCTAAAGGTAGAATAGAAGAAATTCTAAACGTATTTTAACTGCCCATAAATATTATCTTTATGACTACAAAGTAAATTCTGAGACCACATCACTTTAAGGAAACTCCTAACTCATTTACACCGATATATACTCCTTGGAAAGGAATGTTTGTGATAACCATTCCTCTTCCAGTATTTTTCTTTTCTTTCTTACCTGTTATAGCTCTGTTTCTTAGGCTGAAATTAAGTTAGCGCAATCTTTGTTCAATTCATTGTCATTCATTTATGTCATTTGTTTACTAAATTGAAATGCAAGAGGAAACCCAAATTATAGTCAGTTTTATATGCTAAATAAAGGAGACAGCCAAGATAGAATCTTAATTATCTATATACTGGATTCACTCTACAGAGTATATCCTTTTTTTACAAGGAATCTTCATCTTATTATGATCGGGAATAGAGTAAACAACTGTAATATCAAATATTGAATATTCGATATTGAATGGTATATCTTTAATTTAAAGCCACATTTACCTTTTGAGATATAAATTTAAATTACATATCCATATTATAATTTATGGACCACAGTATTTATATAATATACTTATTTCTGAGAAGTTTTTCATTACATATTGAGCCTTAAGAAAATTTCTTTTTTTAAATTTTTTTATTATATTATGTTAGTCACCATACAGTACATCATTAGTTTTTGATGTAGTGTTCCATGATTCATTGTTTGCATATAACACCCAGTGGTACATGCAATACGTGCCCTCCTTAATACCCATCACCGGCCTATCCCAGTCCCCCACCCCCCTCCCCTCTGAAACCCTCAGTTTGTTTCCCAGAGTCCATAGTCTTTCATGGTTCGTTCCCCCTTCTGTTTATCCCCCCTTCATTCTTCCCTTCCTTCTCCTACTAATCTCTCTGCTATTTCTTATGTTCCATAAATGAGTGAAACCATATGATAATTGTCTTTCTCTGCTTGATTTATTTCACTTAGCATAATCTCCTCCAGTCCTGTCCATGTTGCTGCAAATGTTGGGTAATCATTCTTTCTGATGGCTGAGTAATATTCCATTGTATATATGGACCACATCTTCTTTATCCATTCGTCTGTTGAAGGCCAGAGCCTTAAGAAAATTTCTAAGTCTGAAATGGTGAGTAACCAAACTGAAACAATCCAGTTCAATATTAACATTATTATGCATGCATATAAACAAATACATTCATTTTTAAAAGATTTTTATTTATTTACTTGAGAGAGAGAGAGAGTGAGAGAGAGCACAGAGAAGGAGAAGCAGACTGCCCACTGAGCAGGGAGCCGGATGCAGAGCCCTGATCCCAGGACCCTGAGATCATGACCTGAGCCAAAGTCAGCTGCTTACCTGAGGCTGACTGAGCCACCCGGGTGCCCCTCCCCACCTTTTTAAAGATTTTTATTTATTTAAAATGAATACGTTCTGATACAATTTTATTATAATAAACTTTCTTATACAACAATCGGTGAGGGACTCAACCTTCTTTGTGACGTGAACTCCTTTGGCAATCTGGTTTGGCCTATAAACCCCTTTCAGGATAATGTTTTTAAATGCATAAAATAATACAAATAGAAATAAAAGAAAAGCAGTTGCACTGAAATATAGTCTTGTGCATGGACCATGGGTTATAAACCCCTGCACCAAATTATGAATAGCCCTTTAGTTAATGTATCAAAAAATGCCTGAGAACTTATCTAAATAAAACAGTTCCTTGATTATCTAAGAGCCAAACTGACATATATGTTCATTGAACACATATCTAATAAAGCCCTTAAATTATATCTTATATATGTGTGTTGTTTTACCTTTAAATCTGGAAGTAAGAATTGTTATCAACTTAGGAATCATAGTATATGATAAAGATTAAAGAAGACTGGTTTTATTGTGACTTATCGATAGCATTGTGTCATCTGATAGAACTATTAAATCTTGGTATCAATATACATGCCTTAAAAGTTAACTTTGAGCATTTTAGCACATTACAAATTTTGAGCCTTGCAATATAACAGTGGAGTTGGCACATGGATTGCTTAATTAAAGGTATGGGCTTAGTAAAAAAGAAAATATGAATGAAGAGAGTAGAAGGAAGGAGCTGAATGGTGACAAACAGGATCAGTGGAAGTGAAAAATTGGATAATAATGTAGGATGTGGAAACACACACACATGCAACTATGCTGAAGAGAATGTATGAGAAGAGAAAAATAAGGAAAGACTTCCATTAGTCTAATTACTAATTGACTTTCTACAGTTCCACATGCTCTGGAAAATTTGAAATTACATTTCATCTTCGAGTGGCACTACATATCTCATAGGACTATAATGGTATTTTACCTATTTTTTAAGAAGTTAAATGATGGCTGAATTTCTTTAAAGTCCTTTCTAAACTTTTCTTGTCATTTATATTATATTCTCATAGTTTTCATCCTCCCCCTTTCTCATGGAACAGGTAGAAACAGGCCTGAGTTAAAAGAGGTATTGTACCCACATATTTTGAAAACCATGCCACTTGATGTGACTATCAGTGGGTGTTAGTTACACATTTACAGTTTTTCTTTTCCTTTTTTAAATACTTTGTTTCTTTGACCTGTATATATTAAAACTGTAGTTTTCAATGTTCCTCTTATGTATCAAATATCTTTTCACTTGTGCTTTTGCTTGATTTCTTATTTGTTTTTCTCAGGGACTTTTGGATTATAGATTTAGTGAAATCAGAAAAAAATCTATCATATTAAAACAGAGGGCATATTATGTGTAAAGCATAATCAGTCTTTTCTTGATTGTATTTGAAAACGTTTTTACTACAGTTAATTACCACAAACTCCATTGACTATGGAGCCCAGAGGAATGTTCTTTTTTTTTTTTTAAATTTTATTTATTTATTTATTTGACAGAGACAGCCAGTGAGAGAGGGAACACAAGCAGGGGGAGTGAGAGAGGAAGAAGCAGGCTCCTAGCGGAGGAGCCTGATGTGGGGCTCATCCCAGAACGCTGGGATCACGCCCTGAGCCAAAGGCAGATGCTTAACCACTGTGTCACCCAGGCGCCCCTAGAAGAATGTTCTAATCCCTGTCCAAATACTAATCCCTCAACGCCTCTCCTTTTTATGAAGGCACTTCACGCTGTTCCATGCAAAGACAGGGATGAAGGAGAACTGCGGTGGAATGGATGGTGAGTTGGTTGCTGAATACTTCAAACTTCAGAATGCTTTTGTAATTAAAAAAAAAAAAATAGATTCATTGCATTTTTTTTTTTTTTAACCAGAGGAAGGAAGATTGATCTTATGGGCAGGGGAAATACTCTCTCTGTGCTTTAGATATTGTTGTAGCATAAGATATAATTGCTGCTAAGCCCCTTGGAGAAAAAACTCTCAAAGGTATGCCTAGCTTAAGGCTGTGTTGTGGTTTCTCAGCCTTACTTTTTGGAATCTCTTTGCCTTAGGGCCATGGCTGTTTTAAACATTTAAATATTAATAGACAAGGAGAAAGTGATAAGAAACCTATGTAATGTGTTATAGGAGTCCAGAAAGGGCAGACATTAATTCAGAAGTTTATGATTATGAGGGAATATTTTATTATTTTTCTTGAATTTTCTTTATCTTTGTGTTTGTATTTTTTCAATTTGCATTGGAGTGATTTTGAAAAGAAGATGTTAATATAAACTTAAACTCTGCCTTGTTTATATGTAAATGTGCTGTGACCTTTGTGTTTATTATTCCCATTTGATGAAATTCACTACCTTGCTCCTCTTTATATGACTTCCTACATGGTCTATCAATTACAAAGAGAAATATCCATAGATAAGGGGATCAAAGCATGGATTTAAAAAAGCAAAAAGAAAAAAGAAGTGATTTACTGGATCTGACACCCTGTTTAACATTTCAGGATCAAACCAGTACCAAATTCCTAGGACATAGTAGGGGGTCCAGCAGACAGTAAATGAAGTGGCAAATGCAACTGTCATCTTGAGGGTCCTCAGCCGAGCTCTTGGTATATTATTCTTGGATTGATTCAGTTGTAACTCTGTTAGATAGAGAAAAAAATAGGTGTTTAAAGGCCAGTTTTATTACAAAACCAAAGTGGACAAAAAGGAAGAGTCACTAATTCAAACTAATTAATGGAATAGGAACAAATTCCTGATATTTTTAATAATGAAAAATTTTTGAAAAGGATATTAATGTTCCGAGTTTTCCACTATGTATGTAATGAGTAGAGAAGATTAAAGATGGCAGTGCTCTTAAAAATGCATTTCCACCAAACTAATTTGGATTTGAAATGTGTAGGTACTCAAACTCTAAAAACACATATTTAAGAGAGTAGACTAAAGCTGAGCTGAATTGAATTATGTGTTTACACAGAACTATACTTACTATCCGAGTAACTCTGACAGTAAGGATGATAAGAATCACATGTGGACGAAAGTGTGTTGTCCAAAGTTATCTTTCTCAACCATGTGCTTCTCTCTATGATATTAAAAGCAATTTCCCTTTTCATATCAGCAAATCATTTAAAGTTCACGTGTATGTGTTGTGCGTGGTTGTATGTGTGGTGTGTGTATGGTGTATGTGTGGAGCTCGTGGCATCTGTGTGGTGTATGTGAGGTGTGTGCATGTGTTTGTTACATATGTGGTGTGTGTGGTGTATGTGGTGTGTGTGTGTGTGTGTGGAAATTCCTTGAGTTTAATGGAAATGCTGACTCAGGCTGCTTGCATGACGTTTAGCACATAGTTCTTAACTGCAGTTTTAAAGTACCCAAAATCTGTTTTTGTATTTCATAATCCAGAACTGCCATTTTAAAATAAAAAATACTCTTCACATGCTGTATTTTTTTCTGAGAGAACTAGATCATGCTTTGTAGAAGTAGCCATTTTGCAGCTTGTTACTCATTGATCACAAAAGAGTGGAAATATGGAGGAAAACATTCACATGTGTGATGTTTTAATTATAAAATTAATTTTTGACTAGAAATGTTAAAATCAGTAATTTATTGGGTACAGATTGGTTATAGATTTCTGTCATACAAACCTAGTTATCATTTACTCTGTACCTTGCCATGGGCCTTGTTCTTTGCACACATTATTTCATTTAATCCTCAATATCTGTAAACTTTAATGACACAAGTAATAAAGCAATCAATAGGAATGAACACATTTAAAAGAGCATCTTGGCTGACTCTGAAAAAATGTTGAACGTCCTGTAACATACCATCCTTCTACCTCTTTTGAGATATCATCCCATTTCTTTATTGGTTTACTGTTTTACTGTCTTCTAGACTGTAGACTCCATGAGAGAGGGATAGTTACTGGGCTGTTTTATTCACCATGGTATCCGCATCTATCACCACTTCCAGCAATATTGAGTAATTAATACATATTGGTTGAATAAAGAAATGATTAATTAACTAAATCTGTGTCAGTAACATTTAACTATGGCTCCTTGCCTCTGCTGTTTTGTTGCTCTGCTTCTGCCTAGCTCACATGTCTTCAGATTAATCGCTATTTGGGAATCCATCTTCTTACTCTCCATGAGCCCTTCTTAGATATCCCTTATAGAACTGAATTACCCTGGGATAAGATTTTGAGGGCAGGACAGACGTTTTTGCAGTGTACTTCTTAAGAAGTATCAAATACCATTTTGTGCTGGGACTGCCCAAGTATGTACTATAGAGCATTACCATAATTATTTCCTTGAGAAAATATCTGCTGAGAATGATCACGCTACAGTAATTAACATGATTTTCCTGTTAAGTTGTACCATGTATAACTTATGCACCGTGCCATTGGTAACATGTCTTTTGGAGGTTGTGCCAACATAGCCATGTTTAATTTGCAAATTCATAAATTTTAGTTTGCGAGACTGCACCAGGTTATGGAAGCAATAAGGCACAACCACAGCTGTGAAGATTCAGATGAAAGAGTCAATGACATATTCAACGATATTTTGCATACCAACACATGCACGTACCCATGTGCACTGTTATGTTGTGTGGAATAGGGGATTTGAGTGTGAAACGGAACAGCTTAACTTGAACGAGTCTCTTGACTACACTTAAGGAGGTGTGCTTTGCAATATTCTAGAAATCAGGTGTTTGGTATAGTGTTGTGGTGGGCCCAGCAGGAGCAATTTGCTAATGCTTATACTGGGTAAAATGAGGTAATTGTTCTTTTGTTTTAAATTTCATGGTACAAATTTGGAACATTGGGAGATACCAAATTACCTCATCTGTAAATTGGGGATAGTAAAAGTATAATAAAAGTATCACCTCACAGAGTTACTGTGAATATTAAATATGCAAACTGCTTAGAATAGTATCTGGCACCTAGTATGTGCCATGCTGCGTTGAATACTGCTGTTTAAAACCTGTTTACCCACAATTAAAACCGAATCTAAGGAATACATACCGTGGGGGTCCTGATGAAGGACTCGTGTCAGGGTGAAGATGATTTTTGCATTGCAGATTAATGTGATGAGAAGAGGGATGATGAAGAGGCAGCTGAAGGTGAAGAAGTTATAAAAGGCTTGATGCCACCATTGTGGAAAACTGCAGTGTGTTACACATTGAGAGAAACCTTCTGTCTGTCCAGAGCTATCTGCTAAGTGGAGCATCCTGAAGATATATAACTGTATGAGAAAAGAAAAAAAAATTGGAAAATGGCGTCACTTTCTTTCAAACAGTATTTGCATTTTTTCTTGAAAGCTTTCTTCTTCTGTGTTCTATAGGCCTTTGAACATGTTGGCCAAAGCAATGGCTTAGCTCCTTGATAGTATCCTTTTGGCTCTTCATCGAAAAGTTGTAAGTGGACTTAAAATATGTTTGGGTAATGTGAATGGGTCTATAGGATTTTGGATTTTTTGGAAATTATTTCAACCTAATAGAACAATCATCAACCAAAAATTTAAACACTTTGTATTTCAATTTCATATGCAATTATGCTGAGTAAAGTTTTTACAAGTGACTTTGTTTATTATTATATCTGCAGCACCCCAAACTGTGTCTAACAGTTAGAATGTGTCCCCAAAATACATATTTAAATTTTATTTTTGAAACAGAAAACCCCATTAAAATGGTCAAAAGACATGAATAGACCATTCACAAAAAAAGATATAGCAGTGCCCTTCAGCATATGAAAAGATGTTCAACCTCATTCGTGATAAAGAAAAAGCCAATTCAGGCTACACTAAAATGGCATTTTTCAGTCTCAAGATTGGTAAAAATGAAAAATAGCAACACACTCTCATGGCCAGGTTGTGGGGAAATAGATATGTGGGGAATGCAAATTGGCACAACCACTATGGATGATGTGGTTTTTGGAATATAGGTGAGGTTCAGTGGGGTGGAGTCCAGAGCCCCTGACCAAGAAAGAATCCTTGAGACACCGTTGGTGCAAAATGGTGGTTTATTAAAGCATGGGGACAGGACCCGTGGGCAGAAAGAGCTGCTACCCCTGGATGTGAGGGGTGGCTGATTATGTACTATGGGGTTGGGGGAGGTAAGGAAAGAGGGAGGTTTCAAAGGGATTTTCACATGTTAAAGAAGACTCACAGGATACTGGAGGCCTTGCCATTGTCAAGTTAAGGTTGTTTTTCCCTCTAGCAAGGCATTAACATGAAGATAGTTGGGAACTTCCTGGAGGAACATTATACTCTGCCTGCTTCAAAGATCTGTCAATGGGCTGTAGATTATAAGGACATTTAATTATATCTACATTCCCTTCTGGAAGCTAGATTATTGATAGAAATGCTTTGTTCTTGTACATTGCTAAGACATTTGTAAACTGAGGGAGACTCCGGTCTTGCAGGATTTTGGTCTCTATAAGTTAACTATTTGTTTTTCCTTTCCTTAGCTTTAGGGCAGCCAGGAGTGCATGAGGAATGTCACATATATCCCATCTGGGGGCGGGGGGGAGGGACAGTGTTAGTCTCTGCTCTGTCCTCAGCTTGCCTTCTGTTCCCTTATCACGGAGAAGAATTTGGCAATAAATAGCGTAACTACATCTGCGTTCCCCTTTGACCCAGCAATCTGACATTCAGGAATTTACTCTGAAGATACATTCCTACTTCCATTATATGAAAATACATAGGCACAAGGTTATTTATTGATGCATTGTTTGTAACTGGAAAGAATTGGAAATAATGTAAATACCAATTCATACAACAGTAGCTGGATAAAATCCAATGGACCACACAATGGAGTGCTCTATACCTGCAGAAAAAGAGTAAGGAAAATCTCTGTGTAGATTTTTGTACATGTGTGTGTGTGTGTGTCTCTGTGTGTGTGTGTGTGTGTGTGTGTGTTTATTCTCTAGTTCTGTCTGCTGGGAGCCTAGGAACAATGACATCCTAGTGGCAATACATCCACCACTCTTGTACCCAGATCTTGTTTTCTAAATACCATTTTCTACCAAAAGGAACCAGAGCTCATTGGAGAAGTGCGTGATTCCCAAGGCTGGCATAGGCAAACTACATGCACTTGGAACAGCTTGTGCCAAAAAGCCAGGAAGTACTAAAAGAATAGTGGAACATGTCAGAAGAGCTCTGCAGCCAGATTGAGAGAAAATTTGGGACAGTGTAAGCATTGAAAACAAAACCCCAAAACCAAAAAGCAAAGCCCTGATAAAAAGGAATGATTAACTGTTGAATAGGGTAAGAATCCATTTGTCCATGCTGACATACATTACAAAACAGTAACAACAAAGAAATGGGGGCGGGGGAAAAAAACTATTATTGTAGAAAGCCGACTAATAAATGTATAAGGAATAATGAAAGTAGTGATTACCAAATGGTAATAATAAATGATTCAGGCAAGAGTTGTCAATGTATGGTAAAAACATGGATGAAGTTTGAGGAAAGCAGGATATTTACATAATTTCTAAGTATCTACCTGCAAGATATTCATTATGAAGAGTAAAATTAACAACTTGACTATAGAGAAATAACCAAATAATTAAGTTAGCATAGCCAATAATGGGACCAACGGACAGCAGCTACTTCCTTATATAATGCATTGAGAAGTACTCACCATCACTTCTTTGGTATTTCTGTTTAAAGTGCATAATCTACATCTAACCATGAGAAAACATCAGTCAAACTCAAATAGAGGGGCATTCTACAAAATAAGTGGCCTGCACTCTTCAGAAATGTCAATGTCACGGTACACAGACTGAGGAATGGTTCCAATTTAAAGGAGGCTAATGAAATGTGGCAGCTGAATCCAATGCATAATCTTGGATTTTCTTTTGTTAAAAGGGACATTATTGGGATAATTGGTGAGATATGAATAAGTTATATAGATTAAATAATAGTTTTTTTCAGTGCTAATATCCTGATTTTGATACCTGTACTGTATGTGCCAGAAAAAACACACTGAAGTATTAAAAGGGACATCCTATCTGAATTTACTTTTAAACAATTCAGAAAAAAGTGTATATAAGAGACAAAGTAAATAAACAGATGCAGTAAAATGTTAATATTTGGGGAAGCCCAGGGAAAGGTATTCCAGAAATCTTTGTATGATTCTTGCAACCTTTCTTTAAGTGAAATTATGTTTTTTTGAATCACAAATTGTATCAACTATTAAGGAAATGTTGCAAGTAGTTTTCAAAAATAAGTTTTAATAGACATTTATTCATTCTTTCCCCATTTATCAAGCAAACTCTTATCCAGTCATTTTAAGCTTTTCCACTGAGAAACTTCATTTTACTATGATGCATTATTAAAATGAAAAGATAAGAGTACCCAAGCACTGTAAAACTAATAGAAAGTAAATGCAAACAAAAATGTTACAGGATTTAAAAAATCTTAAGCAAATGAAGGACAGTATTCATTTTTTAAAGTTTTTGATTGAATTAATAAATTTTAGTGTAATTTAATTAGTTCCACAGGCCCAGGATTTTTTTCTTTTTTGGGGTATTGAAATGGGAGTGGTGTGCCTTTAAAAAAAAAAACCCTATGTTTCCTTTCTTTGCTTGTAGAGTAGAAAAATTTAATAAACTATAAATATAATAAACTAAAATAAAATATAATAAACATAATATGAAATATAATGGTGTATCTTTTATTTGTAATTAAAATGTTGATTTTCAGTTTCAGATCTTTTATCAACGGCAAAAATAGTATTTTTAAATTAATCCACTAGAGGGCGCCCAATGATCATATAATCAAATTTAAAGTTCAGCCATTCAAACACCTATTCAGCTACTACTTTTTTTTTTTTTTTTTTTAAGATTTTATTTATTTGACAGAGATAGAGACAGCCAGTGAGAGAAGGAACACAAGCAGGGGGAGTGGGAGAGGAAGAAGCAGGCTCATAGCGGAGGAGCCCGATGTGGGGCTCGATCCCACAACGCCGGGATCACGCCCTGAGCCAAAGGCAGACGCTCAACCGCTGTGCCACCCAGGCGCCCCTATTCAGCTACTTCTACTTTACAATCCAGACCAACTTTTTCCACATCACAAAGTAACCATTTAAATTTTCTATACTTCTTTGCAACCTGACCTTATTTAAAGTTTAGTTTTGAATTTGGCCCAACAGGTATTGTGAATTGAAATCTTTGGAGGGGTTACTTCACATAGAACCTGAGAATCTAGTATTTCTTTAAAACCTTAGCTGCTTCTCTCCCCATCTTCGCAATCATACTTGGGTCCAGATGACCCAAGTTTAACTTTCCATTCTGCACTTCTCTGCCAAGTTTTCACTTTCATATTTCATACTCATAATAAATCATAATGATGAAACTTTCAATAAAATGACTGAAATAAAGTACTATGATTTGAGCTAATGGTTATCTTTGTTTAATAAATGCTTATTATTTATTTATTTTTTTGTTGTGAGAGAGAGAAATGTGCACGGGGGTGTGGGGGAGGGACAAAGGGAGAGGGAGAGAGAATCTCAAGCAGACTCCACACTGAGCACAGAGCCTTCACGGGCCTGGATCTCACGACCCTGAGATCATGACCTGAGCTGAAATCAAGAGTCTGATGCATAACCGACTGAGCCACCCAGGCACTCTGAATGCTTTTTGTTAAAGCAACTTCTTGGTCAAAAACTATACTAGATGCTCTCTGTCATAAAAGATGAACCAGATATATCCTGCTATCAGTTTAAAATTTGGTAAGGAAGCTATAGCATGTATGTGACACCTGTTGCACAAGGTAGACTGTTTTAAGTTCTAAAAGAGTGATACAGTAGAGTGTTATGGTAACTCAGAATCCTACCTGCCCATGAGTAAGCTGAACCTAGCTTATTTTGTGCTCCAAGGCCATCTTCATTGGAATGATTAATATAGGGATCCATTTTACATCCAGTGTTTTGTTTTTTGTCCTTGGATTATAATTCTTTAATTTCTTAGTTTCTCCTTTCTCATCCTTGGCCCCAGTTCTCTCAGTGTTTGCTTTATTCTACCATAAACAAGAGCCATCTCTTTTCCTTCTTTAGAGTCATTTGCAGATGCTTCTTAGAGTATTGTTTTTAACCCTCACCTTACCCCAGACCAATTATATTATCACCTCATCTTTTCCAGCGGTAATTATCTTTAGATGATGTGCTTCAGTTCCCTTGTCTATAAAATGGAGATATCAATAGTATTTACTGCTAGGAGCTTTCAAGACAATTACATGAGTTAATGCTTGCAAAGCGCTTAGAATAATGCCTGGCACACAGTACTGTATAAATTGTAACCATTATTATTATAGAAATTTCAAGGCACACAACTTATAAATGTGTGTTCATATATATTTATTTATATATTTATAAATGTTTACCATATATCTTTTCCTGATAGCTCTTAACCATCTATTCTCAACTTAAGACTCCTGCCTTTTCCTTCTCAAGTCTCCTAGAGGAAAAAATGAAATAGACAACATTGCATGGTGTGATATAGTGTAGTAGGTAAAAGCTCTGGGTATGGAGTTAACTGGATCTGCACTTACTAGACTGTACTCTTGGGCGTTTTATAGAACGTTCTTAACCTTGGTTTCTGTATGAATAAAATAAAGATAATAACTGTATACAATATATAGGGTTTTGGGAGCCTTACATGAAATAATGCATGCAAAAGGATTTAGCACAATTCCTGACACATATTTATGTCTTCCATAAACTAATATTTATCATCATCATTGTTATTTACTTATGTTTATTGTTGTTATTTATGTTATTAGTGTGCTATTCCTATGTCCTAGTATCCTTCTTGGCATATTGTACACGTGTGATGAGTATTGATTGGATTTAAGCTGCTTGTCAAGTTCAGGAGTGCATTTTGTCCAAACAAGTGCATTCTGTGTGTCCAGGCAAGCCTCTCTACGTCTTCAGACCACATATCTTTACACCAAAGACTAAAGGATGTCTCATATATCTTGCCTTCCAATCTGGGTTAGCAATAGAATTTAAATGCTGTCAGCATGTAATGCTCCATATTAACAGATAAACCAGTGGTATGAACTTCTGCAAATGCTTCTTGTGGTGGGAGATGACTGCCGTTGGAAACCATGTGAGTTTTGATTAGATATGAGCACACCTAATTCAGGGCATGTTTTCTCCTCATCATGTACTTAATCAGCCCAACCACACAGAGTCTGAAGGCAGATTTTCTTTCAGGTCATGTTTGTTCCTTCCCTTCCCGTCCTTTTTTTTTTCTTCCTCTTTCTTTCCTTCTTTCTCTGTCACCCTTCCTTCTTTCCTTTCTTCCAACCTTATTTTACTGTTACAAATGATACCTTCAAGACTGGAATTATTATGCTTTGGCATATATAGCTTTCAGAATGAGGAGGATAGCCTGGTAACTAGGAGGTAGTTTGGCGAAACTGACTTATCAGTCAGAATGAATGCTCTAATTTTGAGAAATTGGAAATAATCAATCTTCATGTGAGCAATTCTCTTTCCTGTTTCTTGAGGAATCATTTAATATTCATACTCATATTTCCCTATTATTTTCCCTCCTGACTTCAAAAACTCTATTATGAACAAAGAAATGAAAACAGGAGGAGAGGAATGAATGAACATTAACGGAGTGTCTAAGTATAAAGTCTTGTACTAGGTGATCTTATGTGTCTTATTCTTTACCATTTATTCTTCACCACTACTCTTTTAAATTTAGTGAAGTAATTTACTCAGAGCCACAGAGATGGTAAGAGACAGCATTGGGACTTAAAACCAACTCTGTTTAAATCCAATTCTCATGCCATTTCTACTATTCTATTGTCTTCCAAGCTTTGCTGCAGGGAGATCTAAGGTCTTCAGAGACCGTGAGCAGGGCTAGTGATGCTCGAGCAGAAGACTGGCTTCCCTTATCCCTCTTCAGCAAGAACAGCTCCACTTAACATGTTTCATGTATTTATTGGGGCTCCAGATAGAATTTTGCTTTTTAAAAAATTCTGTTACTAGGAAAAAGTTTGAAAGTTCAGCTATGCTATGCTGAAATATCTGGAAATATATCCTCAATCCATCATGGAATTACTCAAATAATAGACGATCAATTTATGCACCGGAGGATGGTGATAAAAGTTATCCTTTCAGTGTGAACTCGCCGCGGGAAGATACAGCTTTGTCAGTGGGCTTATCCGTACAGCGTGGTGAAGCATGAGGTGGACTTGTGATTTGCCACAGTCTAGAAATAAAAAGTCCTTTCGGTTTCTCGTCTTTCCCATTAAATATGTGTAACATTAGTCATGGGATTAAAACCTCTTTTATTCAGAGAGATAGCAAGAGCTCTAATAAGAAGAAAACCTGGACTTAATAAAAAGACATGAGTCCAACAGCCCAAGTGACATTAGGGAAGTCAGTGAAGCCCTTCAGACCAATCGGTTTTTGAAATGCAGATTTTTAAAAAGATTTTATTTATTTGTCAGAGAGAGAGAGAGTGCGCACAAGTAGGGGGAGTGGCAGGCAGAGGGAGAAGCAGGCTCCCTGCTGAGCAAGGAGTCTAATGGCTGTGGGCCTAGATCCCAGGACCCTGGGATCATGACCTGATCCAACCAATGACGCTTAACCAGCTGAACCACCCAGGCGTCCCTGAGAGGCAGATTCTACCCATTGGTTACTCGCAATCAACATTAAAAATGAAATGAAACAGAGTTGAATATTTTATGAAATATTTTCTCAGTTGTAGGTGTGAGAGACAGATGAAGTCTCTATGTGGTATGTATTTCTTACTTTGGGTTGCTGCCAGAAAGGTTTGCATGCCATTGCTCTCAAACATTCTCTTTGTACTTTCTCTGATAAGTTATTAGTATTTTGTTTCCTCAACAGGAATATTATGCACTTTCTATACACAAAGAAGGTAGGTAAGGAAGAGTACTGGTGACGTTAATCATCTTGTTTCTTTCTAAGACACCAGAATACGCATAGCATGATATTGCTTTATGTACAATCTGTAGTTAAGACAATAAACACATGAAAATATAGAATCTGTTGTAAGGTAATATAATTCAGAATAATACTGCATTGATTCAGAAGCTAGCACATTTTGCACTATTTAATGGCCATTATTTTTTTGTCTCCCGCATTTTTTTTTTCTTGAAATGCCCCTCCCTGCTCTGAGGGGCTATTGGTCAAGGGATCAAGTCGTCCTCCCACCTCCACCAGGAGGGATACCCTGATCCAAGCTGGGTCCATCATATGCATTTTCAGACTTTTTTTGTTGTTGTTATTTACTGGAGCCAGAGGGCAGGAGGGCTGTATATTTGTGGAACTGTTAGTTTGACACTAAAGACCTAATCCTAGAGCCGGTGAGCAGGTCTTTACCACCTCAGCAGGTAGCCTCTGGCCATGAATGAAGACAGAGGAGGGAAAAGTTAAGACGTGGCTAAAGATCACGATACTATTTGAGCCCCCAGAGCTAGCTTTAGCTCTGCCACTTGTAGATCCCTAGATTTTTAGTTAAATGAGTCGAAAATATTTTTTCACTTAAGCTACTGTTAATTGGGTTTCTTTCACTTGTGACCAACGAATCCTGACCAATATCCATATAGTTTTTTGTAAATACTTAATTTCTAAAAAATTAAAAAGTAGGAATACTAATTCTTATAAATGTATAGCTTGAGATATGTCAAAATATTTAAAAAAATCCATCAGATAACAAAGCTACTGTATTAATTCATCTATATAGTCTATGACAAATATTACATTTTAGAATTCTATGCTAGGTAGATCCTTAGTTATAACCGTATCATACAACAGAGCATAATTGTTTAAAGTGTGGGTTCTGGAATCCAGTCGTTTGATTTTGAATCCCAGCTCAGCCAATTATAAACTCTGGGCTTCACTTCTTTCTATCTCAGTTCCCTTAGCTACAAAATGAAGATTCCAAGGGAGCCATCCTCACAAGGTTGTTGTGAGGGTTCAGTTTAATAATGCATGTCCAGTGTGCCTGGAACACATGCGAGTGGTCTATAAATGTTAGCTACTATTCGTAGTGTAGTTATTTTTGGGGCCCATGAGCAAAATTTATATCATAATGAAAGCTATTAGTGGTAGCTGTACGAATGTCAGTGATGAGAAGGAGAAGAGCTGGACCACAGTCTGGGAAAGTACCACCATGAGATAATATTCATGATAAAAGCCAACTGATCTGTTTATGTGGCAAGTTGGAATGAGCCCTAACAGCACATTGATAGACCTCTGTGCCCTCAGCTAGAATGTTTGTGTATGGACGAAAGGAAAGTGAAGGGAGAGCAAAATTCCCATATTATTTATTCTGGTTGGTGACTGATATTGTTGAGGAATTTTAAGAGATTGGAGATATGTAATCCAGTGTTATCTGCATAGCATGTTCAAGCCTACGTAGTGAAACACAGTCCGTGTGTCTGAGGATAATTTTACTATTACGTGTGTATTCATGAGAAACATCTTCTGGCCTTACTCACATATGAAAGAGAAATAGGAACAGATCAACAAGCATTGGGATCTATTCAATTTATCCCATGGGATTATCATGCTTTTTTGGGTCAACAAAGTGAGGAAGCAATACAAAGAGAAGAGATTAGCATTGGCACAAAGACTGGAAGGAAGACAAGTAGATGGATTTTCTTTGGAAATTTTTATAGGCACTATACAGTAATTCACTAGGCTACAACCTACCAATATATGGAGCTTGTGGCAGCTGTGTGATTCAGCAGGAGATTATTTATACACTCAAAAGGGAGTTTATTGTTAACACCTATTCTATGATTTCCTAAGGGACCTGGATCTACAAATCAGTAGAGAAGACTTCCTTAGTAAACTGTAATCCATATTTGTTCATATAATTACCTTCAGTCTGGAGAGGGGTAAAGGGGAAATTATATATCCTGGTTCATTGCTGTCACTAACGCCTTTCCAAATCTAATATACAAAATTTTTCATAGTTCTCAAATTGTGTATCTTTATTTGCAACATTAAATGCACATAAAGAAAGGTATTCTAAGTTAAATGTGGTTTGGGAATTACAAACACATTTAACAAGGGTATAATTTTCAAACTTTAATCCATGAAGATCTTCTGCACTAGAGACCAGTTTTGGACAAGATCCAGTCTCGATAGTATGTTACTCGAGTGTAGACACCAGGCTTGTTTGGGAGAGCACATTCATCTCCCCAGCTTACAATGCCAGCAAGGAACCAAGTGCCTTTATAATCTGCACCAACCAGAGGTCCGCCGGAGTCACCCTACAGAGAAAAAGGGTACATACAATTACTATACTTTAAAGATGAATACTACTTATTTTTCTCTTCTGTAATAAAGACAAGGAGATGCAGAAAAGGGAAAAAACCCTAGATATTTCAATATTGAATGGAGTCATACAGTATTTGTTCTTTTGTGGCTGACTTATTTCACTTAACACAGTGTCCTTCAAGTTTTGTCCATGTTGAAGCATGTGTCAGCATTTCCTTCCTTCTTAACGCTTAATGATACTCAGTTTTATGTATATACATTTTGTTTATCCACTCATCCATCAATGGACACTTGGGTTGCTTTCATCTTCTGGCTATCGTGAGTAATACTCCTATGGATTAAATGTACAAATATCTATTTGTGGCCCTGCTTTCAATTCTTTTGAGTATATACCCAGAAATGGAATTGCTGGATCATATCATAATCTATTTTTAATTTTTTAAAGAGCCACCACGCTGTTTTCCATAGGGGCTGCACCATATTAAATTCCACCAACAGTACACAAAGAGTATTTTATAATTTTTAAAAATCTAATCTCTTAGTTTCAAATTCATAGAATAAGTGGAGAATAATAGATACCATCTCTCCATTTCTTGTCCTTGTCTCTTTTGAATTCCTAGCTCACCTGGATCAGCCTGTATCTGTATTTACACTCATTGTCAGATAAATGGAAGTATTTAGTTCTTTCCAAGGCTAATCCCTCCACCTGTTCTCTGGATCAAGGACACTGTTCTATCAATAATCTTCTCTTGTCTGTTTTTCCTAATATGTCTTCATTTCCCGCACTGCCTTTCCCCACCAGGCATATACATATTTTTTTCAGTTTTGCCCTTCCAAAAAAATGACAGCCTTTCTGGATCTTAAGACCTCTTTATTGCCCTAATTATGTTCCTTTCATAGCTAAGTGGCTTGAAGTAGTAGTTTATATTGAAATTTTCATTTTCTTGTCTTATTTTCAACTTTCTTCTAAATGGTTTTTCTTTCCACCAACAAACCTTTTAAATTTTACCAATAAATGATTGTTAAAATTGATACACTCGTTCCAACATCTATCTTACTCTTTGGCATGTGTCACACTATTGACTATTCCCTTTTTCTGATCCCTGCAATCCCATGACACCAATTTCTTATTGTTTTTTTTGTTTTTCTGATCTTTATTATCTCTTACTGTTGGCCCCTTAAAAGCATTTATACCAGAGTTCTATTACTTTGGTGCTTCTTATTTTATATGCTTTATCCGAGTAATTGTATCAGCGCTCATGAATTTAGCTACCATCCAGGTGATGATAACTTTCAGATATATGTCTACAGCCAGAACTCTTTCCTGAGCCCAGGGTTTTTATTTCTAATGCACACTGAACATATATGCCTGGATATTACACAGGCACTTCAAATTTAGCACACTCCAAACTTCATCCTCCACAAACTTCCTTATCTCCTGTACATCTTCTCTCCAATTGCTCGGGAAGAAATATGGAATTTAGTATGTATTCCTTCTTTTCCCTCTTCCTCACTTCTAAACAGTCCCAAAGTCTTGTCTACCTAATTGTCTTGTCTCTTCATTTCCACCGTATCTTAGTTGAAGCCCTCATTACTTTTTTCAGGCAAAATATTTTATTAGGTCTCAATATCTCTAGCTTACATGCTTCCGGTCCATCTTCTACTCTGCATGTATTGGATTTGACAATTAGATCATCGTTAGTAATCTTGGCTAGAATACTTTCACTGGTCTGGTAGGGAAAAAGTCTGCAAGCAGTGGGTTGGAGAGTGAATAAGTTGAGAATATGGAGCAATGATGATAAACTATTCTGTAGAGATTTGACCAAGAAGGGAAAAAGAAAGACAGAGAAGGATGTATTAAGGGAGAGAACTAATAATATTTGCAGAATATGTGAAAGAGTCCATTGGGGGTGGGACAGTTTGGGAAATATGGAAGAAAGTTTAAATTAATGTAATTTAAATACTTGTGTAGATAGAGTGGATGAAGAATATAAACAAAAGATTAGATTTGAAGAGTAGAAGAAATTTGTTTGTCCTGAGTCTGGAAGGTGAGGGTACGTACAAATATAAATTTATCACGTAGAAAAGAAAGTGAAGGACTTCTCATGAGTTCTTTCATTCTTTTTTCTAGTTGGTATGAGGAAATGTCATATGTTAAGGAATATAAGGGCATATATGGACACATTCAAACAATGCAATGAAGGGCTGACATAGACTATAAAGGATGCATTAAATAATTCTATAGTGTGTTAAGGACCCGGCTGTGATTACATGACACCAGCTTACAAGGCTGCAAGATTTCTTCTAATTGTCCTCAGGAGCTTCATATAGGAGCCAATAAAATAGTCTTATTGCTCTGTGGTTGGAGATTATTAGCATGGGTGTGGGGAAGTAGATGGTGAAGTCACTGAGGGTGCTGTCGGTGGAGTGGTTGAAAGAATAAAACCTCTAGGCTGCATAAGGTTAGAAGAGAGTCATAGTACTGATGGGTGATTGGACTGAGAGAAAATCGAGAGAAACTGGGATTTAAGCTTGTCATAACTTTGAAGAATAGGGTTAGTGGGACAGTTGGCAAGATGGGAATCTGCAATTAGAGATGATAATTACGTATTGCAAGTATTTATTTGTATATCTTCTTGTTCCTAGAGTGCAGGAATAATGCTTTATTCACTTTTAACTCCTCTGCACCTAGCACAAGCTCTCGCACATAGAAATCCATAAAAACGAATGAATAAAATGAAGGGTCTTTCTGGATTTACCACTGATTCTGCCTGCCTAGATAACTGCAGCAGTACTTTTGTTAACTCGGAGACTATTGCTTATAAATAGCATCAGAGGTGTTTGAAGCATATTAAGCATAAGGAAAGGCAGCTTAGTGAGCCTTCGGAGCCTTCGGCTGTGTAGCCTAATGTCCTCTGTTTAAGTCCAAGTTCTACCACTTAATACCTGTGTGAGTTTAAATAATTTACTTGATCTCTTTCTCTCAGTCTCTTCATCTGAGAAATAGAGCTTATAATAGTACAAACGTACACCACAGGATTATCATAACTTGAATAAATTAATATTTATAAAGAGCTTAAAACAGTGCCTACCACATGGAGATGCTATATAAACATTGTGAAATAAACAAAATATTTAGGGTATTGAAACTACCCTAAATTAAGAAAGCTCCAGGATCATTAGGTTTGGTGTTGGATCCAGTGGAGTGCTTCTCAGTGAAAGACAGCCAATCTGACTAAAGTTGCCGATATTCCATTCATCCCTTTATTGCTTATTCCAAATTTAGTCTCTTCCCCACTCCTACTGACAGCTTCTTATAATAGTAAGAGTAGTTTAGCACTTTGGTATTTTAATTAAATAGGTATCTTGTTAAATATTAAAAATTTCTTCCTTTGAAAAAATTGAACAAGTAAATTGGAATTACAAACCACAAGAAAAAAATCTTGAAAATGGAGTAGGCAGATTTACCTGGCAGGCATCCACACTTCCCTCCAGGAACCCGGCACACAGCATTCCAGGTGTGATCACACCACCATATACCTCTTCACTGTTGCAGGTTTTATTGTCTATAATCTTCACTAATCCTTTTTGGAGTATATTGGGACTTGTTCCTAAAGGAAGAAAATTATATAATTTTTGCTAAGTTAATATTTATATCTCTAGCTAGGTTTATTAGTACCTAACACGATGTACAATTTCCAAATCAATGTAAAACATACATTTTAATTAGGCTTTTGTCTCCTTTCTTAGTAACAAAGTAGATTACATGTATGCCTTAGAAAACAAAATGAGGGGCGCCTGGGTGGCACTGCGGTTAAGCTTCTGCCTTCAGCTCAGGGCGTGATCCCGGCGTTATGGGATCGAGCCCCACATCAGGCTCTTCCACTATGAGCCTGCTTCTTCCTCTCCCACTCCCCCTGCTTGTGTTCCCTCTCTCACTGGCTGTCTCTATCTCTGTCAAATAAATAAATAAAACCTTTAAAAAAAAAAAAGAAAACAAAATGAAAAATTCATTTTTCAGAAACATACATTTTAAAATCATTTTAAGATTTTCTGCTGTTACTGTAATTCTGAATCTTAGAATTAATTTTAGATTAATTTTTTTCTACTTTCAGATGCATTTGTGAACATAAATAGCGACTAAATCTCTACATTATTAAGGTCCTAGGGATGAATTGCCTTGTCACATAGGGCTATTCATTTCTTCCCATCAAAAATGACCAATCCTCTGCAGTCTTGTTTGTTTGCTCTGGTACTAACCTGCATAAAACAAATATTTATTATATTTTGTGGTTATCATCTTTTTTTTCTAAAAATGTAAGCTTTATGAGGGCAGGAATATTTAACTATTTTATTCATTAATATATCCAAACCATTCAGACCTGTATTTGGAATAAAAGTGGTAATCAAGATAAATATTTATTGAATGAATGAATGAATGAAGAAAATGGAGGAAAATAAATTACTTCTTCAAATAATGCATTTCTATAAAAACTGCCATTGTTAAGGGAAATTATGGTAAAATCTCTATGAAAATGTAGTTTCTGCATGAATGTGGTTGAGGATAGTTTTCAATTCATTGCACATTATCCTCTTTAAAAGGATCTAGAGAAAGTATTTCTCAGGTTTAGTTATGATTTGGAGTACTTTTTTTTTTAGCTCCTAAAACTGAAACTTAAAAACCATGTAATGGAGGAAGTTTAGGAACTCACCATCTGACTTTAATGTTCCCCATCCAGTGACCACCACATCTGAATTGGGTGGGAATGTGTAAGTAGCTTCTGGAAGACATGCTTTTCGGATGTTGCTTGTGTATAATACTGGCGAGGACAGGTGCACAACAGCAATGTCATTATCGTGTGCAGGGTAATGGTAGTTTTCATTAATTATAATATCCTTGATACTTCGCTGTGTTTGTGGGTCACTTAAAAGAGGCCCAAAACTAACGTTCCATTGTTTGGGATCTCTGGCCCTAAAGAAAATAGATTTATTTATTAAAAGTCCTGTATTTCAGAGTTGTAGGAATTAATATCTTATATGTTTAAAAACTAGCTATGTATTTTTTTTTAAAAGATTTTATTTATTTATTTGACAGAGACAGCCAGCGAGAGAGGGAACACAAGCAGGGGGAGTGGGAGAGGAAGAAGCAGGCTCCCAGCGGAGGAACCTGATGTGGGACTCGATCCCAGAACACTGGGATCACGCCCTGAGCCAAAGGCAGACGCTTAACGACTGCGCCACCCGCGCCCCAACTAGCTATGTATTGAATACCCATAGTGCATTTAACATACAAAAGTAAAGCTATTGGTATAAGAAAAAATAAAAACAATAACACAAGTAGACTTTGTGGGTTTTTTTGTTAATTTTATTTATTTATTTGTCAGAGAGAGAGAGAGAGCACAAGCAAGGGGAGTAGCAGGCAGAGGGACAAGCAGGCTCCCTGTGGAGCAGGAGCCCCATGCGGGACTCGATCCGAGGACCCCAGGACCATAACCCGAACTCAAGGCAGACGCCCAACTGACTGAGCCACCCAGGCGTTCCCACAAGTAGACTTTGAATAATTCAATATGGTGTATTTCATTTTTTTATTTTTAGTTTTTCAATAAACTGTATTTAAAAGATAAGCTGTGGGAACTCATTTTATCTGTCCAGAAAGACTCAAGAGTACTTGGATAAATATGATAAAGACAAGATAGTAAGATTCAATAAAAAGTGGGCAAGATTATGGGACAAAGTAAATTTATGGAAATTAAGGAAATCCTAAGGAACTTAGGGAAAGCCTAAGTCATCTTTTATAATCATTAAAAAGTATAAACAGGAAGCTATTTCTGACTTTTACTATTATTTGTTAACAAGGGTTTGTATACTAAGCACTGAAAGATAGTGCCCTTAGAACACTTCAAAGTCTCAGGTTTAAGAGGGATTTTTATTTAAAAATAAAATGAATAAGTGCTACATAAACCCAATAGAAATTAGTAAAACGAAACCTCAACAAAAGGGTAAAAACAAAGCAAACTCTTGATGCAATGATATATCCTTTGAAGAAATAATAATTTCAAATAGAGCTATGATATATATGGGAGGATGCAGGATGAGTTCAAATACTTATGATTAAATAAATAAGACCAGATGAAATAATGATGATAAAGAGAAGACCAGCGCTCAGTTTGGGATTTGTAGTTTCTTTATAAAATTGAATTCAGTCTAGCTTAGTGATTCTCAACTGTGGGCTATTTTGCCCTCTAGGAGACATTTGGTGTTAACTGGAGACATTTTTGGTTTCAGTTCCGGGCGGATCCTACTGGCATTTGGTGGGTAGGGCCCAGGGAGGCTGCTAAGTATCTTATAATGCACGGGACAGACACCCCAAAACTAAGAATCATTTGGACCAAATATAATAGTGCCATTGTTGACAGATCCTATTCTAGCCTGACTATATCTTCTTTTTTTAAAAACTGATTCATTGAGTAATTTTGAGAGTATACTTCACAATATCGAACATTTGGAGGCATAGTTGTATGGTCATATTCTTGAAAGATATGTATCAGACTTTTGGTGCATGAGTGGCTTTGAGGCTCTTTGTGGTCCAGAGCTTACTTTATGAAGCAGTGAGCAGCAGTGACAAGCCAGCTGTTACTAATCAGTGTGGCTCCACATCGATGGACACTGTTCTGTTGAAGGCTAGCTTGCCAAGGCCATTCCCCTTCCTCGGCATCCATGCCCCCTGCTATCTTGTTGCCAGAAGGAGTTATTGTTCGTTGTCCACAACCTGCTCAAAATAGAGTTCATTAGCATATAATGATATTGATATTGCTTATGCATACATTGCTATAGTAAACAAACTCTCGTAATAAGATTAACTGAGGAAAAGCCCACAGTCTTCGAGAAGTTAGGACTAACTGTGGACATGAGATTTCCTGAAAATTTATTCAAAATAGATTGACATCTTCCTCCCCTATCCTCATCAGTCATATGTACTCTCTAAGTATCTATGGCCTTGCTCTGATCTGTTATAAGAAGCAAGTGAAATGAAATGTTTGAATTTGGAAGATAATAATTGGTAACCAGTTGTTAAGTTGTTTATGGAAATGTGTCCCTTTTAATTGTGTGAGCAGTTGTTTAAAGCAGTGATTGCTCTGAAACATTCATAAGAAAGAGTGAATGGCTGTGAAGGTCAATAGGATATTGACAAGAGACAGAGTAGACAGAAATGTGTTCACATTCGAGTTACAACCCACAATATCTGGCTAAAAGGGATAACACATGAAGAGAGCCAACCCTTTCCCAAAGTGATATGCTTCCCTGCATCAAGACTGTGCTGTCATGTCAATTTAGATTCAGAGAAACTGCTAGACTCTTTTAAGTCTTTAAAGCAAATCTGCAGTAAAAGCACAACTTCACTATAATTCTATCTCTCTCTGAGTCTCTTGACTATGTCATCTAACTCTAATTAAAGCACTGAGCTTGTTCCTTAACAGTTTATGGTATCTTTTACTAGAGACTGTCAGCCTCATTAATTAAATTTTTTAGAGGACAGGAACCATATCTTTTTAAAAAAAATATTTTTAGAACCTATCATGGAGAACCTATCACCTAAAAGGAGCTCAATAAATGTTTATAGAAATGAAGTCTATGTCATATGACCCACAGACATCTTGAAATAAAAATATTTGACTTGAAGACCCTTCTCTAGAATGGGTGTGTTCTTAACATTTAGAGAATGAGAAAAACTTGCCATAATCAATGCAGTGGACATCGATGAAAGCAGGGGCTCTCAATCAGGGACAATTTTGCACTCTACCCCTAATCCCAGGAGAAATTTGGCACTATCTGGAAATAGTTTTGATTGTCATAATCTGTGTGTGGGGGGGTGCACTACTGGTAAGTAGAGGCCAGGGATGCTGCTAAAAATCCTATAATGTATAGGACTGTTCCTGAACCAAAGTATTGTCTGACTTAAAATGTTGATAGTGTTAAGGTTAAGAAACTCTGAGTTAGAGCAAGGTATTTGTATCAAGAATGAGAACATTTAAATTAATTGGAAAGGTTAGATGGTCAATTGCTTCACAGGGATGTGACAAGATAACATCTTGAGATAGTCATTCCTGAAGGTAGAAAGGCATCAGAAGCATAGGGGAGGGACATGTAGACTTTTAAAAAGGTCTTTGTTAGCCCTCTGAAGTCCTTAAATTTGTATATTCCTTCTGATTCTAGATTGTTCTCTTTGATGCAATCTAAACCTCAGATAGTTAAGGCATCCTTTTCATAAAAACCACTTAGCTGAAGCAGAGCCTAGGTGGTTGTTATTTTTGAATGAGAGAGTCTCACTTTTGACTCACTGAATGTAACTCCCTTTTCTTTTCCTCTTTCTTTCCACTCCCTTATCATGGAATCTACAGAGGATAAAACAAATAACTCAGAACCCAAAGGTATAATGGTTCCTCCCTATCCTCCCTTCTGTTTGGACAACTCCTAAAGGAAGTTGGCTTTTACTCAGCTTCCTTCAGAGAAATAGAAAAACAAAGGTGATTCTCTGTGGGTTAGGAGAACATTGCCCAGGTGACTCTACTTTCCTGTTTGTGCATTTGTTCAGAATTGTAATCTAATTTATATTCATGCATCAGTTTCCATTGAGAGCTCTCATTTACTCATCATTGCTGTGTCTGTTAAGCTTCTGATTGCCACCTCTGCAGTATTACCTTGTTATTACCTCTGCTGACATTTTACTTGGCACCTTGTAACTTTTGTTATAGCAGAAACGATCATATGGTATATTTCAAAAATTTAAGGAATATAATGAAGACTTGATGGCTGATACTTTCAGAAGCATCAAAGAATCTACCAGGCTCTTACAGCTTCCATACTTTTCTACCTTCCATCCCATCATTTATTACTGTAATATACTTTACCATGTACCAAACTCTATTCTTTATATACTACAGTATACTGTAATATACTTTACCATGTGCCAAACTCTATTCTTTCTTCAATCCTTTGATTTTTCTTGCCTACTTTTCCTCTCTCGCTTTTTATTTTAAGTACAGCTAAAACCTCAGATAGGCCAAGTCAAGTTCAGTATACTGATCTGGATGGTTGCTTAGTGTTCTAGCTAGGGGATGTACAAATTGGCTGATCTCTTTCTTACCGTTATTTTTATTCCTATCTTGATTACCTCTCTTCTGCCAATCTCACACATTTTTAATTGTGGATTTTGATTGTATCATTACTAAAATTTCTAATTGGATTGATTAACTTTAAAATGTCTTATTAAGTGGCTTGAGGATTGTTCTGTCAAAATACATCAGAGAGAAAAATAATTTACTACAGCTTTGTGTTTGACTTTTGCCCAGGTTGCTCAACTCTGCTGTGACTGAAAGGTAGTAAGAGCCATCGGGGTTGGTGTCACCGGGCCCTGGAGGGCGATTTCCAGATGCCCTAATTAGTCTCAGCACCCAGGGAATAGTGCTCTTCTGACAGCCTGCGGCAGGCTCTAGCAACCCTGGGGGATCATATTTCCCAGAGTGGTTGGTGGGAGAGTGGAAGCAGAATGCCTTTGCCAGCAAGGAAGCTGCTTGTGTTTAAGTCTCAGCACATGAAACTTGGCTTGCATGATCAGAATTCCATAGTAAGTTCCCAGGCCTACAGTTTTTATAGATAGAATAAAAAATACAACCAACATCTACTGAGTGCTTTTTATGAGCTGTGTACTTTTGTAAGTACATTATTTGTGCTATCTTCTTTCGTCATTGAAACAGCTTGGAACTGAAGTTTTGAGAAACAAAACAACCATCCAGTTAGTATGTGTTGAATCTGGGGCTCAAAACTGACATGTAACTGGTTTTAGATCCTAAGTTCTTAATTATCAGTGCTTGTCCCTAGATCCCCTCTGCCATTACGGCATGTAATAATGTGCTTCTCATTTAAAATCAATGTATAGCAGTCAATTTAATCAATGATATCAGTCAATTTAAGACCAACCACAGTCATTTTTCCCCAAGTTTCTGAAAGCAGGCTTCCCATTATAGCTTTATGGACACTGTATTGATTGTCAAGTGGGGGTCTTTTTTGCCATTCAGGGAATTAAATTTCACTAGAAAACAACTCTTTGTTAATGAACTTACAAGCATTGAAAAGATTTTCTGCTGTGGGCATTGCAATATCTAAAAGTCAAAGAAAAAGAAAAAGGAAATATTTACACTTATGAACGTATTTTTAAAAATTAATACTAATTATTTTGAGGAACACATTATTCTGTTAATATAATATTCAATTTGACTCTATAACTTCTATGTTCAGAGATTAGCATAGAGAGAAATAAAATCTTAGTATTCATTCTTCTGTTTCTAAAAAGACTCTCAAGTTCCCCATTATAATTTGAAAAAGAGGTCCAGGTCCTGGAAAATACTAAAATATATGAAAAATAGTGATCTTTCACTGTATCTTCTGTCTAAATCACCAGATGACTGAATGTATTTGACCTCATTCATCTACCACTTTAAATACTCTTGGCCCATATCTAATTCCAGCCACAATGTGGTGACAATTCCACACACATTTGGATCCACTTTACTCAGAAGTAATTTGACACATGCCCTTCTCAGATTAGCACCTTAGGTTTCTCACTTTCTGCCAGAAGGAACCCACTGGACATTCCCAGATAGGCAATAGGAAATGTGGAAGTTAACTCTGTTGGAGCTGATGTAAGATGGGAATCAATGGACAAATGCTTCCCCCTTTAGTCATAGGGGAGCACAGTTCTGATATATAACCCAGAAGATCCCATGGGATGGAACTAGAGTTGCTCCCGATACTGAAAACTCTCCCTCCCCATTTCATTCTTTTTGCTCTTTACTCTTCTCAAATCAACTACTACGTGCAAGTCTCTGTCTCAAGCTCTGCTTTTTGAGAAACCAGGCTAAGACACTGAAATAACCATATACCATAACAAATAATGCTAATAACTAGGAGAGACTATGTACTTATTATATTTAGTGCATTTTTTGGAGTTGAGTTCATTTTGCTATAGTTTGATCCTTTTAAAATTAATATCCTTGGTGTGGTTTCAATTATTCAGAATACTCAATTAAGCATGCCATTTTACTTCCCATTTGCTTTGGATAAAAAAAAATTTACTTAAGTAATAAGGCAGACTTTAATATTGTCTGCTCATTCCTAGACATCTAGGGAGTATTTTAGGATGAGATTTACAATAGACAATTTTGCTCTTGGCCCCAAATCCCTGCAGAACCTCTAAACCATGATGAAAGTGTATGAGAGGGTGAACAAGTGAATCACAATTATGTCCCAAATTTAAGATGTAGAGAAATATAAATATATTAACCATTTCTACTTAAGAGTTTCTCTTCAAAAATGAATCACCGCTTGCTTGATAGGTTAAATACTATAAATGCCAATGTAAGTTCATTTTTATTATGCTCTTGCATTTCTATAAATCCAGAAGGGAGTATCCATTTATATATGACAATTATAGTTACACACTCTTACATTAGGTTGCGCAACAAATCAGGGAGACATAGCATCCTTTACCAGAAAGTCAGCTTGTTTGAACAAAAAGGCAGGAGCAATTGAACGTCAGATAGACTGAGTGGATATGAACCACACCCACTTAAGCAGAAAAGTGGCTCATTTCTACCTAATCCTTTATAGCCGCCTTCCAGAAGTTAATTTTTATTGGACAGGATATCTTTAGGTATCCTGATTTTGAGCTCTATGTGGTTAGTAAAATGTATCAAACCATATTAAGAGTTTGGGAAATAATTTAACTCCTGTAAATTGACTGGAAAAATGTCAAATTCTACACCTTATGAGAACTAATTATTTAGAAAACCCTACTATGTTCACCGAACTTTCTTCTTTCTTTGAGGTTTCTTTATTGATGTATGACTTGCTAAAGGGAAAAAATGTTTTTGACTTATAATTTGCTTTTAATAATTGTATTTTCCCAGAGCTTAATAGAGTAACTATCACTTGGGTAGGAGGAAAGACACGTACAATACATGGGGAAGTGATTTAAGCTGTCACTCCTTTGGATTGAGTCACTGCTGTGTGGTTATTTGTGTTTCCTTCCTTTTAAGTTCCTCCACACTCAAAGGCTAGAACTCCTATGGATTTACGTTTGAATCAGGAGTCAACTCTGTAACCTAAGGTACTTTGTCTACAATGTAGCATATAAAGGAAGTGACAAAAAACAATGGCACTGTCCCTGCCAAGAAGGAGATTCCATCAAAGGATAATAAGACAAAGCAGTTTTTTAAAAAACAGCTCAGGAACTGTGCACTGATCTCCTATGGGCCAGGAATCAAAGACAATTGACGTGGACCCTGTCCTCAGTGAACTTGGAGTATAGTGGAAGAAATGTACAACTAAGTAGATAATGTAATCTTATATGATTAGAGCTATGGTAGATTTGTGCATAGAAAATTGGATGTAACAAGAAAAGTCACTGAACATAGAGGGACAGCAGGGGAAATAGGAATAGATGATGACAAAAATTCTTTTGGAAAGGAGCCAATGAAATTTACTGAGGGGAAATAGGCATGATTCACTCATTGTTGAACATTCGATTAGAAAAGATGCTTTGATCCTTTCTAAATGGGCTTTTGGATCTGTAATTATTTAATATTTGGTGTCTTTCTGGGGTTAGAAAGTAAGAAATGCAAATTTGGATGTACTGGTAAGAGTTTGATATCCAGTGACTATTTTCTTCCTTAAAAAATATCTGAAACACATCACATGCCCTCCTTAATGCCCATCCCCCAGTTACCCCATCCCCACCCACCTCCCTTTCCACAATCCTCAGTTTGTTTCCTGGAGTCAAAAGTCCCCCATGGTTTTTCTCCCTCTCTGATCTCTTCCCATTCAGTTTTCCCTCCCTTCCCTTATGACGTGATGAGCACTCGGTGTTACACACAACTAACGAACCACTGAACACTATATCAAAAACTAATGATGTACTATATGTTGGCTAATTGAATTTAAATAAAAAATTAAAATATACAATTAAAATTAAAAAAATAAATGAGAGAAATGGAAAAAATCTGAAACATAATAATAATGAAAACTAAGTTGTATGATTCTGAAGTATAAGGAAGACTTTTACAGTAGCAGTAGATACATTTATAATATAAATTTAACATCAATCATGGTCTTTAACTCTACTTTGGTAAATTTATTACTTTACATGAGTCCAAGTGGTAAATAAATTGATTAATCCACTTTTCAAGTAGTTTCCCTAAGGTTCAAGCATTAAAAAAGTAGAAGAGATTACCAATTCTCTTTTGGAGTATTTTATGGGATATTAAAAATATTTTCATCTGTTAGGTTTGTGAAAATTTTAAAACTATAAATAAATGTACATGGACTTCCTGAGTAGGGTAAGTACTATAAAATTGTTTTATAACACAGAAATTATCATCTTCCACCTTGGAAGTTCATTCATAATATTTTCACCTCCCCCCTTCCTCCCAAAAAGGAGTGTTAATATGAATGGTCTGAATTAAAAGGCAAAGGAACAGAGCATGCAGTTGGATTGTGGTTAAACAAAAGTTGGTTCTTCACACACTGCAAGTTTTGATTAATCACTTGGCTGCGTACATAGCCTCAGTAAATGCTTTTCTTTATGCTTCTAATTAGACTGAAAATTATTTCTGTGGTTAGACATTACATATTCGTCATTCCTCAGAGTGAAGAATATTAATTCTTTAGAGCACATTTCTTCAATATGTTTGCTATTTTGACTCTGAAGATGAAATTTAAAAATATTTTATTAAAAATTATTATAATTACATCTTTTAATTATAATTACATCTTTTAATAAAATGCTTTAATTAATAGATTTTTAAAAAGATTTTATTTATTTATTTGACACAAAGACAGCCAGTAAGAGAGACAGCCAGTGAGAGAGAGACAAGCAGGGGGAGTGGGAGAGGAAGAAGCAGCTCCCAGCAGAGAAGCCTGATGTGGGGCTCAATCCCAGGACTCTGGGATCATGCCCTGAGCTGAAGGCAGACGCTTAAAACGACTGAGCCACGCAGGTGCCCCTAATTAATAGATTTTTAAATTAATTAAATCTTTAAAATTAATTAAACCTAATAACCAATTGTATATGAGGGTGGTAGTTTTTAAGGTAGAATGTGCTCCAATTTTTTTTATCTTTATGCAGATTTCAAGAAATATTAAAAATCCAAACTTATTTGGATATTATTCTTTATTTAGCCATCATTGATTTTAAGCCTTGGAAGCAGTATAAAAGACAACTATATGAAGAGAGGACAAAACATGTCTTTTTTTTTTAATGGTTTTTAAAAAAAATTTTTAAAATAATTTTTATTTTGTCCTGATAAAGTTAGTTAGTTTATTATTTATTTATTTATTTTTAAGATTTTGTTTATTTATTTGATGAGAGAGAGAGCAGAAGCAGGGGGAGAGGGAGAAGCAGGCTCCCCACAGAGCAGGGAGCCCAATGCGTGGCTTGATCCCAGGACCATGGCTTCATGACCAGAAGTGAAGGCAGATGCTTAGGCTACAGAGCCACCCATTCTGTCAATTCTGAAATATAATCTCTGTGATATATGTCCACTATTTCTAATATTATTTTCACTATGATAGTTCAGGTTTTCAATTCTTCACACTTGTACCATTTTAATTCTTTTCTAAGCAATCTCTCTGCTTAAAGATAATCTATCTAGCTCATGTTATACAATATTATAAAATAAAACGTTAGAAAGCAAAGCTCTGACCTTGTGTTTTTCATAATTTAATGGATCTTAATGAACCTTACCAAAGTGTGAACTCTTTAACCTAAAACTCATCACTCTTAATTTTGCTTATGTTATAACTCACTCAGCCTGGGCATAAGAAATGCAACAGCCTCAAAGGCTTAGGTTCTCGGGAAGTGATAGAAAGCTAGGACAAACTTGAAGGGAGACAGGGGCATTAGTCTAGCTATATGTACAGTTGGCTTCTTAGGAGTGTATGGGGCAGGTAGGTTTTCTGAAAGCCCATAACAAATTTGAGATTATTTTGGTTTGACGGTGAAGGCAGTGTGCCCTGGCAGGTTATATTAGTCAGAGTTCTCTAGAGAAACAGAAGTATTTGTTCATTCATTCATTCATTCATTCATTCACATAATTGGCTCACAGGCAATTATGGAGGCTGAGAAGTCCCATGATCTGCCATCTGCAAGCTGGAGACCTAGAAAAGCCAGTGGTGTAATTCTAGTTCAGCTCCAAAGGCCTGAGAAATAGACTGCCAATGGTGTAAATTCCCTTCCAGCAAAAGGCAGGAGAAGACCAATGTTCTAGCTCAAAATCAGGCAGAGAGAATTTACCCTTTCTGTATCTTTTTATCCTATCCAGGACTTTAATGGGTTAGATTATCTCCACCCACACTGGGGAAGGCTATCAGATTTATTCAGTCCACCAATTCCATTGCTAATATCTTCTGGAAACACCTTCACAGATATACCCAGAAATAATGTTTCACCAGATATCTATGCATCCTGTGGTTCAGTAAAGTTGTTACATAAAATTAATCACCACGCAGATCTATCCTAACCTCAGATGCATGATGTTGGCTATCAGGACAGTAGTGTCTGTGTTCCAGGTGTGTCTAATACACAGTTGTTTAATTCAATAATGTGTATTTTAAACTCTAAGCTCAAGGTTGCATTTTAAAAATCCTTAAATATTATTTTAAGTAAATACCTAGCTTTATTGGAAGACATTTTGAAATGCCAACAGGAACAATGCTCCACATCTTTCAGGAGACTTGACAACATTTTCTCTGGAATTAAGTCAAGAATCAGGAAATGATGGTGTCTGAGGAGCCAAAAGTTATATAAAAAAATTTACTTACTAGAGATTATTTAATTAAATAAGGATGCCCCAAACACCCTCATTCAAAGGCTATTTGCTTTTCTAATTTTTATGTATAAATTACTGTGAAATATTTAAAATAAATTTGGAGAAGATAGAAGAAAGAACACAGAGAAAACAGAAGTGACAGCAAGAACTCTGCCTGACATCAAAGTATGAGAGAGAGATAAAATATAAAGAACAAATATGAGAGCTGAAAACCTTAAATATTGGATCATTTATTGAAGGCACCAATAACCCTACATTTCCCTAAATGCCCTGAAGGAAATACAATACCTACTCTATATTAATCAGTGTCCACGGTAATGTCAGAGAAGTAGTTGTTAAGTTTGAGATGGATTTTTGAAAAAAATAATTTTAAAGAGACTTTCTGTATTTTATTTAAAAAATAAAATAGAAACTCTTTGGAAAATTTCCCTATTTAGAGGACTTACTTCCAAGGAATTTTGAATCGTCAAGGTCTTACACTAAGAATATTTTAAGAAAACTTTTACTGATAAACAGGTTGATAGAGCTTAAGATTTGTTCTTAGTTAAGAAAGGACACTCTGTGGAATACAATGCTTTTAAAAAATGTTCTCTAGGATTAAAGAATCATTAAAGAATGGTTGGTTAGTTCAGTTCCTTAAAGCATGGTAGAAATGAAGCTATGCATTATCTCAGGATCAAGCCACATGAAAGAAATGTGTTCTACTAACATCATCAACCATATCTCAGTCTTGGCCAGCTGCTCCCAAATGAGTGGTAAGCCAGAGCTTCGTTCTTGCTCTTATGAAACCCTTAATAATGGCTCAGGACTGTCATCCTTGTATATAAAGTTCTATGTTATTATTCTTTCTCTTACTTCCACATAATTTGAGTTTTTACTTTAACCACATATGATTTAGCATAAGTATTTAAAGTATGTCTCACACCTATTCAGTAGATAAAGTGTACCACTGTGTACAAGGCACCTTTGTGTAGGAAATTATTATTATTTTTAAATATGCTCATTAAAGTTATGAGCATTCAACTTCATAAGGCATTTCATTTAAAACCGTTACTTAGCTTATGAGGCATTTTTTCATTTTTACGAGGAATGACTTGAATTTTTGATTTCAGAACTTTTAGGAGAGCCACGACGCGCTCATCCTTGCAGTTGTGTGTTGGTACATCTAGTGTAGTGTTACATTTTTGTCTTAGCTCTTGGTGTGATAGTTTACGGCAGTGAGGGTCAAGTGCATCATGCTATGAGGTCAACTTGTTTGGTGAGCTATCATTTGCATTGTTCTACTTGTTCTTTTTTTGTGCATTAAAATTTAAATTACATAACAAGTATTATATGCATGTTCTGTTTTGGTCGTTACACTATAAAATAACAAGATCATGTAAGTAATCATATTATAAAATAAGTAACAAAGGAAAATTATGTTAACCAATTTTAATTCTTGAGGTTATCATTTCTATTTTTTTTAAGATTTTATTTATTTATTTGAGAGAGAGAGAGCACAAGTGGGGGGTGGGGGGCTGTGGGGGAGGGGCAGAGGGAGAAGCAGACTCCTGCTGAATGGAGAGCCCAACGCGGGGCTCCATCCCAGGACCCAGAGATGGTGACCTGAGCTGAAGGCGGATGCTTAATGGGCTGAACTACCCAGGCACCCCATCATCTCTATTTTAAAGGAATGTGATATTGTTTAATCATAAGAGGACATAAATTCAGGGATTTGGAAATGCATAAAAATTTTTCCCATTGAAGTCAATGGTATTAGTTTAAGGAATTTATCTTATGAGAGAGTTTAGAATTGGTGGGGAAAAATGTGGCTCTCTAACTAAAGAATGCACTCCATAAATACTGATTGTTAGTATCTTGCGAGGTAATAGAATGTCATTTTTCATGGAACTCAGGAGTGACTGGGAAATTAAATTAAACATTGTGTTCATGGGCCTTAATAATTGAAGCTTCTTTCCATCCTGTATCTGGGAGTGGCAATGTCTACTAGTAGTATACTTGCACTACACTTGCTATCAGCCCTCCTTAATTGGGATTTTAGAAGAGAATTAAGCTCTGATGCCCTAGGGGGCTTTCATTTTTATGAAATTAATGAACTCCCCCCTTTTATTACTGAAATATAATTAACAAGCATTGTTATATTTGTTTATGGTGTACAATATAATGACTCAACAATTCTATACATTACTCAGTATCCATCAAGAGTAGTGTACTCTTAATCCTCTTTATCTGAAGTTCTCTTTTATGAATCTGTAATCGTACTATGTATCATCCTTAAAAGAACTGAAAACAGTCACTCACATCATTTTGTTAGGTCTTAATTCTTGTGTGGAACCTCGGTTGAGAAAGGCTGTATATATTCTCTCCTACTTTGGTTTTCAGTTGCAACTTTGATATTATGGAATTCATTAATGCACCCAACAGTCCTTTACTGCTATATGCCAGGCCCTGCACTAGGCTTGAAGACTTAATGGTGAAAAAAACCAGGATATGGCCCCTGCTCTCATGGAGATTATATGAAGGAAGAGATGGTCAGTAATCAAATAATTACTTTAGTGAATATGTAATTAAAACCTGGAAAGTGTTCTGAAGGAAAGGAATCGTCTTCTCTGAGAGCTGTGTCAAAGGAATCTGACCTCTCCTGGGATTGTTGGCCAAAAGTGAGGACAAGGGTTTAGAGGCCAGTGGACTGAGAAGCCGGGGGTTTTGGGCATGTGTTAACAAAATCAGTTTTCTGCTGTTCTCATTTAGCAACTTGCAGTCACTGTTTGATTTTACCAGCTGATGACAGTGTTAGGTCCAATCCACATCACACAGTTTATACTGGATAAACTTAAAATATATTTGTGTTATAGTGATACTGATTGCGCCTTTCATACACACTAATCAGTGTAAGCTTAAGTGTATATACTTGTATATGTATTTATTTATTTAATAGGCTTTTTGCTGAGAGGGACAATATTCTTTTTCTTTTTGATTTCCTCATGGTGCCTGGCAAAGTGTTTGTACAGGTACTTCAAAATTGGTCATTAAAATTAATATTTCATAATATTTGATTTCAACTCCTTTCAGCAATTCTTTAAGTTAGATATGGATTTACATGCTTTCTTCATTGATGTTAAAACTGAGGACAGAGTTTAAAAGATTTTGATTTGCAATGATTGACTTCAGATTTAGAAAAAGAAGCCAAATTTTATTCCCCCCCACTGGAATCTTTAAACCTGCATCTTAAGTAGATTTTTAGTGCAGGTCTCAGTTCTAAACTGATTCATGAAAGAATGCACAGTGCACTTAGAATCAGAAGATATGGACTAAAGTCTTAGATTTGCCCACTATTTATTTTATGACTTAGAGTGAATTTTCCTTCACTGACTCTTCTTTACCTATGAGTGAGGCAACCAGACCAGAGATCTCTAAGGTCTTTTTCAACCTGAAGGCCTTCCAAATGTCCACTGTGCAATAAATAGTGTACTTTCATGAATTTAATTTGGACCAGAAATCAGTAACCCATTTTTACCATTCTTGATTTTGTCACTGATCTGGAATAAACAATTTAATATGCATGACAGTTATAGAGAATATAGAGAAAATTCTAAATGGAAATCCTGTGAGATTTTGCCTTTTAGTCATGATGATACATGGCAAATTACTAAAAAAATCATCAACCAATACCTTTTTTTAGATAATCATTCCTATATCATTTGGTATGTGCATAGGAAAAGAAAATGAATTTAATATTAGCATAAACAAAAAATGGTAAGGTAGAATTTTATCCAGATTTCCTGGGCCAAAGTCAGTAGTCAGTATTTATTCGGTAAATGAATAAATAAAGACAATAGTAATTTAGTATTATAACTGAGAATTATATAAAGCAGTTTTCCTGGGGGGGTATAATTATTAAGTGCTGAAATATTAATGGATGCTTGAGTTGATTAACTTTTTATTTCTACAAAAGCAATAATTTTTATCCCTTGGTTCAACTGCCACTGATTTACTTCATCTTTGGGGCTTGTAAAATCTCTTTACATGGGCTATTGCCCTGCTCTGGATCTATATATCAAAGGCACATAGGAATGTTCCCTAAGATTCAGTTGCTGTGCAGTGAATATCCAAGAAAACAGTTACCAGAAGAATAACCATGAACTCTGGGAGAATACTCTTGCAAAGTGTATACATAGAAGAAAATCTCTCTTGGTTACTATTTTGTGAGTACTCGCTCTATGTCAAACATTGCACTGAGGGCTTTAGATGTGTGTGTTCATTTTTTTTCAGAAAAGAAACTACTATGAAGTGTATGAATCATGATCTCCTTTATAAAGATGAAGAAGCTCAGGCTTTTTCAAATAAAGTGATTTATCTTTGGTGGGTGTTTAGGGGTGGGGACAATCGAGTTGCCCCTACTGCACTAGTGCTTTGAGGGGAGTGGTCATTCTCCCTTAGGAACCTCCAGTTTCTGACCTCTCAACCATAGTGAAGCCTTAGTTTGGGGGGAAGGTATGGGCAGGCCTATTAATAAAAAGAATAACATATACATATATATAAAGTTAACGTGCAAATATATAATCCATAGGACATATATTTTGAGTGTTTTTTTCCTCCTGATAAAAACCAATTAATGATACTGACTTTACACCAGTCCTGTTTTTTTTAAAGTGCATGAGGTCCTTGAAATACAACAGCCATATGCAATATTTTTTATTATCGTCATTTCCATAATGAGATGTTTAGACTGAGGTGCAGAAATGTTAAGCAATATTTCCAAAGTCACACAGCTGATATGTAGAGGACCTGGGATTCAAATCTCAGCTGGTCCCACGATTTTAACCACTATTCTATGTCTTCTCTTTCTAGGCATATAATGTAGGAACACTAGTTCTGTATTCAGCCAGTTGTTTTAACTAGTAACACTGGCCAGTGATGTCTAAGCCACAGCAGTAGGAAGTAGTAACTTTGTCCTCTTTGTTAAGCAGCTTGTATAAAAATGAAATTCAACAATGTTGACATACTCAGGAGCAGGCTCTAAGCAACTGAACTAAGCAGGGAGCATAAGGTCGGGCTGTGAATAAGATAGCAGCAACCTTGTGACTGCAGCCTTGACTATCTAAATAAGCTTTTCATAAATCCCTAAACCAAAGACCCATTTACATGGTGACCAATGAAGACACATAATTGCTTTCAGTAAGAGCTGTCTTGAATGTGATCTTTGTGTTGATTTCATTGCGGTTTTGCAGAACTGGCCCAGTTGGCTGCTGGCTTTGGTACTGCACTTATGAACCCCCAGTTTCACAAGGCATCTAACTTCAGATGAGGGATGAAGTAAGAGGGAGAGGGGGTTTCTAAGCAACAAGTAGAGGCTAAGACAATACCAAAGCACCATCAGTGCTTAAGTGTATTAGGCTTAACAGTCACTGTTCTTCATAAAGTTGTAGGCTGGCATTGTATTAAATAGAATTACTGAAAAAAAAATAGTATATCTGGAAAAGACCCTCAAAAAGTCAGTTTTCCTGAGATCCTACATAATGTTCTTAAATGGAGGAATACTGGAAATGTAATGCTGTTTCTTTACATTTAAGTTCATGTTTTTAGCAGATGGGTTTTCAAAAATATATCTTTGGTGGCAAATTCTCTATGAATTGCAGACCTGCTTTATTTCTCTGTGTTCTTTCGAGGTCACCACACATAGGATAAGCTGAGAAGGAAGGTTCTAGGAGAAATCAACTAATAACCTGAGGAGAGTCACATTTCAACAACATGATGGTTTCTTATCCACATTCGGGTTTTGCTTTTTGATCCTTTTGATGTTCTATGCAAATGAACCCTTGGCCTCGATTTATTTTTTTCCACACACATTTCATCCTTTTAGTCCTTCCTGTAGGGACAAGGATACTTTTCTGCCCTTGGTCAGACTTGTGGTTGCAGAGAATTGATAGCTGAGCTTAGCTGTGCCAAGCATTGACTGTACTTTTATCAAGACCAAAGAGACACTCATTATCCTGGGAATGAAGGGACATTTGTCCCTACCTTTTAGAAGCTGTCTTTCACAATACTATTAGGAGACCAAGAATAAGAATTAGATTGTATAATTGTACACCTGAAATTAATGTAACACTGTATGTTAACTACACTGGAATTAAAAAAAAATTTAAAAAAAGAATTAGATTGTACATAAGAGTGGGAGAAGCAATGTCCATTAAAGGCGTATCAGGAAGTTTACTTGATGCTAAAGAGATTTAAACTCATTTCTGGAATGTAGGAGTCTATATTCTTGAGATATCCAAAAGAACTGAGGGAGAAATCACAACCCACAGAACAAGCCATTAAGAGTTTATGGCTGCCTTATGGGGCCCCTGGGTGGCTCAGCCGGTTATGCATCTGCCTTTGGCTCAGGTCATGATCCTGGGCTCCTGAGGTTGGGCTCCCTGCTCAATGGGGAGTCTGCTTCTCCCTCTGCCTGTCCAACACCCCCCCCCACACTTGTGCACGTGCTCTCTCTCTCATTTTCTCTCTCAAATAAATAAATAAAATCTTTAAAAAACAAAAGAGTTTATGGCTGCCTTGTTTTGCAAAGAAATGTTATTTGGGGCCCTGACTACTTTTAAAAAAAACTCTATCATCAAGTTAGGTTTAATTCCAGGAATACAAGAATGAAATTATATCAAGAAATTGGTTAACATGGACCCTAATTACTTTAACAGTGGTTAAATGCAATAATCATTGTATATAAAATTATATTTAGGGAAGGAAGTGTTTTCATTTTTACAAAAAACACGACATTAAAATTAAAAGATGAAAATCGCTTTATACTGTATATAAAAAGGCTTACCTGAAAATTTAAACGAAGAAGAATCTATACATAAAGACCCAGTTTTGCCCTTTAGCTTCTGATATAAAGTGGTTTCAATCCTATCATGAAATTTTGCTGCAGTATTTTTAAAACAGGATTTAAACTTCAGCACAGTATGTATTATTACTTCCCCTTGGGCTCGGCTGCAGAACAGAAACAGACAAATAAATCATGCTTTTATTACTGGAGACTTGATCATTCTTGGTGGAGTCATTTTACAATTTTATTAAGCAGAGCTCCTGGCAAGCCATTCCACTCTCAAGGGAGTGGAAATGGTACTTTATGGACACGGTGAACAGTAAAGAGAGCGTGATTGAGACTCAGGGGAACTGTGTTTGTATCCATCTGCCAACTCCTTGATTACAGCAAGCCGTTGGCATTCTCTGTACTTAAGCAAATTTCCTCATCTCTGTAAGGGGGATAATATTATTTACTGGGTTATTGTACACATCATGTAAGTTAATGTATCTGGAGGTATTTTGTAAATCTCAGTGCCATGCAAAAAATTTTATTAAAATTTTATTAAAATTTCATTAATAAATTTATTATGATAAATTTATAATAAAACAAAATATATAATAAATTTACAAGAAAATTTTTATTAATAGTAATACAAATATATCTATGCATAATAAATCCACAATAGACTTTCAGAACATAGGGCCAATAACAAATAACAAAATGAAACATGACAGGTGAGATGAAAGAATCATTTATTATCTTGGGTTTTGTTTTTTGTTTTTGTTTTGGTGGAGGCACCATTTGCAAGAGTGGGCCAGTTCTCTCTCATCTGTTGGAAATCATTGACAGAGCAAACATCTTAGACTTCTGACTTGAAGATGCAAGTGTATAAGCCAGAAATGTTAAAAGGGAGTAGCTATTATTGACTCAAGGGTATGTCTAGTCTGCTGTATAGTAGGTTTCTGTGCTTCCTCCCCTCTTCCCAGGCATTTCTCTGCATTTATGCATTTGAAAATCCACACAACCTCAGAGTATGTGACTCAAGAGAGATCCTGAAAACATCCACTTGCAAACCTTCATAGTACCCATGAACAAAAACAGAAACCATGACTAAGATCCAAGATTTTCTAATTGTAAAGCTTTATTTCAATAATATTTTTCCAGGATAATTCTAAATAATGGATTAGCTAAGTTCCATATCACCCTTTATTACTTTATTTTAGGATATACGTACACCAGATGCTCTTCCTTTGAGCACTATACATGTATTCTTTTTATTTCCTCTGTACGGTAGTAAGCATTTAGTAGTTACATGTCAATTTATTAAGTATTCCCACCTCTTCTGCTTTTGTGCAGGTGCAATGCTAATTTTTCTTGTGTGATTTGTAAAGATAAACCCTTTACTTCTCATGGAATAGACAAGGACACATTATATTGCTCTGTTTATTTTAAAGATTTTGTCAAACCATGTATGTCACTCTGAATTTTTCTCCTGGGTTGAATAATTATCTAAAACTAAACTAAATACAGATGTATGGATTCTTAATGTGACATCATCAGAGTCATGATACTCTTTTCTACTGAAAACATGACCTAAAAGTTATTTTAATGTTACCTTCTCCTGACTCATAAAATTATCTTTAGTCTTTATATGACAAATGTCTGTAATTCTTTGCCATAGGCAGTTTTCCTTTCATTCCTGAAGTTTCAGTTTATTTATTTATTCATTCATTCATTCACTTAACAAATGTGTATTAATCCAGGCAATATATGAGACAAAGTTCTAGGTACCAGAGCTACATTAGCCATCAGCATATAATACCACAAGGTGCCTGCTTTCATGCTAACAGGAGAAATAAGAAAATGAAGAAATTAAAATAATCTTCAAGGTGTGCTCTATGGTGAAGACAGCAATGACTTGAGGGATAGAGGTGGGAACATTATAGACAGCTTCAGGGAAGGCCTCTTTGAAGTGAGGTCCTGATGACAAGAAGGAGTGAGTCATGAGAAGAACTGGGGGGGGGGGGCGGATGTCCCAGAAAGAAGGAACATCAAATACAAAGGCCTTGACCAAGACATACTTAAAACTCCCCTCAGTTTTATTAAATGTTTTCTTCCTGACTCTAGCTCCCATATCCCTTTCCTTATAGAGCATTTTCTTTAGAAAAGTTGTAAATTCTTTCTCTGCCTCTTTTTGAATTATTATTATTATTTTTGAGAGATTTTATTTATTGTCAAAGAGAGTGAGAGAGAGAGCACAGCAGAGGGAAAAGCAGGCTTCCTGCTGAGCCCGAGGTGCGACTCGATCCCAGGACTCTGGGATCAGGACCTGAGCTAAAGGCAGCCGCTTAACTGACTGAGCCACTCCCAGGAATCCCGGCTGCTTCTTTGAACTGTATGCAAATCTTTTAAAAGCCTCTTGCACTTTAACAACCCCAGAAATGTCTTTCTCAAGGACCGGAAAGCCATCTCTTTGTAACCCTCACAGGAGATAGAGCCTGTATCTCACAGATTCTGTGAGACAGGCGGAGGCCTAACTTTGGTAGGCTCTTTACTTACTATAGGTTGTAAAACGACCTCCTGTCATGAAGATATGAGAAGTTTACTTTTTCTTGGGCAAAGCCAATTAGCAAATACAGAACACCTAAGATCTCCCTGTCAACCCAGCCTTTAAAAACTCTATGGTCAGGGGTGCCTGGGAGGCTCAGTCGGTTTAGTGTCTGACTCTTGATTTTGGCTCAGGTCACCATCTCAGGGTCCTGGGATTGACCCTCGCCATGGGGCTCTGCGCTCAGCACAGAGTCTGCTTGTCCCTCTCCCTTTGGTTCTCCCTCTGCTCCTCCCCCGGCTCATGCTTTTTCTCTCTGAGAGAAAAAGAAAGAGCGAGGGGGGAGAGCACAGAGGGAGAGGGAGAAGCAGGTTCCCCACTGAGCAGAGAGCTCGATGTGGCGCTGGATTCCAGGACCCTGGGATCATGACCTAAGCCGAAGGCAGATGCTTAACTGACTGAGCCACCCAGCTGCTCCAATAAATAAAATCTTAAAAAAATAAAAAATAAAAACCTTATGGTTGGAGAGAGGCGAGACCAGATCAGGTAAGTTCATATGGACTCTATAAGGAGTTTGGCATTTTTAAGAGACTGTCAGAGGATATTAAATAGGGGATACTGTGCTCTTCTGGTTCACTTTGATTGCTGTGTGGAGAACAGTCATGGAGCAAGAGTGAAAGCTGAAGTTGATGCAGTAATCTAAATATGACTGGTTGGGTTAAAACTACAGCTTTATTATTTATTAAATGTGTGACCTTGGCAAGTCACTTAAGCTACCTTTGTTTCAGTATCCTCATCTATAAAATAAGAAACTAATATGGACATACCATACAGGGTGGTTATCAGATTGACTTAAGATAAAGGAAGCTTTGAGGGGCTACTGGTTAAGAGCGTGGATTATTTAAAAATAAAAACAGGAAAATCATACTGCAAAAGTTCTAGTTTTAGGGAGAGATAGATTCCAAAGCATATTACCTTTTCTATTTGTGCTTGTGGTTACTATTTTTTCATATCCGTTGCAGGTTATCTGTTCCTCACCAGTGTTTGTATAAACATCTTTGCTGCTAGACAATAGCTATAGAATGGGATTTCTAAAGAGACCAGGAAGGTAAACGAAAAGAGTGAAGCTGATTGGGTGCAAGTGTATATGCACACGTAATGTGAGCGTTGGGAACTGCCACTGCATAGCCTCAGTTTGGCTGTACTTTTACCACCTGGGGATGTGGGCCCTGTATTGTCAGATCTTTTTTTATTTTTCAACTTATTAAGAATTGTGTCTTTTATATGATATTTCCTTTTACACATATTTTTTATTTTCTAATTTTTTAAAGAATTTATCTATTTATTTGAGAGAGAGAGCAGAGCGAAAGAGAGCATGAGCAGGGGGAGGAGGGGCAGAGAGAGAGGGAGAATTAGACTCCCTGCTGAGCAGGGAGCCAGATGTGTGCTTCATCCCAGGACTCTGGGATCATGACCTGAGCTGAAGGCAGATGCTTAACTGACTGAGCCACCCAGGCGCCCCCCAATTGTACATTTAATCCACAACTCTAAACTAGATTTGGCTATCTATTAGTTTGCCCACTGGGTCAGATATTCTGTGCTCTCTTAACTTATCCATTCTTTTCTTTTACTGAAATCATCTCCTGACTTTAGATTTGCTTTTTAACCTTGTGCCTTCAAATAAAAAACAAACCCATGCAACCTTCACCCGAAACTCCTAATCAGTCAGAATTCTTGGTTCTGGTTAAATAATTTTCCAAAAGATCTTGAATACCTTTTTTCACATTTGAAAATGTTAGTGGTTTTCAAGCCTCAAGCTAAGATTTATTGCCACCTTTCGATTTATACCAAATGAAGATGAGGCATGAAGGTGAAGGATTTCTTGGGCTGTTTTACACACCTTACTTGGACAACGTGAGATTTGACATACTGTCTTCTCAGTTTGGATCCATGAAATGTTTCATTTATCTGTTAAAAAGTAAAATGAATAGTAACTTAAGTTTTATTTTTAAAAAACTTTTAATTTTTCATTGTGGAGAACTCCAAACATACACAATAGCAAATGAAAGAGTATAATGAACCCCATGTGCCCATCATTCAGCTTCACCAGTTACCATTAAATAGCTAAACTGGCTTTATTTTACTACTACTTGCATTCCAGGAGTTAAATAAATCCTTAATATCATTGAATACATAGAGGTATGAGAAGAGAAAAGGAAAGAGAGGGAAAAAAATAATAAACAGTGAGAGAAAATGGCTCTGAATTAAAGATCCTCATTCACATATCCCAACTGAGAAAAATATAGGACTAAGGACTCTAGTAAAGCAAGATAAAAATCACAAATGAGATCTCAATAGAAGAAAAGATGAGGAGAGGCAATAGTGGTGAACAATGAAATCTGAGGGTGTGTGTTCAATGCAATTAATGTATAATTTCTTTCTCTCTTTATTTTTATTATTATTTTATGTTAGTCACCATATAGTACTTCATTCATTTTTGATGTAGTCTTCCATGATTCAATGTTTGCAAATAACACCCAGTGCTCATTGCAATACTTGTCCTCCATAATACCCATACTGGGCTAACTCATCCACCCCCTGCCCCCAAAACCCTCAGTTTGTTTCCCGGAGTCCAAAGTCTCTCATGGTTCATCTCCCCATCTGATTTACCCCCGTTCAGTTTTCCCTTCCTTCTCCTAATATCCTCCATGCTATTCCTTATGTTCCACATATGAGTGAAACCATATGATAATTGTCTTTCTCTGCTTGACTTATTTCACTGTGTAATTTCAATGCTTGCAATGGAAGAAATAAGAAATGTATTCTAAGAAACATCCCAGTAATAGTTTAGAGCGTCAGATACTATCTCAATGAAACCTANCATCCCAGTAATAGTTTAGAGCGTCAGATACTATCTCAATGAAACCTAATCACTAGGTATAGGGGGAGGGGAAATAGAAGTGTAAAAAGCCTTTTTAAGAGTAAAGAATGGGAAGCGAGGAGAGGACAAAAGTGAAAGTAGTTGAAAGCCTCTTCCAAGGTTTGGGCTTAGGTAAGAGAAATAACATTTGATGGGGCTAATAATTTCTGTAATACTAGTGGAAAAATATATGCATCCAAATTTCAGTTCCAGGAAAAATAAGTTAACTATTAACTAAGTATATTGAAATTTCCAAGAAGAAAAAAAATACAATGAAAAACTATTTAAACCAGTCACAATTGAGGAAAAGAAAGTAAAAAAGTACAGTAGAGAATTTACTTAAAGGATACCGGAAAATTAAAATCAAGTAAACTACTTGTTACAATTGATGGGAATAGGTAAAATTTTGTCATTAAAGAATCTATCAGATTGCTTTCAAAATCAAAATCTCTTTTTCTATTATTTAAAAGGTTCATACTTGTAAATAAAGGGATAAAAGACTGTTGGAGGTGAAGCTATGGGAAGGAAATACTATCCCATTAATGTGGAACCCAATAATGGAATCCAAAAATATATCCTAGAATATATGGACATTTAGGAGATAACAAGGATGGCATTTTAATCATTGGGATAGGCTGGATTATTTAATAAGTAGTATCAGCTAAACTGGCTATCTATACCGGAAAGAAATCTGGACTCCCACCGTAAACTAAAACTACTTCCATACGGATAGAGACTTAAAAGTGGGCAGTAAAAACTTCCTAGGAAACCAAATACACCTTTTTGGACTGCGTAAACCATTTGAATCAAGACAGAAAATTTAGAAAATAAAAAATACTGATTCGAAGGGGCGCATGCACCCTGATGTTTAAAGCAGCATTATCAACAATAGCCAAATTGTGGAAATAGCGCAAGTGTACATCAACTGATGAATGGATAGAGAAGATGTGGTGTGTGTGTATATATATATATACACAATGGAATATCACTTAGCCATTGAAAAGAATGAAATCTTGCTATTTACAACAATGTGGATGGAGCTAGAGTGCATTAAGCTAAGTGAAATAAGTCAGTCAGAGAAAGACAAATAACATATGATTTCACTCATATGTGGAATTTAAGAAACAAAATAGATGAACATAGGGGAAAAAAGAGGGAAGCAAACCATAAGAGACTTTTAATTATAGAGAACACATCTGAGGGTTGATGGAGGGAAGGGGAGTGTGGTGTGGGCTAAATTGGGTGATCGGTATTAAAGAGGGCACTTGTTGTGTTGAGCACTGGTTGTTATATGTAAGTGATGAATCACTAAATTCTACTCCTGAAACCATTATTACACTTTATGTTAACTAACTAGAATTTAAATGAAACTTTGAAAAAAAAATTTAAAAAATCGGGATACAGTATTTATATAGTAGGCGTATAATTTCATTAAAAAGTAAAAAAATAAAGCTTAATGTTTGAAATGAAAAAAATAATAAAGTAGACTTAAGGCCACCTAAATAGTGAGATGTAAAAAGTACATTCGGAAAGATATTTTCATGCAAATAGAAAGTATTAGCATCTGTAATTTACAGAGATTTTTACAAATTGGCAAGGATAAGACAAACAACCTACTAGAAAAATGGGGCAAAGGATGTGAATGGGAAATTCACACATGAACAAGTCCAAATGGCCACCGTGCAGATAAATAGATTCTCAACCTTACTACTAGTCAGGGAAATTCAAATTAAAGTAACAGTGGTATACATTTATCAAATTAGTACAAAGTAACAAGTGTATCTGTCCCTGTTGCTGGTGGAGATGGGGAGTACTCAGATACGCGACTGGTGGAAGTGTGAATTATTTCAACCCTTTGGAAAGCAACCTGGCAACATTTCTTAAAATACTCATTTGATGAAGAAATCTTAGTCTGTACACCTATCAAATATGTGTAAATATAAGGTTGCACATAAGAGGATTTGTTTCGCAGTGCTGGTCATATTAGTCAGAACCTGGAAACAAAATCAATGCCTGTAAGTAGGGGAAGGGTGGAGTATATTGTGCCACATCTATACTAAAGAATAGTATGCATTTGTTGACAAGAATACATTACACCTTTACACTGGCTTGGAGGAATTTCAGTGAGATACTGCTGAGAAAAGCAAACAAGTTTTATAAAATTGTGTAGAGTATGAACTCATTTTGGTAAAATAATGACAAGCACCCTTATGTCTTTTGTTTTTCTATATATGCCAATATAATCAAGGAGGAATATAAGAAAGGATACGTGCTATTTTGTTCATATGAATTATTTTGAGGTAGAGTTTGGGGTATGTTTAGAGGGAGAGGGAGGAGTGGGGGGAAAGCAGAAAAAAAAATCCTGTACTTAAATTCTTTTTATGTGTTTTGATTCTATTTATTCATTTATGTAAGTTTTGTATTTTCTATTTCTTTGCTATGTTTATATCCTTACATAAATATGTGTGAACTTGAAGGTTTTTGGAAAGTTTTTAAGGTGGTAAATAATGTGATTGATTTTCATTTTTAAAAAATCACTTTTACCTTGATCCCCAAACCAGGCAAAGACCCCCTCAAAAAGGAGAATTACAGACCAATTTCTCTAATGAATATGAATGCCAAAATCCTCAACAAGATCCTTGCTAATAGAATCCAACAGTACATTAAAAGGATTATCCATCATGACCAAGTGGGATTCATACCTGGGATGCAAGCATGGTTCAACACTCGCAAATCAATCAATGTGATACATCATATCAACAAGAAAAGACTCAAGAACCATATGATCCTCTCAATTGATGCAGAAAAAGCATTTGACAAAATACAGCATCCTTTCCTGATTAAAACCCTTCAGAGTGTAGGAATAGAGGGTACATTTCTCAATCTCATAAAAGCCATCTATGAAAAGCCTACTGCAAGCATTATTCTCAATGGGGAAAAGCTGGAAGCCTTTCCCTTAAGATCAGGAACACGACAAGGATGCCCACTCTCGCCACTATTATTCAACATAGTACTAGAAGTCCTTGCAACAGCAATCAGAAGACAAAAAGGGATCAAAGGTATCCAAATCGGCAAAGAAGAAGTCAAACTGTCTCTCTTTGCAGATGACATGATACTCTATATGGAAAACCCAAAGGAATCCACTCCCAAACTATTAGAAGTTATAGAACAATTCAGTAAGGTGGCAGGATACAAAATCAATGCCCAGAAATCAGTTGCATTTCTATACACGAATAACGAGACTGAAGAAAGAGAAATTAGGGAATCCATCCCATTTACAATAACACCAAAAACCATACGTTACCTTGGAATTAACTTAACCAGAGACGTAAAGGACCTATATCCTAGAAACTATAGATCACTTTTGAAAGATATTGAGGAAGACATAAAAAGATGGAAAAATATTCCATGCTCATGGATTGGAAGAATTAACATAGTTAAAATGTCCATACTACCCAGAGCAATCTACACTTTCAATGCTATCCCGATCAAAATACCGAGGACATTTTTCAAAGAACTGGAACAAATAGTCCTTAAATTTGTATGGAACCAGAAAAGGCCCCGAATCTCCAAGGAACTGTTGAAAAGGAAAAACAAAGCTGGGGGCATCACAATGCCGGATTTCGAGCTGTACTACAAAGCTGTGATCACAAAGACAGCATGGTACTGGCACAAAAACAGACACATCGACCAATGGAACAGAATAGAGAACCCAGAAATGGACCCTCGGCTCTTTGGGCAACTAATCTTTGATAAAGCAGGAAAAAACATCCGGTGGAAAAAAGACAGTCTCTTCAATAAATGGTGCTGGGAAAATTGGACAGCTACATGCAAAAGAATGAAACTTGACCACTCTCTCACACCATACACAAAAATAAACTCCAAATGGATGAAAGACCTCAATGTGAGACAGGAATCCATCAAAATTCTAGAGGAGAACATAGGCAACAACTTCTATGACATCGGCCAGAGCAACCTTTTTCACGACACATCTCCAAAGGCAAGAGAAATAAAAGATAAAATGAACTTATGGGACTTTATCAGGATAAAGAGCTTCTGCACAGCCAAGGAAACAGTCAAAAAAACTAAGAGACAGCCCACGGAATGGGAGAATATATTTGCAAAGGACACCACAGATAAAGGACTGGTATCCAAGATCTACAAAGAACTTCTCAAACTCAATACACGAGAAACAAATAAACAAATCATAAAATGGGCAGAAGATATGAACAGACACTTTTCCAATGAAGACATACAAATGGCTAACAGACACATGAAAAAATGTTCAAAATCATTAGCCATCAGGGAAATTCAAATCAAAACCACACTGAGATACCACCTTACGCCAGTTAGAATGGCAAAGATAGACAAGGCAAGAAACAACAATTGTTGGAGAGGATGTGGAGAAAGGGGATCCCTCCTACATTGTTGGTGGGAATGCAAGTTGGTACAGCCACTCTGGAAAACAGTGTGGAGGTCCCTTAAAAAGTTAAAAATTGAACTACCCTATGACCCAGCCATTGCACTACTGGGTGTTTACCCCAAAGATACAGACGTAGTAAAGAGAAGGGCCATATGCACCCCAATGTTCATAGCTGCATTGTCCACAATAGCCAAATCATGGAAGGAGCCGAGATGCCCTTCAACAGATGACTGGATTAAGAAGCTGTGGTCCATATATACAATGGAATATTACTCAGCTATCAGAAAGAACGAATTCTCAACATTTGCTGCAACATGGACGGCACTGGAGGAGATAATGCTAAGTGAAATAAGTCAAGCAGAGAAAGACAATTATCATATGATTTCTCTCATCTATGGAACATAAGAACTAGGAGGATCGGTAGGGGAAGAAAGGGATAAAGAAAAGGGGGGTAATCAGAAGGGGGAATGAAACATGAGAGACTATGGACTATGAGAAACAAACTGAAGACTTCAGAGGGGAGGGGGTGGGGGAATGGGATAGACTGGTGATGGGTAGTAAGGAGGGCACGTATTGCATGGTGCACTGGGTGTTATACGCAACTAATGAAGCATCAAACTTTACATCGGAATCTGGGGATGTACTGTATGGTGATTAACATAATATAATAAAATAAAATTAAAAAAAATCACTTTAGCTAAGTGTGGAAAACATTATAGGGAGATTAGGTGAAGAAACAGTTAGGAGGCAAGAAATGACAAGGGCTGCAATCAAGTTTTTTTCTGGTGGTAGAGTCACCAGAATGTGCTGATTTGTTGGTTGGGAGTATTCCTGTGTTAGGTTGAGCAAGTGGATTGATTTTGATGTTCTTTCCCGAGAAGGGTAAAATGGGGGGAGAAATAGGTTTGGGGGGAAGATCAAAAGTTCTCTTTTTGGGGTCACCAATGTAGATGGCTTTTACACAGGAAGTCTGGATGAGGAAGTTAGAGGAAGTATAGATCGACAAGAGAGGAGAGGATAAAAGGAATGGGAAAGATGGAGAAGGGGGGAGACTGTGGACAGTGCAGTGGGGACCACTGTATTCAGAGACACGCATATTCTAAGGAACCAGGAAAGGCAACCGGGAAAAGCAGCTAATGAAGAAGAAGGAAATGCGGAGAGGGAGGTGTCTTAAAAACCAGAAAGAAGAGGTTTGAGGAGAGAAGAAAGTAACAATGAGAAGTTCAAGGAGGGAGTGACCGTCGGATTGGTGACCTCTACTTGAATAGTTTAATGGGGTGGAGAGAAAGAAACTCCAGCTGGACTGTGTTAAAGTGAGAACTAGTGGTGAAGCGGTAGAAATAGCAAGCATATCTAACTTTTGCAGCAATATTTTACTGGGAAGGGGAGCTGGGAAATGATGCTGGAGGAAAACATTAGAGCCAAGAGCAACGTTTTTAGAAGATGATGGTGTGTGGGGCGCCTGGATGGCACAGCGGTTAGGCGTTTGCTTTCGGCTCAGGGCGTGATCCCGGCGTTATGGGATCGAGCCCCACATCAGGCTCCTCTGCTATGAACCTGCTTCTTCCTCTCCCACTCCCCCTGCTTGTGTTCCCTCTCTCCCTAGCTGTTTCTATCTCTGTCAAATAAATAAATAAAGTCTTTAAAAAAAAAAAGAAGATGATGGTGTGTGAGCTAGCTACTTATATCTTTGAAGAAATGACTGAAATACTGTAGTGCATGCTAGGAGAGCAAAGTATTATAGTATCTTTTTTTTTTCCCGTGGAAAAGAGAATCCTATGAAAAGAGAATAATATAGCTACTTATACGCTCAGAATAATTTAAGTGTTGCTAACTGTCTTAGGTTGCAGAAATATTTCTGGTGATTCATTAATCTACCTTTTTCTCTATAAGCTGCTCATTGTTTTTCCTCTCTTTCTTAACCCCCTTCTCCCTAGCTTTTGTCTTTTTTTCCTTTTTTCCCCCCAAAATATTATTTGAATACACTCAGCACTCACTGGCCTCTGTCCTTGAAGACATAATTGGGGCAAGAGGTATACCTGAAGCTACAAAGAAAAGACATAGTAAGTGACAAAATTAGTGCTGCAGACTGGTTTCTGCAGGGGTTCAGAGAGAGGAGACATGCCGGGTTGGAATGGTTAGATCATACATAGCATTCTAGAATTGATACTGATAAATCCACAGATTCATGGAATTTTAAATCTATAAGTGAACTTAAAATAGTCTAATCCAGTCCTATTATTTAAATAAGTAAATAGGGGCGCCTGGCTGACTCAGTCAGAAGAGCATGTGACTCTTGATCTCAGGGTTGTGAGTTTGAGCCCCACATTGGGTGTAGAGATGGCTTCAATAAAATAAAAACTTTAAAAATAAAATAAATAAATTAAGTAAATAGAACCTTGCACAAGCTAACTACTTAATGAGGATTATTCCAGGAATACAAGTAACATTACTTCCTATATTTTTCAGATGGCTAGTTGATTGTCTCAAAACTATTGAATTTGAAATAACATTGTTATTATAAATTAAATGATTGTACTGAATTTACAGAATAATTTGGCTAGGATCAATACAATTAAAATAATTAGTCTTTCCTTTCAGGAGCATGTTTTTTCTCCCTTTTTATTTTTTTATGCTCTTTAGTAAGATTTTATAGTTTTTTTTTTAAAGATTTTATTTATTTATTTATTTGACAGCGATAGAGACAGCCAGTGAGAGAGGGAACACAAGCAGGGGGAGTGGGAGAGGAAGAAGCAGGCTCATAGCAGAGGAGCCTGATGTGGGGCTCGATCCCATAACGCTGGGATCACGCCCTGAGCCGAAGGCAGACGCTTAACCGCTGTGCCACCCAGGCGCCCCAAGATTTCATAGTTCTATTTGTATAGATTTTATGCAATTTGTGTTAGTTTTATTTATGTGTATTTTATACTTTTTGTTGTTATTAAATGGCATTTAAAAATAACAACTTTTATATTTTATTATTGGTGATTAAGAAAACTATTACTTTTTATGTACTAGTCTAGTATTTGGCCACTTTACAAAACTCAATTATTTTTCAATTGAGTCTCTTGAATATTTTAAGTATATAGTAAAATGGTCTGTAAATAATGACTTCCCCCCCATTAGCTTAAAAAATTTTTTTTAATTTAAATTCAATTTCGTTAACATATTCTGTATTTGTTTCAGGGGTAGAATTTAGTGATTCATCAGTTGCATATAACACCAGTGCTCATTCTATCAAGTGCCCTCCTTAACGCCCATCACCCAATTACCCCATCTACCTACCCACTTCCCCTTCAGCAACCCTCAGTCTGTTTCCTACAGTTAAGAGTCTCTTATGGTTTGGTTCTCCCCCCCATTCTTTTCAATACACACATATCACTTCTTTTTCTTTTTCTAAATGAATTAGTATGGACTTCAAGGAGAATGCTTGATTCAGTCCTTTAATTAATTTATAACATCATATTTCCTTAAATTAATTAACTAATTTTCTACTCAGCTTTCTTTTATAATTTTTACTGTCTTGGATCTTGGATTCATTCCAAGGTTTTGTTGGGAAGACCCACTTTTTTTTGGAGGCCCATATTTTATCTCCAGGGGGTTGTGCATTTGTCAGCAACTGTACTGCTGAAATTTTACTCTTAAGGAGAGCTCAATTTATATCTTCCAGAAACTTTTCACTCTTTTAGTGTTTTGATGGCAACATTTCTTTTTTTTTTTTTTTAAAGATTTTATTTATTTATTTGACAGAGATAGAGACAGCCCGAGAGAGGGAACACAAGCAGGGGGAGTGGGAGAGGAAGAAGCAGGCTCATAGCAGAGGAGCCTGATGTGGGGCTCGATCCCATAACGCCGGGATCACGCCCTGAAGCCGAAGGCAGACGCTTAACCGCTATGCCACCCAGGCGCCCCTGATGGCAACATTTCTGTCATCGTAAGACACATTGGGTTGTTTTCATTTTCCTTCCACCATTTCAGTGAGATTTGAGGAGAGAATGAGGGATCAGCAATCTTGCCTTGGAAGTCAGGCTAAACCACTTTAAAAGAATAATTATTAAAATGTGGTGAATGATTAGATAATTAAAGTATGGAAATTGACTTTAAGATATAATGACTAGGTGAGAGGAGAATGGGAATGTAATGAATGGAAACTGAGGAGACTAGACTGAGGACCACAAATGATGACTGCTAAACTCTTTTTAAATTGGCTTCGGTATGAACTCAGACACCTGCTATGGCACTGTTTCCAATCAAAATATAACTAAACTTGCAATGCTTTTAATTTTTGTTTGTTTTTTATCCAAAGACTAGCTCTTAATAGTTTGTTCTAATGTGCTTAATTATTCACCCTTTTTGTGATTATCTTCATCTTCCCAAACCTCACAATAGCTCAAAAGATCAACACATACCTTAGATAATACCAAAGCCTGCCATCCTTAAACTGAATAAATTTAGCCTTAGGTGTTCCAAGAAGCTATAAGGTGAAGTTGTGGAAATTGTTCCAGTAACACTCATGTAATTCCTATTTACAAGTTCAGTCTCTATAGGAAAAAGGATGTCAGATATTTGACCAGAAATCAAATGGGAAATTTCAGAAACCCACTTAGGATTATTGGGCAGGGTCTTGAGCAAGAATTTCAGAACTAGTTATTTGTTAGTTATCTTTATATCATTTGAGATATGAATAAAAGCTCTGTAATGTTGGTTACATTTTTTGATAAAATTTGCATCTTAAATTCTCCATGGGTGAAAACTTAATGTACAATGATTTCCATTTAATACATCAGATATTATTTTGTTTTAAAAATAGCCTAGATTAGAGAGTGGCTCAGTCAGTTAAGTGTCTGCCTTCTGCTCAGGTCATGATCCCAGCCTCCTGGGATTGAGCCCCACATTGGGCTCTCTGCTCAGCAGGGAGCCTGCTTCTCCCTCTCCCTCTGCATGGTGCTCTGCCTACTTGTACTCTCTCTGTCAAATAAAAAAATAAAATCTTAAAAAAAATAGCTTAGATTAGAGAGTATAGTAATATGGAATTTAGGACCACTGCTGGTGCTTTAGTTTTCTGATATGTTTTGAGGGACATAAGACTGAATGAACACTAACACAATTTTTACTCAAGCTAAAATATTGTTAACCTATATTAGATGGAACAGGAGTCCTGAATGTTATCCTTCATTTTATTACCTTTTGAAAATTACATATTTCTAATCCTGATGAATTCTACAGATAACCTGCCATTTGAAAGACTGCCCCAAAGAGAGAATATGCATAAAGGTGCATATGCCTCTACCAGGTTCAGATTAACTTGGTGGAAAATTTATTTGACAGATGCCCTAATTATGTAGTAACCAAAGATGCCACTACAGTAAATGGTTTGATGTATGGGCTCGACCAGCCTGTTTTGTATGGGTAATTTTGGTACCCTACACATATTAGATATCATTTTGGTCATCTATAATCCAGTGCATTATATGTGAAAACCACATAGAGTTTGTTTAAACATTTTTGAATATTTGACTGACCATGTGAAATTGATGTAATCTGAAACATGCTCAAGATTTTATATTTGCATGCTCTTTAATTACAGGCCAAAAATCATAAAGAAAGTGGAAGATACTTTCAGTGTGACCCTGAGTAAGTTAACCTTTTAATGCCTCAGTTTCCTCCTATGGAAAATGGGAATTTTGTGAGGATTAAAGGAAATAATACATAAAGTACTTAGGCCAGTACTGACCATTAACAAAGCTAATTATTATTGTTAAGGTACCACCTCACTTGAATTTTTAGAATTTCCAACCACTGTAACTGGGCATCCTGCTGGAGAGCTACAAAAAATGAGAAATGACATAAAGATTTCTTCTTAAGATGCCCACTAGAAAACCATGTATCTAAAACATAAAAATATTCCCTATGAAGGCCTAGCTCTGTGGTTAAAAAACTGCCATTCATAGGAAAGCAGCATCTCTTTTATCCACTTTCTTCTTTTTAGAGTTGATCATCAACATATAATGTATTATTGGTTTCAGAGGTACAGGCTTGTGATTCATCAGTCTTACATAATGCCAAGTGCTCATTACATCACATGCCCTCCTTAATATCCATCACCCAGTTACCCCATCCCCCACCTGCCTCCCCTACAGCAACTTTCAGTTTGTTTCTTATGATTAAGAGTCTTTTATGGTTTTTCTCTATCTCTGGTTTCCTCTTGTTTTATTTTTTCCTCTCTTCCCCTATGATCCTCTGTTTAGTTTCTTAAATTCCACATATCAGTGAGATCATATGATAGCCTTTCTGTGAATTACTTGGGTTAATTAGAGTGTATCTGTGATAAAGAAAGCTTATGTTCAAAGGGCAGTCAAGACTTTTCATTAGGTTTTTCGTCTGCTAAATGTTATTAAAGCACACTGTTAAGTAGACATTTAAAAACTTTTACTCTACACTGAGGAGATACAAGATCTTTATTCTGGGCTATATGTTCTCTTCTACATTGGACATTCTTCTTCCTCAAACAACTCATTAGTTTAGGAACAGAAACAGCATGACTTTTTGGTCAGGTATCTTGGAGCAGGATATATTTTATACATTTAATTTATTAATACATTAGAAATATTCATGGGCTGTCTTTCATGTGTCAGGCATCTCTTTGGTGTTCTCTAAGTACGTCCCTCTTACATTTTTTTCTCTGTACACGTTTTCTAAATGACTTTCTGAAAGGGCTGATTATCTTAATCTAGAACTAAGATAGTGGCAAAAAAATAGTGTGAAATTATCAATCATTTCCAACTTGAAAGGTGATTGTTAGATTTCTGGCACAGCTAGGAGCATAACATTTAAAAGGGCAAGCACACAAAGAAATTTCAACTTACCAAAGACACTACCTTTTTGTTTAGATCCATATATTCTTATGAATATGGCTTTTCAAACTTGCTGTCATAGTCAATGTTATTGACTTTAAAGCTGATGTGATGGTAGAAAGGTGTCTTCTCTGGAAAGGAGAGAAAAGAAAAATAGTTCTCACTTCATTCATTTTGTAATTATTTTCATTCTTAAGAGGATCATGTAGAATATATTCTGATAAAATTGCAGTGAAATATAAATTCTGATTAAAAACTCAACATTTCAATCATCTTGATTCCTAGTGATTGTTAAAATAACTTTGACAGAGCAATGTTTATTAAATTATAACCCTATCCAAAGGTGTAATCAGAATTTTTAAAGTAAAATTTTAATGTGCCAGCTTTCAAATTTGGGCCATCTGAAGACAGACATGTTACATGAGAAATTATATTAAAGCATAGATAATTATCTTAGTTTTTGTGATCATCACAGATTACATTTAGGAAAATCAGTGGAATCCTAGGTTTTATCATTTATGAGGCACCTAGAAAGTGAAAGTGAATAAAAGAGAAAGTAAAATGAGTCATGACTTGTAAGTACTGCAAATTAAGTAAATAAAATTAAAAGATAAATCTTAAAGATGTAGAAAAGTAAAGCAAAGGGAAAAGTTGAGTGTGTAGCTGGACTGTAATATTTCAATACATCAAATATAGTGGAAATACTAAATGAATTTTCTCAGATCCTGTTGTCCGTCTCCATTCCAGAGACCAGGAGGGCACAATGAGAGGAGAGAGAGAGAGAGGGAAAGTGGGAGAGAGAGAAAGAGAAAGAGAGAGAGAGCACACGCTCAAACTCTTCCAAAAAATTGAAGAAGAGGGAATACTTCCAATTTCATTCTGTGAAGCCAACATTATTCTGATACCAAAGCCAGGTAAGGACACTACATGAAAAGAAGACTACAGACCAATATCACTGATGAATATAGGTGCAAAAATCCTCAACAAAATACTAGCAAACTGAATTTAACAGCATATTGAAAAGATAATACACCATGACCAAGTGGGATTTATCCTTGGGATGCTAGGATAGTTCAATATACACAAATCAGGAAATGTGATACACCACATGAATAGAAAAAGAAAATCATATACTCTGATAGATGCAAAAAAAATTGACAAAATACAACATTCTTTCATGTCATAAAGATATTCAACACACAGGGTCTAGAAGAAACATAACTCAACATAATAAAAGCCATATATGACAAATTATAGCCAACATCATACCTAATGGTGAAAGATTAAAAGCTTTTCTTCTAAGGTCAGGAATAAGACAAGGATGCCTGCTCTCATCACTCCTATTCAACATAGTACTAGAAGTCACAGCCAGAGCAATCAGGCAAAAGAAAGAAATAAAAGGCATACAGATTGGAAAGGAAGAAGTAAAATTGTTATTATTTGCAGATGATGTGCTCTTATATAGAGAAAATCCTATAGATCCCAGCAAAAAACTGTTAGAACTAATCAAGTTCAGTAAAATTGAGAATACAAAATCAATACACAAAAAACGCTTGTTCTATACACTAAATGAAACATGTGAAATAATATATGTGTATGGAGATAATAATTTTGTGATATAAGTGTATCAAATCAATTCATTGTACATCTTCAGTTACACAATGTTACATGTCAATTATGTCTTAATAAACCTGAAAAAGAAAATTCCAAAGGAACATAGTATTTTTGTTGTTATATATTTTTATTCATAAATATTCCATGGCTTCTTATTTTTCTATTAGAATATTCAGGGTTGAGAATCTAGGACATTGAGGCAGTATTGGGTTATATTAACTTCTTGGAATACTAAATGAATTTCAAACACTAAAGAGGAAAGCCTGTGTCTAACTGTTATTCTACGAGAGCACCAAACCCTTAATTAGAACGTACAGTGGTCTATTGACTGATGAATGGATAAAGATGTATATACTTACAATGGAATTAATATTCCATAAAAAGTGAAATCTTGCCATTTTCAGTGACATGGATGGAACTAGAGAGTATTATTCTGAGTGAAATTAGGCAGTCAGAGATAAACAAATGCTGTGTGATTTCACTCATTCATAGAATTTAGGAAAGAAAACAAATGAGCAAAGGAAAAAAGAGAGAAAAGGCAAACCAAGAAACAGACTCTTAACTGTAGAGAACTGATGGTTACTAGATGGGAGGTGGGTGGGGGGATTGGTTAAATAGATGATGGGGATTAAGGAACTCACTTGTGATGAGCACAAAAGTAAACAACACTGTACGTAAACTAACTGGAATTTAAATAAAAACTTAAAAAAGAAGGTATAGTGGTAAATTGGGTTTTGATGGCATTCATAGGAACTTGCAGACTATCGTAATAAAAAATTAGTTCTTCTCCTTCTGTTCCATTGGTCTCTGTGTCTGTTTTGGGCCAGTACCATGCTGTCTTTGTGATTACAGCTTTGTAGTATAGCTTGAAATCTGGCAACGTGATGCCCCCAGCTTTGTTTTTCTTTTCAACAGTTCCTTGGAGATTTAGGTTTTTTTCTTTTCACACAAATTTAAGGGCTCTTTGTTCCAGTTCTTTGAAAAATGTCATTGGTATTTTGATTGGGATGGCATTGAAAGTGTAGATTGCTCTGGGTAGCATAGACATTTTAACTATGTTTATTTTTCCAATCCATGAGCATGGAATATTTTTCCATCTTTTTGTGTCTTCTTCAATGTCTTTCAAGAGTGATTTGTAGTTTCTAGAATATAGATCCTTTACGTCTCTGGTTAAGTTAATTCCGAGATAACGTATGATTTTTGGTGCTATTGTAAATGGAATGGATTCCCTAATTTCTCTTTCTTCAGTCTCATTGTTCGTGTATAAAATGCAACTGATTTCTGAGCATTGATTTTGTATCCAACCACATTACTGAATTATTCTATAAGTTCTAGTAGTTTGGGGGTGAAGTCTTTTGGGTTTTCTATATAGAGTATCATGTCATCTGTGAAGAGAGACAGTTTGACTTCTTTTTTGCCAATTTGGATACGTTTTATCCCTTTTTGTTGTCTGATTGCTGTTGCAAGGACTTCTAGGACTATGTTGAATAATAATGGCNACTATGTTGAATAATAATGGCGAGAGTGGGCATCCTTGTCGTGTTCCTGATCTTAAGGGAAAGGCTTTCAGCATTTCCCCATTAAGAATGATATTCGCTGTAGGCTTTTCATAGATGGTTTTTATGAAATTGATGAAAGTACCCTCTATCCCTACAATCTGAAGGGTTTTAATCAGGAAAGGATGCTGTATTTTGTCGAGTGCTTTTTCTGCATCAATCAAGAGGATCATATTGTTCTTGACTCTTTTCTTGTTGATATGATCTATCACGCTGATCGATTTGCAAATATTGAACCACCCTTGCATCCCAGGGACGAATCCCACTTGGTCTTNTTGGTCTTGATGGATAATCCTTTTAATGTACTGTTGGATCCTATTAGCTAGGATCTTGTTGAGAATTTTGGCGTCCATATTCATCAGGGAAATCAGTCCGTAATTACCCTTTTTGATGGGGTCTTTGCCTGGTTTGGGAATCAAGGTAATACTGGCCTCATAGAATGAGTTTGGTAGT